>NC_050577.1:200175927-200529554 GCF_011100635.1 Trichosurus vulpecula
TTCAAAGCCCTCCACAATCTGTCACTAACTACCTCTCCAAGGTTAACCTTCTATTACACCCATCCATATACTTGAGGCTGCAGCAAAACTGGTATATCTTCTATCACTCAAATTCATCTGTTTTTTCCTACATCTGTATCTTTGCCTACACTGTTCATAAGAATGAAACTTGGACTGCCCCATCCCCACATACGTCTATTGAATTCCCATCTGTTGTGTCAAGCCCAGCTCAAATGCTACCTCTTCCATGAAGCCCTCCCCGGTCTCCTCTTCCCTCCTCAGTAATGACTTTGCCCCTCAGATCTCACACAGCCTTTTGTTTTGTACCTCTATAATCCCTCATCTTGTATTACAGTTGTCCGTTTTTGTGCCTTCTCTCTTGTATTAGACTGTAAGCTCTCTGAATGCAAGGGTCATTTTTTCTTAACTTAATATTTCTTCCAGTGCCTAGCAGAGTGGTTGATATGCAGCAGGCAGCATGGTACAGTAGGAAGAACACAAGCTCTGAAGTTGGAGGACCTGGGTTCAAATCCCACCTCTGATATCTGTGTGACTTTGGGGACAGTCAGTTTCCTCAATAGTAAAAAAGAGGGGATTGTCTAACCCCCTATATGGCCTCTGAGGTCCCATCTTGCTCCAGATCTCTGGTACTACAATCAACAAATATTTGCTAAGTGAATGAATGTCTAGGCTTTGTATATGAGTTAGACTACATGCTAAAAAATTCTCACTAAAGAACATACATGATTACTTAAACCTTTTTCAAGCTCCAGACACCTATAGTGGATTGGAACTCCATACCACTAAAATTATAAAGGCAATATGCAGCATAATGCAGCCATCAAAACCCTCCTCTCCCTGAAGAGAGCCGGCAAGAGTTCAAACAGGATCATCCCATTAGAAAGACTGCCAGAAGGAGAGGAGTCCTGGGGGATGCATTGTGCAAGGGAAGTAAAAAGTTAGGGCTGGTGGAAGATTCAGGAACAAAAGAAGTAGGGGCTGGGGACATGTACAGAGTTAGAGATGTATAAGGATGAGAGCCTGAGTATAATTTGTAGGGATAGAGACCCTTAGGGATACAGAAGGGAGGAGAAATATGGTAAGGGGAAATTATTCCTAAAATGGAATAAGATGAAGTAAAGATGGTTCTTGAGTAGGGAATTTAGATGTCATTATTCTATACTGTTATAGTATAAATTCTGATAAATTAAGACAAACCTTACTATGGCTTTGACCACAGCAGGGTTCCTATATTCCAGAAATATTATGGAAAAGTGCTGGACAACCCCAATATTGACCATCCTTCCCTCTACCCCTCCCCCCCAAACAAGCAAACAACAAACAGCAACCATAATCATGTAAACCCAGAAACACAGTCTTGTCACTGTGGGCAGATTCCCTAGCATTTGAAACTTGGAGTTTTGATGGTAGTTCTGTCTTTGAGATATCATATGGTCATGTGCAGCAAATTCAACTTCTTTGTGTCTTTGCTTCTTTATATGTGAAAAGGAGAGCATATCCACTATATCCTGTTCTAATCTGCATACAGTGGAATGAGAAAGCAGAGGTAGAGAAGAACTTTGGCTGGGGATACGTATCCCTTCTAGAGAAATGCTTTCTTACCACAGAGTGGTCTTTTAAGTTAATTTCCTTCTTAAATTTATGTGTGTATGTATGTGTGCATTATAGCAATGCTTAGTCCAGGACTTTGCGCCATGCCCAAAATGATGGCCAATACAGTTTTTATCCTCGAGTAACTTATAATATCAAGAGAACAGAAAGCACACAAAAATGCTAAGCACGGCCAACAAATGAGAGCAACAGAAGCTATAACAGTTTAGTATAGTCACAATAAATGGGGAAGAGTCCAATGCTGCAATTGACTAACCTTAATCAAAAGGTTCATGAGCCTCCTTTCTTCCTCTTCCTTCCCATTCTTCTTGCTCAAGTTTCTGTGTTATTTTCTATGGACCAAGCTAGACCTTCTCTTGCCCACTGCAGTACTCTTACCTGTTCCCAGTCACTAGGCATGCCTATACAGAAAGAAGTATCATGCATACATTAAATAGTAAAGAAAGGTTCACCTTATTTTTTATAGTTTTCTTTTTTATTGTAAAATTACCCATCACCAAGCACAAACATCTGCACTTCTTTTTGTTTTCTTCTTTGTATAGTATTTTCTTGGCCATACCTCTGCCAGGTGTTACCAAGAAGATCAGGACACTAGACATAGATGCCTACATGTTTTAGGAAGCTTCATCGATCCCCTTCCTGGGAAGTGTTGCCCTGATTTTGAGGTTGGCAGAAGGGATTGACTGCGATTCCACACTTCTCTATCACCTTCTACACCTTTGGACTTAGAAGAGAAACCAAGAAGCCATTGAGGAATGACTGCTATGGAAGCAGGAGAAGTGATATGGCCTTGAGCACACAGAACTTCAGATCCACAGTCATCTGAATGAATCATGTATAGGGAAGACGTATTGCTGAAACCTGTGTATCTAGACTTCAGACCTAAGGGGGTAATACTTAATTTCCTTTCTCCCCTTTCCCTCCCACTCTTCTAAGAAGGCTTGAGCCTTATGCCTACCCCAGGGTTTGAGGAGGCTTATCTTTGACCCTTAAAACTTTGTGTATAGTTCTGTTTTTAAATGTTTCCTTTGTCTCTTAAACCTGAAAATGTGACAAAGAGGTTAACCACTTGCATTGCTAATGTGTTTGTTATGACTGGAATGTGGCACTATAAGTTGAGAACACCTTGTAGGGGACAGAGAGAGAGATTTAAATCTGCAATATTTTGCTAGATTGTGATCTCTAGCTGGGGACACAGGGTTACAGATGAGAGTCATTAATCCACTTTATAACTTCCCAGCATAGGGAAAATACTTTTACCAGGTGTTCTCTGGGCAAATTAGTCAGTAACAGCAGCTAGCTAACAAACCAAGCTGGAATTAAAGTAGGTATCCATCATTCCTTCTGGTGTAGTTTGAAAAGAAAAAAATCACCCCTTCACTAGGTGATGGGCTGAGGAAATGTCTAGAGAGACAATCACACCCCAAAGGCAAGAGTATCTCAGCTCACAAAAAGTGGGATCCAATAAGGGTAATATCTGCCTACCTACTTAGCAGTTCAGCATACAGCAATTTATCACTATAGCTTCAGAATTATTTGATATTTCATGCTTTTTTTCATGACTATCGCTATCCAATATTCTGCCTCCCTACCACCTCCCAGAAATACTCCCTTGTAACAAATATGTAAAGTCACACAAAACAAATCAATACACAGGCCATGTCTGAGGCTGTCTCATTCTGAACCTGTGTTTCTCTGCCAAGGGGTGAACAATTATGTTTCATCTTTAGTGGTTGAGGTCATGATTGGTTGTTGCTTTGGTAAAAGTTACGAGGTCTTGCAAAGTTCTTTCTTGGTTATTATTGTGGTCATCTCCAGTCATCTTGATGAATATCTGGCCACTGGATCCGGATGGCTCTGGAGGAGAAAGTGAGGCTGGGGACCTTGCACAGCCTTCCCCCACTCAAATCAAAGTCAACTGCAAGTCACATCATTTCTTTGATGTCATGGTCCTCTTTGAAAATGAAGGAGAAACATAATAACTGTGGTCATCAGGTAAATATAAAAGTTCATTTTGAACAAATGATCAAAAGATTTGAATTCATGCCCGAGTGAGTGAGTGAGTGAATGAGTGAATGATTAGTGAGTGTCCTGTAATATTGGGATTGCCCAAAGAAACCTAGTGTTGGGAGAATAGACAATGAATGAGAAACGAATCCGAGAGGAAGAAGAGGAAGATTTGGAGTAGAAGGCTTCAAGACTTGTTTCTTATGCTATGGAACTTTAGGCCCATTGCTGATTTTTTTCTATTTCCCCTTTTCCTCATCTGGATAATGAGAAGAATTGTCCTTGCCTTCTAAATAGATCTAGATTTAGGAATGGCTTCTAAGGCATATGGTTGAAAGTATAATGAAACTATACATGAACCTAAGCATTTCGGTTTACTAGTCTGCATGCAATCCTAAATTCCATTAAGAGCTACTCCCCGAGGAGTGAGCAAAGGTTTTGGATTTTTCTAAGACACAATCAGATATGCTCTCAGATCTGAGGAAAGAGGGAGTCATTCTGTCAGAGGAATAAGTGAGGAAAAGGTTAACTGGAAAAGTGCTGGCTAGGGTAAGGAGTACACTCAGATATGTGGAATGGGAGCAGAAGTTTTAGTATGCCTGCCCTGAAGGGGTAAATATGTGACATTGTATATATAGCGTATTTCAAGGCCCAGGGCCTATGTCTCAATCTGTGGCGAATCACCACATGCATATGGTTTGGTTTGGCTCGATGCTATGGTATGAGCTCCTCTAGGGCAGGGAAGGTGGCTTGTACTCGGCACTTAGCTATCAATCAATCAATCAATAAATGTATTAAGTGCCTACTAGGTACCAGGCACTGTGCTAAGCACTGGGGATATAAACAGAGGCAAAAGACAATCCCTGCCCTCAAGGGCTTCATAATATAATGGTGGGGGAGCAGGGAAGTAAACACAAACAATTATATATAAATGAGCTATATACAAGATAAATAGTAAATAATCATCAGAGGGAAGGCTTCCTGTAGGAGATGGGATTTTAGTTGGGACTTAAAGGAAGCCTGTAGGAGGAGCTGAGGAAGAAGACCATGAGGGGCAGCCAGAGGAAATACCTGGAGCAAGACCAGTGACACCGGACTACTGGGGAGTAAAATGTAAGAAGACTGGGAAGGTAGGAAGGGTCTAGCTTATGAAGGGCTTTGAATCCCTGAGAATTTTGTATTTGATCCTGAAGGAGATAAGGAGCTGCTGGAGTTTATTGAGTAGGGGGCTGATGGGATTGGACCTGCACTTTTAGGAAAATCACACTTGTGGCTGAATGGAGGATAAGAAGGAGGAGAGAGTTGGGGCAAACAGACCAACCGGAAGGCTACGGCAATGGTCCAGGAGTGTGACCCCTGGCCAAGTCACTTAAACCTGTTTGACTCAGTTTCCTCATCTGTAAAATGAGCTTGGCCAGGGTCACACAGCTAGTGAGCGTCAGGCCAGATTTGAATTCAGGTCTTCCTGACTTTAGGCTTGACACTATTAACTGAGCATCTAGTCTACAAATACAAGGGAAATTTTTAGGGAACTACTTCAACACTTCACGTTATCTCTGACTTCATCAGTGTGCTATACTCCCTCTGGTGATGCAAATTACAATTCTTCTACCACTTAGTAGATAAATTTTAAGATTTGCTGCAGTCAAAAAATTCATGACCCAGTAGCTAACCTGGTAATGAGCCTCTCTGGACTTATTTAGATAGGGTCTCAGATATACAGACCATCCTTGGGTCTCACTACTCCCTAGGCTTCACTTCGGATGTATTAAGTGCCTACTTCAACCTGAAGCCTCATTCCCTTCAGCCCACCATGTCTCATTACTCTCCAGGCTGAACCATGGCTTTTCTCTATGGGCTTCAATGCTGGGTGTCTTTGTTTCCTTCCTTCCCCCCCAACCCCACCTCTTTCAGCTTCCATTTTACCTGTCATCTTCCCCCATTAGAAAGTAAGCTTCTTGAGGGAAGATACTATTTCTCTTTTCTCTTGTATTTATATTCCCAATGCTGAGTAGATGCCTGAGCTAGCTTGATAAATCCTTGTTGGCTAACTGATTGGGGCCATACTTAGAGCCTGCCCAGCTTGGCTTATGAATTACCCATCACAATGGAAATTCCTTGAGGGATGGAGCTGTTTTTTGCCTTTCTTTGTACCCCTAGGGTTCAGCTCAGTGTAGGCATATGGTAATATCTTATTGACTTGAGTTGATACGATCTGCCTGAGTTTGTGTTCTGCTGGTATATACTCTGGGCACTTCGGTGCCACAGTGAAGCTTTGGAAGAGGATTTTGTGGAAATTAATTATTGTCACAACCATCATCGCTATCATTAACAAATGGGCCATTATTGCAGCTAAAATTACTACAGAAAAGTGAAAAGCAGTAGTTGTTATATAATAAAATTGTGCCTGTGCTGAATGAAAAGAGATTGGTTTGGGGGACTGGAGAAGAGAGGTTTAGAAAATTATTTGGGACATGTAATAGGGATTAGACCAAGGAAGAATAAGACATTTGTTGTGTAGCAGTGAGGGCCTAGTTGAGTTTAGGTAGCATATGTTTGTATAACTACCTTCAGGAGCAGTCAATAGTTTGGGAGTAGGAGTGCAAAAGGTCAACAGTTAGGGTAACCTAGGGTTGAGGATTATTTATTATACTAAAAACAGTGGAATGACAAAGGAAAAAGGGATTCATCAGTGTAAGATAAGGCTTTGTTGCATGGGCTAGTTACATGGGTCAAGACTGCAGAGGGAGATAATACTAGTTATTCCCCAAATGATGAGTGGTCAAAGGATATGAACAGGCAGTTTTCAGAAAAAGAAATCAAAGCTATCTATAGTCATATGAAAAAATGCTCTAAATCACTACTGATTAGAGAAATGCGAATTAAAACAACTCTGAAGTACCACCTTACACCTATAAGATTGGTTAATACGACACAAAAGGAAAATGATAAATATTGGAAGGGATGTGGAAAAACTGGGACACTAATGAACTGTTGGTAGAGTTGTAAACTAATCCAAGCATTCTGGAAAGCAATTTGGAACTGTGAACAAAGGGCTATAAAACTGTGCATATCTTTTCACCCAGCAATACCACTACTGGGTCTGTAACCCAAAGAGATCAAAGCAAAAGGAAAAGGACCTATTTGTACAAAAATATTTAAAGAGGCTCTTTTTGTGGTGGCAAAGACTTGGAAATTGAGGGGATGCACAACAATCAGGGAATGACTGAATAAGTTGTGGTATATGATTGTGATGAAATACTATTGGGCTGTAAGAAATGACAAGGAGGATAATTTCAGAAAAACCTGGGAAGACATATGAACTGATACAAAGTGAAGTAAGCAGAACCAGGAGAACATTGTACACAGTAACAGCAATATTATAAGGATAATCAACTGTGAATGACTTAGCTACTCTGATCAAGATAATGATCCAAGACAATTCTAATACAATTATGATGAAAAATACTATCCACCTCCAGAGAAAAAACTAATGGAGTCTGAATATAGGTTGGAGCATTATTTTTTCACTTTTTTTTGACCACATGGCTAACATGGAAATATTCGGTGCCTGATTTCACATGTGTAATTGATATCACATTCTTACCTTATAATGGATGGGGAAGGCGTGGGAGGAGAGGAGAGAATTTGGAACTCAAAATTTTTAAAAACTGAGTGTTAAAAATAAATAAATATTGATTTTTTAAAAAATTGTAGAAGGAGCAAAGGGAGGCCAGAATAGAGATAATAGACAACTAGAACTGAATGAAATGGAGGGATTAGAGGTCACTGTATGGAAGAGAAGTATGTCAATGTGGAGTAATATAGTAGGAGAAATGGAAAGAAAGCAATGATGATTAAAAGGGAGGTTTCAAGGGAGAGTTCAAGCTATTTGAGGTAGGTGATGGTGAAGTCTGGAGTACGGTGACTAAATTAGGTTACAAATAGAGGTGATAGGAGTTGGAAAGGTTGATGAACTGGGAAGCCAGAGAATAATAATGTCCTAATAATATCAGTAAACTGATGTACGAGGGTCCCACCTTTGATTATAATATAATATATGATTGAGCGATGGCAGGATAGGCTTTTCCTATCTGCCTGTAGGAGAATAAGCACCTCAGCACCCCGCCCCCCCTCCATCCCTACCCAAGGACAAAGGTGACAGGTTACAAACGCAGCCCTGAGTTCCCTGAATGGAGGCATGCGACGGGACACTGAGGTCCCCTGTTCAAATGTCTTTCTCCTTTCAGTAGGATTATGCTTTTGAATTGCCTTTTTTTTTTTTTAAGGCACAACCGGTACAGCCAGTGAGCCCTGCCTGACAACACCAAAGGAATTTTTGCCAGGAATTGGTGGAAAACTGACTCACATTTAAAGACTTGCCCAAAGTGGTCATGCCCCTCTGAGCAAATACCACAGGCATGTAGAACCTGGTTCCCCAGCCCCACAGCGGCGATAGAATTCCCTGCCAGGACGGCCTCAGAAGAAGACTCTTCTGATTGGAGGACAAGTGGGACGCTTACCTAGGGTCCCAGCCAATCTGCTGCTCCAGACCTGAGGGTTGCTAGCCTCACACCCTTGGAGGAGCTACCAGTTTTTTTCCTGTACGGGGGAGGGGGTCCACTGCGGGGAGGAGAAAGGGGAGGTGGATGATGGAAAAGGTAGGTGACTGACTCTGGATGTTTGTTTAGGCAGGTAAGGTAGAGGGAGGGAGGGAGAGAGTGAAGGCTTTTAGCTCTGAGTTTTCCTCTGAGAATGTGAAGTATTGCAGAAAGAATCCCCACCCTTCCTACCAAATAACCCTCACAGGGGCAGGGCCAGTGGACATCTGAGAACCTTTACTTAATTTTCCTTAGTTTGCAGCATGGTCTAGCTAAAGTCCCTTACCTTCTTTGGCTCTCCATTTCCTCTTTTGCAAAATGAAGGTGATCAGATGATGATCCCTAAGGTATCTCTAGCAACTGACATTTGTAAACCTGTCTTCCCATTAGCCCCAGGTCACTCTCACTTTTCAAATTCTCTTATCTCATACCAAAGATTCAGTGAAAGCAGCAAAATCAGACAGGACAGCAAAACATGTGGATTGTCCAGTTAATTTGGTGAAAAATCTTAGTCAAGCATTAGGGTATTTATTTGCAATGATACGCAATTCAATGCAACAAACATGTATTAGACACCGCTAAGTGCAATGTACCATGCAAGGGCTGAGGACACAAAAACAAAAATGAAATACTCCCTCCCCTTAACGATCTTACATTTGTATCCAGAGGAAGCCAAAGACAGAAACAAAGGTTCATTACATACCAAAGTATTCATAGAGGGGCTCTTGCGATAGCAAAGATTTGGAACTGAAGGGAGTGCCCATCTATTGGGGAATGGCTGGAGAAAAAAAAAATCCGTGGTGTGTAAATATAAGGGAATATTATTATACAGTATGAAATAGCAAATGAAAAATTCTAGAAACCATGGAAAAATTGGAATCAACTGATACAGAAAAAAAAGTGAACCAAGGAAACAATATACACAATGACTACCCCCGTATAAATTAAAAGACCACTGAAAGAAAGCTGAATTCTGAATAATAAAAGAACCAAAAAAAAAGTCCTGGACAATAGACAATGAAATATGCTTCCATATTTATATAAAGTGTTTGGCATAATGCCTGGCATATAGTGGGCACTATGTAAATACTTATTTCCTTGTCCTTCCCTCCTCCCTCATTGCAGAGAAATGAGTGATTACCAGGACAGGATATATATATGTAAATATGTACATGTATATATATATATATATATATATATATATATATACATACAGATTATATACACACATATGTATATATGTACACGTATATGTATATATGTACATATATTCATATATAGTATACACTGTAAGAAAGTATCACTCTATTGGATGTTTTTGCTTTTTTCTTTGTCACAAGGGATAATTTGGAAGGGGGTGGGCAGTGATTTTAATTTAGAAGAACATACAGTCTACAAAGGCAGAGTAGATACTATATACATACACAGATAAGCCTTATAAAAGGTAGGGGGTAGAGGATGCAAGAGAGATGTAGCACTTGCTCTGAGACTATCCCTCAGTAGGTTAGGTCCTTATTGGGATGATTACTATCAAGGTGCTAGGGGTAAACCCGGGGGGCTATGCTTTTCCTAGCACTATAATTGCTGAGCCTTTCCTAATGTGCTTCCCATTAACAATCAACCAGTTAACAAGAGGACTTTGTCATCCCATTACTGTGTTCATCAGGTAATTAGTAAACTCTCATTTGCTGTTGAAAATTCTTAAGTCATCAGTTCTTCTGAATCAGCAGTCAGTTGTAAGACTCTTCATCATTACCCATTTCAAGCTCCTGAGTGTCATGAATGAACTCCTGAAATTCCATAGGGTAGTTCGGACAACACAGCAAATAAATGTGTGGGCTACAGACCAATCTACTAAGATTATAGAGAGGTCAAACAAAGGAAAATTTAAGGGGGAAAAAGGCCAATGACAACTGGGAGACATTTAGAGGAAGATCAGGCTACAACATATCATGTAAACCCAGCCTACAATAATAATTAACTGAAAAAAATGAATGTATTCCCAAGCCAAATAGTTCTGGCACTGAGTAGATATATGACCATGATACATTCTTTTTATCTTGGTTTCTGTATTTTTAAAATGATGAGGATTATACGATCAGGGCTCTTAATCTGAGATCCATGAACTTGAAAAAAAAATTTAGATAACTATTTCAATATAACAATTTCCTTTGTAATCCTATGAATTTTATTTTATGCCTATAAAAACATTATTTTGAAGAGGAATCTATAAGCATTATGAGATTACCTGAGAGGTGCATGAAACAAAAATGGTAAAAAAACGATTGAACTAGGGCAGAATCAAGATGGCAGATTAGGAGCAGCCACCCAGCTAAACTCTCCCAACATTCCCCTCCAAACAACTTTAAAATAACTCCTCAAATCAAATTTTGGAGCAGCAAAGCCAATAAGAAGTGGAGGTGAGAAATTTTTCTGGCCTAGAAATTTTAAGAGGTCTACAGGAGAAGTCTGTAACACTAACATGAAGTCCTGTCTGGAGCCCACACATGTAGTGGTGTCAACAGTGGCCGTAGCAGCAGCAGTAGCAACTTCCAGAGCTCTCAGCCCAGAGACAGTAATGGGGTCAGACAACTGGTCAGAAAGGGATTACAGGGTAACCTTTGCTGGCACAGAGTACAGATAGCAACTCTATTGTCTATATGCAGTTCTGGGGTACAGTCCGTAGCAGAGGGAAGGGCTGGTGGTCAGTCACAAGAAAGCAAGATCCCTTGTCAGAAGTCCAAGGCAAAGAGAGTGCTAGCACTAGCACTTGTAACTGCAGAAGACCAGGGGCCCTTCCTTGCTAAAGACGAGAATGCACAACAGGAAAGCAGTGACCGTACCTCTCCCAGGATCACAACATCTTGAAAGTGCCAAAAACTTTCAGAGCCCCCCTGAAGCAGCTCTGAAAATAGAAGTCCTAAAAAGCCTGAAGCTTAGGACAGTGTCTCCCCACACCCAGGCGAGCAGGGCCAAAATTTAACATAAAGTTCAAAGTCAACAAATAAGCTGGAAAAATGAGCAAACAACAAAAAAGAATTTTTACCAGGAAAAGCTACTATGGTGACAGGGAAGACCAAGACATAAACACAGAAGAAGACAACAATGTGAAAACAGCTACCAAAAAATCTTAAAAGAAAAATGCTAATTGGATGTATTAAAGAAAGAGAGAAGAGTGGTAGAGGAAAAATTGTGAAAAGAAGTGAAAGTGATGTGAGAAAATTATGAAAAGAGAATTAACAGCTTGGTAAAAGAGGAATAAAAAATACTGAAGAAAATAATATCTTAAAAAAATAGAATTGAACTAATGGTAAAAGAAGCATAAACGTCCATTGAAGAGAAAAACCCCTTAAAAAGCAGAATTGGCCAAATAGAAAAAGAGGTATAAAAATTCACTGAAGAAAAGAATTCTTTAGAAAGTAGAATTGACAAAATGGAGGTACAAAAGGTCACTGAAGAAAAAATTTTTAAAAAATTAGAATTGGGCAAGTAGAAGGTAACGACCTCATGAGACATCAAGAAACAATAAAACAAATTCAAAAGAATGAAAAAATAGAAGAAAATGTGAAATATCTCATCAGAAAAACAACTGACCTGGAAAATAGATTAAGAAGAGATAATTTAAGAACTATTAGACTGCCTGAAGGCCATGATCAAAGAAGGGACCTAGACATCATATTTCAAGAAATTATCCAGAAAAAACTGTCCTGATGTCTTAAATTCTGAGACATTTCATCTATCCCCTTGCCTCCAGGAAGAGCTCTAGCCAAATGTGTGTCTACATTACCCTGGATTCTTGACTTAACTCTTTACACCTGCACTTGAAGCCCTTTCCTCCCCATTGTGTTCCCTGTGGAAATGGAGAACTGTTCACTACTACCAGGAAAATATCCTTTATAATAATTGAAAAGAGAGCTTACTTCTGTTGTCTGTCATCATGGAAAGGGCAGAGTGGTGCAGGAGAAAGTGTTAGACTTCAAATCTGTTTCTTCATCTGTAAAATTGGGATAATAATACCATAGTTCCTGTGCCTAACTTGTGAACATCAGATGATATAATGACCATCAAAGTATTTTGCAAACTTTACAATTATATAAATATTAAGTTTTAATCATTATTATTTATAGAAGTCAATTCAATGAACATAGAACCTACATTCTAATAGGAAAAAATACATTTACAAATATATGCAGCATAAATATAAAGTGGCTAAATACAAAGTGATTAAATATAAGATGGTTTAGTAGGATGGACACTAGCTGTTGAGGGGATCAGAAAAGACTTCATGTAAAAGATGTTCTTTGAGCTGCATCTTAAAGGTAGAAAAAGATCCTTTGAGGTAGAAGTAAGGTAAATGCTCATTTCAGACATTTGGGATAATGGCACAAAGATAGGAGGAGTGTCAGGTGTAAGGAACAGTTTGGTTAGATCACAGAGTGTGGGGAGGGAAGTACTATCCAATGATACGATGCAGTAACAATCTTGCTAGCAGCTGCTGTGGGGGTGTGAGATCCACCAACAACCAGCACCCAAAAAGCTGCCAACACAGGTTCTTTTGACCTGCTTTACTAAAGAAAGTAGCATTAAGGGGTTAACAATCTTGTTTCAAACCAACACACAAATATCATTCGCTTAGTTCAGGGGGAAAAGCCAGCACCCTGAACTTCAGAGCAAATACAAACAAATTACAAATGTCAACAGACAGACCTTGTCTGATTCAAATCACAACACATAGTTACCAGAGAAGAACCAACATCTGGGGTGCAAAGCTGGGGGACAGTTTGCAGCTTGCCCAGAGTCTCAACACTCCTTCCATGAGTGTGCCCCCAAAAGTTAAACGCCAAGCTGTCCTCAATTATATCCTGTTCAGAGCCTGAGGGCTCTGACCGCACCCAGGTTGGGTGTGGGATAGTTCCCCATCCCCAGTAGCACATCATATACAAATGACTCCCAACTGTGCTGAGAAATAACCAAGACAAAAAGATCCCACTTTATCTACCCCATTCAAACAAAAGCCAGAATCATTAAAAGCACTTAAGAGAAGAAAAGCAAAAAGTCCCACCTTAATTACTATTATGTGCTAGAAAGATAGGATGGGACCAGGTTATATGAGGCTTTAAAGGCTAAACAGAAGAGTTCATACTTTATCCTAGAGGTAATAGGAAGCCACTAGTGTTGATTGAGTAGAGGGAATCACACCATTGTGCTTACAGAAAATTATTTTACCAGCAAAGTGTAGGATGGACTGCAGTAGGGAGGGATTTGGGGCTGGGAGACCCATTAGGAATCTGTTGCAATAATCTAGGTGAGAAGTGATGAGGACCTGGATGAAGGTGGTGGCTGTGAGTGGAGAGAAAGGATTAGATGCAAGATGTGTTGTAAAGGTACAAACAAGATCTGAGGAATACAAAATAGTGTTAAGGCTATGGACCTGAGAAATTGGAAGGATAATGGTCTCTGACAGAAATATGGGAGTATGGAAGAGGAGAAGGTTTGAATTCACTGATGATGAGTTTAGTTGGGGGCATGTTGAGTGTAAGAAGATATCCAGTTTGAAATATCCCACAGATAATAGCGATGTGGGACTGAAAGTCAGGAGAGAGTCTGGGACTGGATATATAGAACTATGAGTCAGCTACATAGAGATGATAGTTAAATCCGTGGAAAGCGATCAAGTTACCAAAAAAATTGTGTAGAAAGAGAGAAAAGGGCCTAAAACAGAACCTTGGGTAACACTCATAGTTAGGGGGCATGATATGATGGCATATGGAAGGTCAATAGATGGAAGAAGTAAGAAAGAGGTCCAAGATGAAGGGCAGTTTATTAACTATGCGTCAGGAATTCCTGAGGGTTCAGTGGAAAGGGTGGACAGGTTTGGGTCATGGACAGGGTAGGATTGAGGAAGTTGGGGATAAGAGATTTGGAAGAGGGGACTGGGGATATTTCCTCCTAAGTGGCCTGTGATGGATTAGTATAGGGACAAGGAAAGACAGGAGAAGCTATAAACTGATAAACTGAGGAATCATGAATACATCCTCTGCATGCTTATCCTTATCAAGTTGGCTTATAATTTGTCTATTGAAAAGTTGCCTGGGATCTACTTCATTCAATTCAAGTCAACCAGCATTAATGAAAGGCATACTATGTGCAAGGTATGTGTGATACCAGGGATATAAAGACAAAACCAGAACATTCCCTGCCCTTTTAGGAGTTAATAACCTACTAGGTGCAACCTGTTCACAGGTAGATTGTTTGGTTTGTTTTTTTTTAAAGTTCACATCTGTGATTTCATTGCTGTAGGAAAGTTCTTATGAGGAAACTCCCTCTGTCAATACAGATTGACAACTATTCTACACTTTGTAGTCTCAGAGGTCTGACTGTGGGCACCTAGAAATTAATCAATTTGGCCAGGGTACCCAGATCTTACCCAAGACAGAAACTGAGCCTAGAGCTTCCTGACTCCAAGTCTAACTCTTTCCACTATACTACCATTTTTCTCAATTTATACAGAATGTGTACAAATTAAAAACAAAGTCATTTCAAGGGGAAAGAGAATACTAATTTGGGGAATCAGTTGCATAGGACTTGGTGCCTAAGTTGCTTAAAGGGACCTAGGAATTCAAAGAAGCTGAGATGAAGGGGTAGACCATTCTAGACATAAGAGAAAATCTATGCAAGCACAGAAGTGGGACACATATCATTGTGTGCCAGGAACATCAAATTTCCTATTCTCACATCATCAACCTAAGTCCTGACTTTCCATAGTCCATACTCTCCTTTGTCCTGTCCCGTTGTGCCATTTGGAGCCCTGCCATCCAATCTATATAATTAACAAACTCCTCTTCATCTTTGATCCATTCATCTCAAACTCTTCTGTTTTTGGATGGTTATAGAAAACTTGCTCCCTTGATAAGGTACTAAACTCCCAGCCATTCTCAGGCTTGGATACTCCTTTTCTCCTCCCCACTCTACTAAATTATATTTCTAAAATTTTATTTTTATCTCATTAAATATTTCCCAAGTACATGTAAAACTTTTAAAAATAATTTTTAAAAATTTCAAGTTCCAAATTTTCTCTCTCTTCTGGCCTTTCCCCCTTCCTTGAGAAGGCAAACAATTTGATAACAATTATGCATCCCACTAAATTATATTAAGGAAAGCAATAGGAATATTTCTTGTTCCTCATGGTCACTTTCAGATTCCTCCTTTGCCACCATCACTGCCCAGTCTCTCCTCCTTTGAGGTTCATTCCATCTTCCTATATTCCTTTGTGCATTCATCTGCTGGCTTCCAAGTCATTCTCCATCATTTTGCAAAAAGTTTAGTAATTGATTCAGTCTTCTGATCCATCCCAGTCCCTGTCCTGATACTTAACAATTTCAGTACATTTAACCTGATCCCCTCAAATACCTTGCTCTTTAATGTCTTTGACTCTCATGACCCACACCTTCACTCTGCTTCAGCCACAAAGGGATGGTCATATCCTTGATTTAACCATAAGCCATAAATGTGCTACCTCCATGATGTTGAATTCTTAAGATATATGTCTCAGATCATAACTTACTAGCCTTCTATTTCTCCTCCCTCACTCCTCCTAACCCTTTTCTCCATCCTCAGAGTGACTTCTAGTTCCTTGGCCCCTACTTTTTCTCACTAGATCATACCTAATTTGGCCTCTTTCTTCCATTCACAGTCATTTCTATTATATCCTATTTATCCTTAAATCCCTGGCACCTTATCCTATCACCACATGTCTTGCCAAATTTCAACCTGGGGAAGTATGGGGACACATGTCCCCACAATCTGCCTTCTTTGCTCCTACTTATGTGCTGCTAAATACTGCTGGAGAAAATCACCTCACTTTCCTAACTGGAACCTCTACACATTTATATTGATTAACCTCAACTGGCCCCTCACTGCTATACTTTTTTTTCCCTGACTGACTCCCTGTCACCATCTCCACATTGGCTGCTCTAAATCTTACCTCCTTTCTGCAAAACCCCTATAATATTCCTTCTCTTCCCCTCTCTCAGCAGAGTATATTGCCTCCTATTTTACTGAAAAAAGAGGGACCACCTAGCTATACTTCCATTCATCCCTCATTCCACATTTTTTTAAACCATTGTGATACCTTTATTGGCAAAAGTACATCCACAGATAGACATCACAACAACCACCCTTTCTGCAAATGTTTGTTAAAAAGGATAGAGGCAACATCCTCTATCTGACCTATCCTTGTTTCAAAACATGCCAAGGTTCTTGGATCTAACTGCTTTCTAGGACCAGATGTCTTCGGCCTCTCCATGGCCTGAAGTTTGATGTGAAGGGCAGTGATACCCAGTTTGTTGTATTTCTGAGCAACATCTGAGGTGGCCGGCATATCATCATAGAGAGAAGACTTGGCTTTGTCAACCACTCCACAGCTGGTTTCTTTGCAAGAGTTCTGTCACATGGGCAAAGGTGTCACTGAAGGAAGCAACTCCCACTGCCACTTGAGGGCAAGGCCAATGACTTGCTCTTCCTTCTTATTTCTTCCCTTTTCAAGGTGAGTCATTTCTGCTCATCTACTTATGCCACCAATACCAGAAAAGAAAAGTCCCTACTTTATATCTTTTGAAAAACTTTCCACAGTTTCACATCCTGTCCTCTTAAGTTCCAGTCTCTGAGGAAGATGTGTTTCTTACCAAGGCCAGCCCCTCTAACTATGCTATTGATCCCATCTCCTCCAACTCTTCCAGGAGCTTTTCTTCCCACCCTCCTCCATCATTCTCTCTCTTCCTCTCCTTCTTCCCCTCCCTTCCTCTTTCTTTCTCTGTCTCTCTCATCTTCAATCCATATGCCTTAGGCTTATAGATCTAAAGATGGAAAGATCCTTGGATCTAGTCTGGACCTTGATGAAGTTGATGCCCAGATAGGATGTGACTTGCCCAAGGTCACACAAGTCCTAAGTGGCAGAAAACCCAGGTCCTCTGGCTCCAAACCCAGGGCTCTTCCTGTTGCACCACATCCATTGACTCTTTCCATATTGTTTACAAACGTGCCCAGGTTGTTCAAACAAGCAAACAAACAAAACAAACCCTTCTCTCGACCCTGCTCTCCTCTCAAGCTACCAGCCTATGTCTCTCCTCTCTTTCACAGATGAATGAGTCCTCTTACTGCCTTAATTGCTCTTCCTATTCACTTCTCAGTCCCTTATAATCAGCATCCTACTGGACTGACCACTATACTGAACCACATCTCTGAAGTTATTTATAATATTTTAATTGCTGAATCTGATGGCCTCTTCTTTTGTTTTCATTCTCAGACATCCTGGCAGCTTTTGACCCCTTTGACCACCCTCCCTACCTCCCTAGCTCTCCTCCCTTGGCTTCTCTGACACTTTTGGCTCCCCTCTATGTGACTGATCATTCCTTTTAAGTGCCCTTTCCTGGATCAGAGTTCCTCTCTCACTTCTTATGATTCGGTTCTAGATTTAAAGCTAGAAAAGACCTTGAAGGAGATTGAGTCTGACCTTTGTTAAGAAATAAGTTATCAATTAACCAATCAACGTTTATTAGGCACCTATGACATTCTAGGCACTGTGCTAGGTGTAGGGGATACCAATAAGAGGCAAAAGACAGGCCCTCAAGGAGCTCATAATCTAATAGGGGAGATGATGTGTGTCCACATGTATCTGTCCAGATGTGGCTCACAGGGAGACATGAATAGATCTCTCTAGAATCTCCACTGCCTACTCTTTCCCCAGGAAAATAAATTCTTGCCAGGAGGGGAGCAGGATATTGGGGTCAGAGGCTGGCAATTCTATTGTCCTCAGAGAAAGAATACCAGGCTAGAATTATATTTGTTCATCCTCTATAAATATTGTTATTCTAAGAGAAATAATTTTTAGGTTCAAACTGAGCACTTGATCGTTCTTCCTTAGTGGGGAAGGATTACCCCCTCCCGCCCCCAAGATATATAGCCAAGGCTTGACTCTTTTCCCACAAAATACCAGCTCTACCAAGCCCATGTGTAGTGAATAGCAAAGAAATCCATTTATCCAAGCCAATAGTCAAGTCAATAAACAGTTAAGTACCAACTGTGCATTGTGCTAAGCACTGGGGATGGAAATACAAATACAGGCATACCTCATTTTATTGTGCTTTGTAGACATTACATTTCTTTTTGTACAAATTGAAGGTTTGTGGCAACCCTGGGCTGAACAGGCCTGTTGGTGCCATTTCCCAAACAGCATGTGCTCACATCATGTCTCTGTGTCACATTTTGGTAATTCTTATAATATTTCAAACTTTTTTCATTATTATTGTATCTGTTGTGGTGATTATGATCAGTGATCTTTAATGTAATTGTAATTATTTTGGGGCACCACAAACTGTGCCCAAACTTGCTCAGCAAATGTTGTGTGTGTTCTGACTGCTCCACTGACCAGCTGTTCTCTGTCTCCCTTTCCTGGGGCCTCCCTATTCCCTGAAACACAACAATATTGAAATTAGGCCAATTAATAATCCTACAATGGCCTCTATGTGTTCAAGTGAAAGGAAGAGTCAATTAATGCAGCAAATTTCATTATTGTCTTATTCTAAGAAATTGCCACACTCACCCCAGCCTTCAACACCAACTACCCTGATCAGTCAGCAGCCATCAACACCAAGAAAAGACCCTCTACCAGCAAAAGAATTATGACTCATGGAAGGCTCAGATGATGGCCAGCATTTTTTAGCAATAAAGTCTTTTAATTAAGGCAAACATGTACGCACACACATGCACACATACACATGATGCTACTGAACATTTAATAGATTACAGTATAATAATAATTGTGGCAACCCTGGGCTGAACAGATCTGTTGGTGCCACTTCCCCAACAGCATAACTTTTATATGCACTAGGAAACCAAAAAATTCATGTGACTATTATAGTGGTCTGGAACCCAACCCAAAATATCTCTGAGGTATGTCTGTAAAAAGAAAAACAGTCCCTGCCCTCAAGAGGCTTACAGTCTAATGAGGTGAGATAGTACAAAAAATGAAGCTGAAAAGGGGAGGTAGCGGGGAAACACATACTTGATGGAGAAGCCCAAAGAAGACCCAACGCAGTGCAGCTGGTGTGAAGTGATTATGTAGGTACCCTCCCTAAATGGAGGCTCTGGAGCCCATGGATCTGCCTGCTTAGTCAATGAGTCCAAATAGAAGGGAAGAGGGTATTGATGATATGTTAGCACCACGATTGGTTGTCTTGCAGTGTAATGAAATTTCCCAATGATGAATTTTCTGGGGAAAAAAAGGCACAATGAAGTCCAAAAGCAATGTAGTTGGAGGGAAATGGAGAGGACTGTGGTAGGCCCCCTCCTCAAACAGAGGTCTATGGTAATAGAAGTCAGAGAAGATATACAATGAGAATATATACCATATAATACATGGAGTGAATGAGCTCTCCTATTGGGAGTGAGGTATCTCAGCTCAACTGAGAGACCCAGATCTCACCGAAGAGGGGATTCCCTAAAACCTCTAGTGTTAAGCTGGGAATAGGGATATGATCAAGGTGCTAGCTCCTCTATATGTTGTTTACTTCTCAAAGCCTTTCTCTCCCTTCAGGGACCTGAAGAGAGTCTGGAATTGCATTTTGTCTTTCTCAATGCAAAACTGGATGCCAGAAGATCTTTCTTCTCTGTATTAGAGCCCTGTGCTTGGAATCAGGAAGACTCATCTTCATGAGTTCAAATCCAGCCTCAGACAATTATTAGTTGTGTGACCCTGGGCAAGTCACTTACCTTTGTTTGCCTCTCTCTATCTCCCTAGGGCCAAATCTGCCACTCATGAAGGCAGAGAATTTTGAATGAAGAGGAGTCTTATACAAATGGACTTGGAGCCACAAATTACCTCTCATTTTACAGATGAGGAAACTGAAGCACAGAGGAGTTAATTGACTTGCCTAGGGTCATATATCTAGTAAATGTCTGATGACCTCTGAGTTCCCATTCAGCTCTAATTCTGACCCGGGCCTTCTTTTTCAAACTTTATACTTTTTACTTTAAGAGCTCCCACAGTTTCAATCCTTTTAGAGGGAGGGTATTTCCAATCTAGGGTCTTAAGAAAATTTAATGTCTAATGTTGATTCCATGTTGTAGGACAATGTAGATTCGTGTGTGTGGGGAAGCTAGGATGTGCAGTGGATAGAGAGCTGGGCTTGGAGTCAGGAAGACTCATCTTCCTCAGTTCGAATCCAACCTCAGACACTTACTAGCTTGTGGGACCTTAGTCAAGTCACTTAACCCTGTTTATCTCAGTTTTCTCATCTGTAAAATGAGCAAGATAAAGAAATAGCAAAACACTGCAAGAACCTTTGCCAAGAAAACCCCAAATGGGGTCATGAAGAGACAGATACAACTGAAACGATTGAACAACAAGAGGACTTCATATCTATGGCTCTCGTCAGATATCCTATAGAAGGAATTAGTTTCAAGTTGCACATACTTTAAACTAAAGAGGTTCAGTGAGGAAAAAGAGGACAGTCAGTAAAGTGGGAGAGAGGAAGATGGAAAGAGAAAAAAAAATAATTGGACACATGTGCAGGCTTTTCAATACTATTTTCAAAGCTAGTCTGTTTTGAGGGAAAACAAAGGTGGCAAGAATGAGCAGCTGGCTATTGTTGGGCTATTACCTTAGCTGTACCATGTGCCTTTCAGCAATATTATTACAGCAGTCTGGAAACACTTTTAACACCAAAATCACCAGAAGAAACATTCCAAAGCAACCTGTAACTTCAAGCTAAATATCCAATTAATTTTAAATGTTGATATAAAACTTAGTTTGAACAATTATAAAAATGAAAAATGTGGCCACATGTGCCCAGCAGAGTGATAAAGCCCTCTCCTAAACTCTGGCTTCACCTAGAAATCTAATGGCTTTCAAATGTAATACCCATTTCTGAAGGTTATCTGGCCACATCTGGCATGAAGAAAATAGAATAGTTCTGAAAAAACGCCTCTATGTATTCCCATCAGTACTTTAAAAACAGTGAACAGTAAAATCCTAAGAAATTCACCCTTACCTTTAAGAATTCTGAAAACCGTTTGAAAAAACTCAACAGAGCAGGAACCTAAATTCTGAGACCAAAAGTCAGACTTGGTGGTTCTTAGTGACAATAGGGAATTTGCAGGAGTAGGGATGGGGAGGAGTTGAGTGGTCATCAGAGATGACTTCCCTTCTTGGTTTTAACATCTCACTGGTTTTTCATCTTTCATCTCCTTCAACTCCTCTTTATTCTGTTCTTTCCTGCTTATCAGAAGTCCATTGTATCAGGTCATCCCATAACAACTGCATGATGAGTGTAGCATCCATAAAAGATCCTTCACTCAGCTATCCGGTTCTGTAATAGCATCTTCAAAAATTGCTTTTGCTCACCTGGAGGTATGGTTGGGGGAATTAAAAATTTCATGCTAGAATTTGAAAATGTTGAGAGCAAGAACTAAGTGGATAGGATAGCATTGAATAATCGTAATATCATTAGCAGTGTTATAAGCCACTAGGCTGTTTTCTTTGGCCTTCTTCTGTCATTTCCTCTTGCAAATTCAGACAGATACTCACAGTATCACTGAAGATTTACAGGTACCTATGAATACCTATGCCATCCTTGGACTAGTGCCTTGTTGGGTGGAGGGACTTGCACAGCTCAGTGAAACTATGCTGGGCTACCCAAGATGGACAGATCATAGTGGAGAGTTCTAACAAAAGGTGATCCACTGGAGAAGGAAATGGCAAACCAGTCCAGTATCTTTGCCAAGAAAACCTCATGGACAGGTGTGTGTTATAGTCCACAGGGTCGTGAAGAGTTGGACACAACTGAACAACAACAAAAAAATACCTATGGTATTTATTTAATAATAGAAAATCTTGGATTCACCAGTGTTAACAAGAGGTCTTTGTCCAGTGTATCCAGAATACCACAACAGGTTATTTTTTATGTAACTTACAGTTGGTATCTTTCTTCAACTGTCTGTTCCACGTCCATTCCTGCTACCTCACTGATTCCATAATTTCTCTATTATCAGTGGGCCAGGGGCAGGGGTGTGCTGGTAAATGTCTAACAACTGATTCTCTGAAAAAAATGCTCACAGGAAACACTTTTAAGTTTACTTTTCATTATTAACATTTTCTCCATCATTTTAAGTCTAGAAAATCAGCACAATGATAAATCAAACCTCAATTTGTAGTGTTTGGTGATTTCTGAGGTGCAAATGTTCACCCTGTAAATTTAACAATAGGCTCTTAAAATCTCATGGCTCCAGCACACTACTGGGGAGGGAGGTACAACAGATCCTCCCCAACCTCAGTGACTTTGGCAGGGTCTTCATGGTATGTGGCATGACTCTCTTCTCAGCTTGCTGTCCCAAATAACTTTTTATATACTTATCTGTGGGCATGTTATATCCCTCAAGTAGAATGTAAATATTTTAAAAATAGGGACTCTTCTGTCTTTGTGCTATATAACGCAATCATGCCTACCTGGTAGAAAAGTTTGAATTGAATTATCGATGTAGGGTCCACAAGACTTGAAAACTATTTGAAAAAGGAAGCTGGTCAAGAGGTGAGAAAGAAGGAAGAATTAATGACAACTCCAAGTTTTCAAGCCTGGAACCCTGGGAAATTAAGAGGAAGGACAGTCTTAGTGAGGAAAATGATGAATTCAGTCATTGACTATCTTTTTTTCAAAGAGATCAAAATGGTACTCAGTGCCCAATTACCCATGCAAATAGAAAGGAATAGTTGCATGGATAATCCAAAAGAGTAGATACTTTTTTAAATAAAGTTGTTTTAACCTTGTAATACAATAGGTGATGCACTTAAATCCTCAATAGTATTATTTAAGTTAATTCATATCAGCTGACAGGAGATCACTGGACCAAAACAAGAAGTTGTTGAAACCTTTCCTCTGATAACAAACAAAATGGATAATCTTAATAGAAAGGGATTTTGAAGATGGAAATGACCTTTGAAATCATTGTCTCCATCTAGTCCTCCTATTTTATAGCTGAAGAAATGGTTAAGTAACTTGTTTATTTAAGATTGAACTCATAATTGAGGGTAAAGAATTATCCATTTTATTTTTTTAACAACTTGGTGAAAAAAAGAAAAAACAGGAAGCCACCACCTCTCCCCATCCCCCAGTTAACTCCAGTGGCTCCCTATTACCTCCAGGATTATATAAAAAGTCTTTTTACAATCTAGCTACTTCTTAACTTTTCAGTCTTCTTCCATTGTGCTCTGTTCCACATAACGTACAATCCAGCCACAATAATCTACTTGTTTCTCACACAGATCCCTCCCTTTCAAGACTGTACTTCTTCACTGGAAGTTCCCCGTGCCTAGTGTAGGGGTGTGCGTATATGTTGCCCATTTAGGTTATTTGTGTCCTTATAGAACTTTCTACATGTCAGTTTTCTTAACTGTAAAAATGAGCTGGAGAAGGAAATGGCAAACCATTTTAGTATCTTTGCCAAGAAAATTCCAAAATGGGGTTGCAAAGAGTCAGTCATGATTGAACAAGAACTCAAGCTAGTGTTTTCCCTCTGAGGCTAGCTTCTGTTATATTCTATTCCATTCTATCTATCTATCCAATTATCCTCTTGTTCTTGTATCTACCTAGATATTTACATATTGTCTCCCCTTTTGGAATATGAGTTCCTTGGGGGCATGGACCCTGTTATTGACTTTCTTTGTGTCTCTAGCTCAAAGCCTGGCACCAAGTAAATGCTTAATCCATGCTTGTTAACTGAGTGAGGTTACAGATGGTAAAACTGTGAGACAAAAAGAGGTTGGGTTCAAAATGACACAGAAAGACAAAAGTAAAGTTGAAAAAAGCCTATTTAGGTAAAGAAACCCACATGGGTCTTTTGGATACCTCAGAGGACTTGTTTATTTCCATTTGTGAGGAAGCTGCGGTCCAAGGGAAAAGGTCTCATTCACCATGACCTTGACTCAGCACATACTCCCTGAAGTAGTCATAGAGAAGTTCTTTCTTTCTCTCATGGGCAGATTTAATGATCTATGATTTGTAGGATGTATTTCTTCTCAAAGATACACTGTGTTTTTATTCAGTCTAATGAATGTTAGTACGTATAATTTTGCAGGTGAAGAACCTCCCAAATAACCCCTTTCTTTCCTTAAAATTATTTTTAAAAATGGTTTGCTCAATTTTTTCCGTCATTCATGCTGTCCTATCAAAAAGCATTTAGAGATGGGATGGGGGAACACTATGGTTTATAGTTCACTTTTGTATAGTACTTTTCATTTTACAAAGTAAAAAAAAGAAAAAGAGGTGATTGAGGGCACTGAGGAGGTATGAGGACCAAAGCTGATACAATCTCTAGGATGATAGAGTTTCCTCATGATGAACTTTGGGATTGGGGAATGGTGATGATGGAGTCTAGTCCAAGGAGTACAATTTATAGGGAACAAAGAGTTCCCTGGGCTTCTGAGCCTTCTTGAACAGAGGCTTCTGGAGAAGTTTTTGCTCTGTTGTAAGGGCAAGCAAAATGAGACTTTGTTGTCTTTTGTTTTGGAGTGCTTCTTAGCACTAAGGCAATGAATGCCTTTGATTGAGTCTTGCCTTTGTTTGTAGAAAGGCCCATACCCTTTTGCTAATTAGGTCATGGGAAGGGTGAAACCCTTGAGAGGTGTGGAGTGGTCTGACCCTGAAGAAGTATATACATACTCTGAGGTTAGCATTTTGTTTGGGACTTACTCACTGGAAGAGTGTTGGTGTAGAGATGCTGGAAAGCTGTTAAGGAGCTCCCCCGCCCCAGCTTTGAAAACCAGATGTTGGTGCTTCTCTCTCTGGTAACTATGTATTGCTATGGTCAGACAGCTAGAAGCCATGTCTGTTGATTTGTGTTTATTTGCTCTTTTATGTAATTTCTGCTTATAATTTTTGTTTGTGTTTTCTCTGAAGTTCAGGGTTCTGACATTTTTCCCTTGAGCTAAGTTAATGATATATGTATGTTTAATTAAAGTAAGATTGTAAACCCCTTAAAATTACTTCCTTTAGAAAAGCAGATCGAATAACCTGTGCTAGCAGCTCTCCTGTGTGCTGGTGTTATTGGTCTTATACTCCCACAGCAGCTGCTAGTAACATTGTTGTTACAACTGTCTTTCCAGCCTTTAAAACAAAAGGGCAGAGAAAATTGAGGGTCATGGGTGTGAGTATTGAGACAGAAATCAGTCATGATTGATACTGGGAGAAAACACCAGAAAGGGGACTTGAAAAGAACCCCCCAGGCCACTCTAAGATACTCTTAGAAGACTGAGGGGAAGATGTAGCCAGCTGAGCTATGAGGCTCAGTAATTCACCATGTTGGGGTTGGTATTATAAGTCAAGAGACTTGTCACACAGGCATGTCATTCAGGGGGATGCTTGTTGGGGGACAGTGCTATGGAGGCAATACTTGCACTACTCTCTCCTACTTCACAAGCATTTTGTCAACCTCAAAGCAATATATAAAAGTGAGCTATTATCAAGTTAAGACCTCCTACTTTTTCTGTCTCTGACTATAATGGATCCTCCATTAAATTCTTTCTCTTTGATTTGCATGTTTCTATGATGATCTGAATTGGCGTTGGCCTCTGGAACTGTCCTTACAAGGCCAGAATTATCACTGATTCAACTCTAAATCCTAAACTTGGGAAGCACCATTGGATGGATGCCTTGTAAGACTCAGAGATTGTACCTTTCACAAGAGCCATTGACTGGTGCTTGCTTTATAGGAATTTTGTTGAATGAGTACTTTTTAGGGATATAATAAAGATGATTCCAGGCCTAAATAATAATAATTGACATTTATTTAGTACTTAAAAGTTTCTCAAGTGTTTTATATATACTATATCATTTCAACATCACAATAACACTGTGATTCCTATGACCCAGTGACTCTCAGGCTTAAGTAAACTGGTTTCAGACTTGAGAAGGATGAGATTCTGAGTTCCTCCAGGAAAATTTCTAATACAAAGCTTAGATATTCTCATGGCTAGGATTTCCCCAAAAGTGGATGATGGGGTTCCCTTCCACATAGACAAAGATGTTAGGTATGGAACAGCTTTTATTTCCTTTACTATAGAAAATACATAAAAGGACTTGTAGACACACATGGACACATGCAGAAATGTAAAACATTTGAAATAGCCCCTTTGAGTTATTTTAATTTCCCTTGAAAGTTAAAGAATCTTTGAGAGTTTCTTTATCTATGAACAGATAGTTCACATTTACTTAAGACCCTGTCTGGGAAACATAATTATCACAGAGGGTTGGGAAAGTCCAAATTTCCTGGTCCTGTATCTCATGGCTTAATTATTCTGCCTGCAAAGTGATTCTGTTGAACATCCTTCTGAGGCAGCTAGATGGAACAGTGGATAAAGCATAAAATTGGGAGTGAGCAAGATCTGAGTTGAGATCCTACAAACACTTACCAACTATGTGACCCTGGGCAAGTTTTTTAATCTGTCTCAGAGTAGTTTTGAGGAGCAAAAGAAAGTGCTAAAGAGCTATATACAGATTAGCTATCATTATTATTGATTTAGAAGAATGTTATTAAGGAAACCTCCATCTGGGCAAGTGGCATTCAAACCTAGAAATTAGGAATGGTCAAGGCTTCCTGGTGAGGCGCTACCCCTCTCCCCAAGGCTGGAAACATCCATTTTTCAGAGTTGCTAGTTGTTGACCTTTGCTAAGAAAAGTAAACAGAAAGACAGAAGACTAGTAGGACTGTGATATGCAGACTCCAGTCTTAAGCTTTCGTAGGCAAGCATATATGCCCCATATCATGTGCTTCTTCTGTATGTTGCCATCACTGCTACCTGGGGAAGAGAAGGGAATAAAATCCACACCCCACTTGTCTGTACTCTATAATTCCAGTGGAAAGAAAGTGGGAGAAAGGGTCCCAAAACTGAGCTGTTTCCATAACCCACTCTTGTTGTTCATCCTTCCTTTTTGAAGAAGACCAAGGACACCAGGAGGGTGATGTCTTGATTTATGCATGAATTGGATAGGTGATTAGGTGGGTGGGTAGGAGGTTGGTGTGTGAAGTTCCTCCAGAAAGAGTCCACTCTAACTCTCAGTCACCAGTCACCTACAGGCAACCCCACCCATCCACCCCAGTCTCTGGAGGCCAATCAGGAGTTCTTTGTGTCATCAGGCAAAGTGCCATGGAGCATATCTAGCTCTATGAGAAATACCCCCTTCTGACAAAATTCCATGCCTTATAATCTCATGAAGTAGATTAGAGGGACCAATTGAACTGAGCAAATATTGTTCTGATCACCCTTGCTACACTCATGAGGTAAAGTACTACTGATATCATTATTATTAACAGATGAAGTTAGAGAGATTGTGATTTGCTTGTGGTAACACAACTACTGAATGACAGAAACAGCATTTGAACCTGGGTCTAGCATTAAGCCAGATCTACTTGGAGGTCACCACTGGCTCTGCTTTGGTGACTTTTAGTCAAGACCCTTTGAAGATAAAGATGGAAGCCCCAAGCATTCAATATCTCCATTGGCTTAATTAAGAGTACACACCTCATCTCCAGGCTACTTGTTTCTCCACACAGAACCTTGCTTTTGTGCAGTACAGCAAATGTAGTCTATGGTGCATTAATTTTGAGTAGAGATTGATGATGATGATAATAATAACTCACATTTTAAAATTAATGTCTACATAAGCTTTTTTTCTCAACAACTTCATGAGAAAGATAGTCTAAGCATTATTCTCTTTTTATAGAAGGAAAACAGAGGCCTGTGGGGGAGAACAGAAATGGAGGTGATTCTCTAGCCTCCAGCTTCCCTTATGTCCTGCTTTTGTCTGTTTCTCTCTTTCAGTTTCCCAGTCTCTGTGGTTTCCTGGTTCTCACAGGCTTCTGCCCCCACGGCTTCTGTGTTTCCATTTGACAAAGGGGAGAAGTTCACCAGCCTCTTGAGGTTAACCCCATGTGAATGAATCTTGTAATGGTAAGAGAAAATATTTATATTCTGTAAGCTTCTCCTAAGTACCCTTCTCTTGCCAGAACTCAGCATTTTCATTCATCTTCCCACTGCCCTTCAATGAAATGATAACCTGCCACGCACACAGGGCTTCTCAGTTGGTTAGCATGCCATGCTAATGGGACCAAGGTCAGGGTCTGATTCCCGTTATGGACCAAATTACTTGGTCTGGAGAAATACTCAATTTCCTTATCCATCAATAGCTACTCTGTTCCAGTCAGCTGTTTGGGTAAATGCCCTCAGATCATAAGAGAAACTAGGCCAAGAGTAAAAGTGGCTTAAGGTAACTCATAGGATTAAGCTTTTGTACAGTCCTATGTATTGCTATCTTTGTCATACCTCCTTCGGGGGTCTCTAAGGAGACCTGAGGACCAAACTCCAGATCCATGGAAGTCTGAGAAAATAATGCATGGGGTATATCAGGGTGGGTATTATGAGGATGATTTGGAGTGCCCAGGAAGGAAAATAGATATATTTAAACTTGTAATATTTTGCCAGAGCTCAAACTTTGGCTGGGGGTTCGGAGCTTGAGACATGAGATATTGATTCATTTTAGAACTTTCCTGTGCAGAAAGAATACTTTTACTGGGATTTCTTTAAGCAAATGAGGTAGCACCTATATCTAACAAATGTATTGGTCTGGCACTGAGGTGGGACTGTGTGGTTTGAGAGCAAAGCCACTGTGGATAGAGCCAAGATAGCAGAGTAGAGGCAGCAACCCAGTTAAATTCTTGCAATATTCCTTTCCAAGCAATTTTACAATATCTCATCAAATTCATTTCTGCAGTGGCATGGCCAACAAAAGATCAGAGTGAGACATTTTTCTAGCCCAAGATAACTCAGGAAGTAAGAAGGAGAAATGTGTGACATTAGGGTGAGGGCCAGCATGGAACTCAAATGGTGGCAACACAAATGATGAGTCTTGGAGGTGGCTATGACAGTGGCAGCAGCTTCAGAAACTCTCAGTCCAGAGAAGGTAAGGAGATTGGACAATTGATCAGAAATAGATTAAAAGGGACCCTGGGCTGGCACTGGCTGTAGGACTGGGTGCTGTATGGCGACTCCATTGCCCATAAGGAGTTCTAGATAGCAGTTTCAGGGCAGAAAGCACTTGCAGATGTAGGGGAGTAGGGGTTCTTGCTGGGTAAAGACCAGAACACAGTCCAGGAGAACACTGATCACATCTATCCCTAACACCTTGAAAGCACTGAAAACTTATAGACTCTCAGAATTAGCCCTGAAAATAGCAGTGTAAAAAAGAATGAAGCTTGGCATGGTGTTGCCCCAGCTTCAGATAAGCAGAACCTAACTTTTACATAAAATTATAAATCAAGAAATAGGTGGAAAAATGAGCAAACAACAATAACAAAAACAACCTGACCATAAAAATCTACTATAGTGAGAGGGAAGATTAAGTCACAAACTCAGAAGAAGACAACAACATGAAAATAGCTGCAAGCAAAGCCTTCATGGGACAAAAAAAATGAAAATTGTACAGAAGACCAAAAATAATTCCTAAAAGAGCTAAAGAAAGAGATAAGTGCTATAGGAAAAATTGAGAAAAATGAGAATGATGCAAGAAAATTATGAAAAGAGAATTAATAGCTTGGTAAAAGAGGCACAAAAATGTTAAAGAAAATAACATCTTAAAAAATAGAATTGACCAAATGGTAAATGAGGCACAAAAATTCATAAAAGAAAAGAACTCCTTAAAAATCAGAATCGTTCAAATGAAAAAAAGACACAAAAATTCACTGAAGAAAAGTAGTCCTTAAAAAGTAGAATTGGCTAAATGGAAAAAGGTATGAAAACTCACTGAAGAAAATAATTCCTTAAAAAATAGAATTGGGCAAGTGGAAGCTAATAACTCCACAAGACTCCGATAAACAATAAACAAAGTCAAAATAATGGAAAAAGAAGAAGAAAATGTGAACTATCCCATCAGAAAAACAACTGACCTGGAAAATAGATTGAGGAGAGAAAATTTAAGAATTATTGGTTTATCTGAAAGCCATGATCAAAAAAAGAGCCTAGACATTATATTTCAAGAAATTATCATGCAAAAGTGCCCCAACACTTTAGAACCAGAAGGTAAAATAGAAATAGAATCCTGAAAGAGATCCCAAAATGAAAACTCCTAGAAACATTATAGCCAAAATCCAGAGCTCCCAGGTCAAGGAGAAAATACTGCAAGTTGCCAGAAAAAAACAATTCAAATATCCTGAAGCCACAATCAGGATCACACAAGATTTAGCAGCTTCTATATTAAAGGAGCATAGAGCTTGGAATATGATATTCTGAAAGGCAAAAGAGCTAGGATTATAACCAAGAATAACCAACCCTGCAATACCAAGTATAATCATTCAGGGGAAAAATGAATATTTAATGAAACAGAGGACTTTCAAGCATTTCTAATGAAAAGACCAGCATTGAATAGAAAATGTGATATCCACATACAAGGCTCAAGAAAAAACAAATATAAATATAAAAAGGTGAGTGAGAAAGAGAAATCATAAAGGACTTCTTAAGATTTATCTGTTTATATACCTATTTGGGAAGATGACACTTTGAACTCCTAATAACTTTATCATTATTTGGGGTGTTAGAAGGAGTCTGCATAGACAGAGGGCATGGTTGTGAGAAAGAAAGATGAGAGGGGTAAAGAAGAGGAAGAATGGTAAAATTTATCCTATATAAAAGAGGCATAAAGAAGAGCTTATAGAGTGGAAGAGAAAATGGGGGGTGGGGGTGTCATGCAACAATAGAACCTTACTCTTATCAGAATTGGGAAGGATACACACACACACACACACACACACACGCAGAGTTGTGTATAGAAATCCATTTTAGCCAACAGAGAAGAAAGAGGGGAAGGGAATAAAAGAAAGGGGAGAGGGGTGATAAAAGGGTAGCTAGATTAAGAGTGGCAGTGGTCAGAAGTAAAAAAGACTTCTGAGGAGGAAGAAGAGTGAGAGATAGAGAAAGAGAGAGAGAGAGAGAGAGAGAGAGAGAGAGAGAGAGAGAGAGAAGGAGAAGATAATAAACCTAAGAAAATAGGATGGAGGGAAATACATATTAAGTATAATTGTGATGTGAATAGGAGGAACTCAGCCATAAAATGGAAACTGATAGCAGAATGGATTAGAAACCAGAATCCAACAATATACTGTTTACAAGAAGCACACTTAAAACAGAAAGACACAGAGAATTAAAATAAGGGACTGGAGTAGAATTTATTATTCTTGAGCTGAAATAAAAAAAAATAGGAGAAGTAGCAACCATGATCTCAGACAAAGCAAAAGCAGAAATGGACCTAATTTAAAAGAGATAATTAGGGAAACTACATTTTGCTAAAAAGGCACCATAGACAATGAAGTAATATCAATAGTAAACATATACGCACCAAATAGCAGAGGAAAAATTAAATGGGTTACAGGAGGAAATAGACAGAAAAACTATACTACTGGGGGACTTCAACTTTACCCTCTTAGAAATAGATAAATCTAATAAAAAATACAAGAAAGAAGTTAAGGAAATGAATAGAATTTTAGAAAAGTTATTTATGATAGACCTCTGGAAAAAATTGAATGAGTATAGAAAAGTATATGTCTTTTCCTCAACTGTATATGACACCTTCACAAAAACTGACCATTATTAAATTGTGATACAAATGATATGAACAAATTAAAAAAAAAGGATATTAAAAACTTCACAAGCAAATACAGAAAGGCAAAAAATCAAATGCATCCTTTTCAGACCATAATTACATTCAATATAGGGCTGTGGAAGCATATTAAAAATCAATTGGAGACTAAATAATCTAATCCTAAAGTATGACTGGGTCAAAGAACAAATCATAGAAAAAAACCCAATAATTTCATTAAAGATAATAACAACAATGAGACAACACACCAAAACTTGTGGGATGTAATCGAAACTACCAAGGGAAAAATTTATATGTTTAAATGCTTATATCAACAAAAAAGAGAAAGAGCAGATTGAGGAATTGGTCATGCAATTTAAAAAAACAAATTAGAAAAAGGACAAATTAAAAATCCCCAATCAAATACCAAAATAGAAATCCTAAAAATCAAATGGAAAGTAAAAGGATCATCTAATTAATAAACAAAACTAGGAGCTGATTTTATGGGGGGGAAACAATAAAATAGATAAACCATTGGTTAATTTGATTGAAAAAAAGAAATTATGTTTGGAAACAGGGACTCACTTAAGCTCTCCCCCAAATCCCTCCAAACACCTGTAAAAAATTGACTCTAAACAAACTCTAGAGCTACAGAACCCATGAAATAACAGAGGGAAACAAGTCTCCAGCCCAAGAACTCCTGTATGGTCTCTGGGAAGGGTCTATGACAACATGCTGGAAGCAGAGCACAGCTCAACAGACCAGGCACAGAGTGGATCAGGTGGGGCAAGCCTCAGGGCCCTGAATCACTAAGCTGAGGCAGTTACCAGACTTCTCAACCCACAAATGCCAAAGACAATGGAGCAGGTCAGTGGAAAACTGCGGGACCTGGGTGGAGGAAGTGCAAGGTCTGGCTGCAGCTCTGGGGTGGCAGAGGTGGCTGCAGCAGTGGCAGCAGCAGCACCAACAGTAGCAACAGCAGCAGCAGTGATGGCAGCTGCTTTTGGAGCTCATGGCCCACACAGTGGGAGGAATCAAGCAGCTGATCAGAGAGGGAGTACAGGGAGCACTTTGCTGGCACTGAGGCAAGGTTCTCTTGCTTTGCCGTGCTTGGATCTGGGTTGCAGTCCTGGTTGGCAGTTCTTGGGGGAGGAGGAGCACTGGTATGGCAGAACTTTGTGGTGGCTATGGAGAGGGATTCCTTTTGGTGGTAACATGGCAGAAAGGAGTGCCTGCACTCAGAGACCAGAGCACAGGCCAGGAGACGAGCATCATACCACCTCAGAATAGAAGTAGCTCTGAAAACAGCAGCACAAAACCCCTGAAGCTTGGGACAAAGCACTCTCCACTCTAAAAGCAGTCATATCCTGACAAAAAGCTCAAAGGTCAAGTAATTGGCTGGGAAGATGAGCAAGTAGCATAAAAAGACTCAGACTATGGATTCTTTTTTTTGGTGACAAAGAAGATCAAAACATATAGCCAGAAGAAGTCAGCAAAGTCAAAGAGCCTACATCAAAAGCCTCCAAGAAAAATATGAATTGGTCTCAGGCCATGGAAGAGCTCAAAAAAGATTTAGAAAAGCAAGTAAGAGAAGTAGAGGAAAAATTGGGAAGAGAAATGAGAATGATGCAGGAAAATCTTGAAAAACAAGTCAACCATCTTTCAAGAAATTATCAAGGAAAATTACCCTGATATTCTAGAACCAGAGGGTAAAATAGAAATTGAAAGAATCCACCAATCTCCTCTTGAAAAAGATCCCAAAAAGAAAATTTCTAGGAATATTGTAGCCAAATTCCAGAGTTCCCAGGTCAAGGAGAAAATGTTGCAAGCAGCCAGAAAGAAACAATTTGAGTATTGTGGAAACACAATCAGGATAATACAAGATCTAGCAGCTTCTACGTTAAGGGATTAAAGGCCTTGGAATATGATGTTCTGGAGGTCAAAGGAACTAGGATGAAAACCAAGAATCACCTACCCAGCAAAACTGAGTATAATACTCCAGGGCAAAATATGGATTTTCAATAAAATAAAGGACTTTCAAGATTTCTCGATGAAAAGACCAAAGCTGAATAGAAAATCTGACTTTCAAATACAAGAATCAAGAGAAGCATGAAAAGGTAAACAAGAAAGAGAAATCATAAGGGACTTACTAAAGTTGGACCCTTTTGTTTACATTCCTACATGGAAAGGTGATATTTGTAACTCATGAGACCTTTCTCAGTATTGGGGTAGTTGAAGGGAATATACATATATATATAGACAGAGGGCACAAGGTGAGTCGAATATGAAGGGATGATATCTAAAAAAAAATTAAATTAAAGGGTGAGAGATGAATATATCAGGAGAAGGAGAAAGGGAGCAATAGAATGGGGTAAATTATCTCACATAAAAGTGGCAAGAAAAAGCAGTTATAATAGAAGGGTAGAGGGGGCAGGTGAAAGTGAATGAGCAAATCTTGACCTCATGGGATTTGACTTAAGGAGGGAATAACATACACACTCAATTGGGTGTCTTACCCTACAGGAAAGTAGGGGGAAAGGGGATGAGAGGGAGAGGATGTCAGAAGGGAGGGCAGATTGGGGAAAGGAGTAGTCAAAAGCAAACACTTTTGAAAAGGGACAGGGTCAAGGGAGAAAAGTGAGTAAAAGGGGCCAGGATAGGATGGAGGGAAATAGAATTAGTCTTTCACAATATGACTATTATGGAAGTGTTTTGCATAATGATGCATGTGTGGCCTATTTTGAATTGCTTGCCTTCTCCGGGAGGGTGGGTGGGGAAGGAAGAAGGGAGAGAATTTGGAACTCAAAGTTCTAAAAACAAATGTTCAAAAAAAAAGCTCTTTTTACACGCACTATATACAGGCAATGGGGTATAGAAATCTATCTTGCTCTATAAGAAAGTAAGGGGGAAGGGGATAAAGGGGTAGAGTGGGGTGACAGAAGGGAGGGCAGATTGGGGAAAGGGGCAATCAGAATATATGCCATCTTGGGGTGGGTAAAAATGGGGAGAAAATTTGTAACTCAAAATCTTGTGGAAATCAATATTCAAAACTAAAAATATTAGAGAAAAAAATTATACCAAATTACCAGCATTAAAAATGGAAAAAGTGAATGCACTACCAATGAATATGAAATTAAAGCAATTACTAAGAGCTATTTTGCCCAATTTTATGCCAATACAACCAATAATCTAAGTGAAATGGATAAATACTTACAAAAATGTAAACTGCCCAGATTAATAGAATTGGGAATAGAATACTTAAATAAACCTATCTTAGAAAAAAAAATCTAGCAAGCTTTATAAATGAGCCTCTAAAAAAAAATCCCCCAGAGTAGATGAATTTGCCAGTGAGTTCTACCAAACATTTAAAGAACAATTAATTCCAATCCTATAAACTATTTGAACAAATAAGTAAAGAAGGAATCCTACCAAAGTGACAAAAATATCATCTTAGATCTAAACCAGGGAAAGCAAAAACAGAGAAAGAAAAATATAGACAAAATTTCCTAGCGAATATCTATGCAAAAATTTTAAACAAAATACAAGCAAGGATATTGCAGCAATATATCACACAGATCACACAGTATGACCAGGAAGGCAGAGCTGGTTCTGTATTAGGAAAACAACAAGCATAATTGACCATATCAATAATAAAAACAACAAAAAATCACACCACTATTTCAATAGTTGTAGGAAAAGTTTTTTGATAAAATACAATACCCATTCCTGTTAAAAATGCTTCCTAGCCTAAGAATAAATGGAGTTTTCCTTAAAGCGATAGGTAGTATCTATCTAAAACCAAGGGCAAGCATTATCTATAATGGAGATAAACTAGAAGCCTTCCCAATAAGACCAAAGGTGAATCAAGGATGTTCATTATCACCAGTATTTTTGAGCTTGTACTAGAAATGCTAGCTATAGAAATAAGACAAGAAAAAGCAACTGAAAGAATAAGAACAGGCAATGAGAAAACAAAACTATTATTTTTTTAACAGACAATATGGTGATATACTTAGAGAAACCTAGTGAATCAACTGAAAAACCAGTTGAAATACTTAACAGTTTTAGCAAAGTTTCAGGATATAAAAAAACTACATACATCATCAGTATTTCTATATGTGACCAATAAAACACAGATGGAAAAGATAGACAAATTCCATTTAAAATAAGTGCAGACAATAAAAAATACTTGAAAACCTACCTGGCAAGGCAAACCCAGGAACTACCACAATTACAAAACACTTTTCACACAAATACAGACAGATCTAAAAAATTGCAGAAATATATGAATTGCCAATGGACTGACCAATCCAATACAATAAAAATGACAATTCCACCGAAAGTTATTTGCTTATTCAGGGCCACAGCAATAAAACTACCAAAGAATTACTTCATAGACTTAGAAAAAAACAATAATAGAATTCATCTGGAAGAGCAGGTCAAGAATATCAAGGAAATCAAGGAAAAAATGTGAAGGAAGGTGGCTAGTAGCCATATTTCAAATTCTATTACAAAGCAATAATTTTCAAAACAAACTGGTACTGGGTAAGAAATAGAGTGGCAGATCAGTGGAACAGATTAGGTACACAATATGCAGTAGCAAATGACCATAGTAATTTAGTATTTTATAAACCCGAAGATCCAAGCTTTTGGGGCAAGAACTCACTATTTGACAAAAATTACTAGGAAAACTGGAAAGCAGTTTTAGAAACTAGGCAAAGACCAACATGTCACACCATACACCAAGATAAGATTAAAATGGGTCCATGATTTAGACATAAAGGGGGATATCGTAAGCAAATTAGGGGAGCATAGAAAATTTTCCAGGTCAGATCTCTGGATAAGGGAAGAGTTTATGACCAATCAAGTGACAGAGAGGATCACAGAAAGTGAAATGAATAATTTTTATTATACAACATTTAAAAGTTTTTTGCACAAGCCAAACTAATACAGCCAAAATTAAAAGGGAAACAGGAAACTGGGAAAAAATTTTATACTAAGTTTCTCTGATAAAGGCCTTATTTCTCAAATGTATAGGAAGTTGAGTTAAATTTAGAAAAAAAATAGCCATTCTCCAATTGATAAATGGTCAAAGGATATGAAGAGGCAGTTTTTAGGAGAAGAAATCAAAGCTATCATAGTCTTATGAAAAAATGCTCTATATCACTATTGACTAAAGAAATGCATATTAAAAGAAGTCTGAGGTACCACCTCATACCTAACAGATTGGCTAACATGACAGAAAATAAAAATGACAAATACTGGAGGGGATGTAGAAAAAATAGGGATACTAATGCCCTGTTGGTGGAGTTGTGAACTGGTTCAACTATTCTGGAGAAAAATTCAGGCCTGTGCCCAAAGGGCTATAATACCCTTTGACCCAGCAAGACCATTACTAGTTATGTATCCCAAAGAGATTAAAGAAAAAAGAAAAGGACAGACTTATATGTGCAAAAATATTTATAGCAGCTCTTTTTGTGGTGCCAAAGAATTGGAAATTGAGGGATTGCCCATCAATTGTGGGATGGATGAAAAAGTTGTGGCATATTGTTGTTATGGAATATTATTATGCTATAACAAATGATGAGAAGGATGGTTTCAGAAAAACCTGGAAAGACCTATATGAATTGATGCAGAGTGAAATGAGCAAAACCAGGAGAAAATACACAGTAACAGCAATATTGTAATGATGATGAACTATGACTTAGCTATGTTGGTCAATACAATGATTCAAGACAATTGCAAAGGATTCATGATGAAAAATGTTATCCAGTCCCAGAGAGAACTGATGAACTGAGTGCAAATTGAAGTTATTTTCTTAATTTTTCTTGCCTTTAAAAAAAGCAACATGGCTAATATGGAAACACGTTTTGCATGATTTCACATGTATAATTGATATAACATCACTTGCCATCTCTAGTCATCCTGTTGAATATCAGGCCACTGGACCCAGATGGCTCTGGAGGAGAAAGTGAGGCTGGTGACCTTGCACAGGCCTCCCTTACTCAAATCAAAGTCAACTGCAAGTTATGTCATCATTTCTCCCTGATGTCATGGTTCTCTTTGTGAACAAAGGACAAACACAACAACTTGCCTTCTCAGTGGGTGGGGGAGGAGAGGGAAGAAGTGAAAGAATTTGGAATTAAAAAAATTTCTAAAAGTTAAAAAATAAATTACATGTATTAGAAAAACAAAAGAAAGGAAAACTACTCTTCTAGAGGGGTAAGGTCTAAAGTAGTAGCTAGGGAGAAAATCATACCTCCAAATAGCTTGACAGGGAAAAAGTTTTTATCAAGTTATTGTGAATGATACCTGTTTGCCTGTTCACCAGTTTGGCATAACAACAATCATTGTTATACCTGAGAAACAATTCAAAGAGTATGTCCTGCAACAAGTGGTTCAGGAGTTTATCATCTCTGGGCCCTCAGGCATGTCTCTGACTGAATCAAAGCCTACTCATCATCAAGGCCTTAATAAAATCTGGATTATGACTACATGACCTTAGTCAGTCATCCCTTCCCCTGGCCCTTAAGTAATTTCAAGTAACTTTAACTGTGTCCCAAATGATTAGCAAAAAATTTCCCCTGGTCCTTTTTACATTTTAAAATTCATTTATGCAACCTAGTTAGGGGAACAAGAGTAAGAAACCGTGAAACATGTAAGCTATTTTAGGTAGAAGAAGAGTATTAAAAACAAGAAGAAAGACAGATCTGTCTTAGTGAATCATTAGGGTATCAAATAGAATGCTTCTGGGACTTTGACTGTAATCAGGTCCCGTGGGGCTCCAGGCTTCCTTCTCTTTAGGCCTATAATGATGATAATGTGCTATCTCAGGGAGTAATGAGGCCTCTGTCACATGGAGGATTCATGACTGCCTGTTGGAGATATATAAGAAATTCATACTTTGGTTGAATTAGATGACCTCTGAGGACCCTTGCAACTCTGAGATTCTTTGAGTCTCATACTTAATGAAGATGTTCTATACCAGTATTAGTTGTGGGGTCAAATATATGATGAAATAAATGTATACATTTATTGCAGGATGGCTAAACAAATTGTTGCACCCCACTCTGTGCTGACATTCCCAATTCTCATTGGTAGGTTGGAAATGACCTGTTCTCGAAGATACATGGTGACGGGGGAGATCTGGGAAATCACCCTTCTCCCATTCCTGTTGTTGTTGTAGTTGTCCAATCATGTCTGACTCTATGGACCATAGCACACTAACGCTGTCCGTGGGTTTTCTTGGCAAAGATACGGGAGTGGTTTGCCATCTTCTTCTTTGGTACATTAAGACAAACAGAGGTTTGGTGATTTTCCCAGGGTGGCACAGCTAGTGTCTGAGTTCAGATTTGAACTCAGGTCTTCCTGACTATAGGCCCAGTGTTCTATCCACTGAGCCACTTAGCCACTTTTAAATTCTGTAGCTCATGGTAATTTTGTCTTTTCGACCATCAGGAAGGAAAAGGAGCCAAAGGACCTGAAGCAGAGGCAGATTTCTCTTTTTGTATACAAACTCACTTCTGACTCAACAACACCTGAATCCCTCAGCATCTCAGTCAATTAGAAGACTTCATCACTATACTGTTCTAGCCCTTCAGTCACTCAATAAGCCTCCATCTATTAGATTGGAACCAGGCAGGAAATATCTACCCCTACTTTTTAAATCATAGTAAAAACAAATGTAAGTACATTGTAAAGCAAGAGTCAGCAAACTGTGGGCTAATGGCCAAATCTGGCCCCACTGCCTGTTTTTGTATGAGCTAAAAATAATTTTAAAATTTTCAAACGGTTGAAAAAATCAAGAGAGGAATAATAATTCATGACACAAGTATTATATGAAGTTAAAATTTTACTGCCCATAAATAAAGTTTTATTCATTTAATTCTGATTCATTTAGACATTGTCTATGGCTGCTTTCATGATGTAATAGTAGAGTTGAAAGGTTGTGACAGAGACCATTATGTAATACTTTTGTCACTCTGAACTGCTGCTTTGTATATGACAAATTGCAGAGACACAACACACTCGACAAAGTTTTGAGTGCCCTTCCTAAAAGTCTGAATGACAAATTTTCTATTCAGCTCTGGTTTTTTTTTTCATCAGGAATGTTTGGAAGTCCTCTATTTCATTAAATAGCCATTTTTCCCCCTGAAGCATATACTCAGTATTACTGGGTTGATTATTCTTGGTTATAATCCTAGCTCTTTTGTTTTCAGAATCTCATATTCCAAGCCCTCTGCTTCTTTAATGTGGAAGCTGCTAAATCTTGTGTGAACCTGATTGTGGCTTCATCATGTTTGAATTGTTTCTTTCTGGCCACTTGCAATATTTCTCTTTGACCTGGCAGCTCTGAATTTTGGCTATAACATTCCTAGGAGTTTTCATTTTGGGATCTCTTTCAGGAGGAGATCAGTGGGTTCTTTCAATTTCTATTTTACCCTCTCTAAGATATTAGGGCAGTTTTCCATAATAATTCTTTGAAATGTGATGACTAGGTTCTTTTTTTGATCATGGCTTTCAGATAGTCCAGTGATTCTTAAGTTATCTTTCCTTGACCTATTTTTCAGGTCAGTTGCTTTTCCTATAAGATAGTTCACATTTTCTTCTATTTTTTTCATTCTCTTGACTTTGCTTTATTTTTTCTTGATGTCTCATGGAGTCATTAGCTTCCACTTGCCCAATTCTAATTTTTAAGGAATTATTTTCTTCAGTGAGCTTTTGTACCTTCTTTTCCATTTGGACAATTATGCTTAAGAAATTCTTTTCCCTAGTGAATTTTTTTTGCCTCTTTTACCATTTGGCCAATTCTACTTCTAAGGTATTATTTTTTTCAGTATTTTTTCTTTGTGTGCATCTTTTACCAAGCTGTTAATTCTTTTTCCATAATTTTCTTGCATCACTCTAATTTCTTTTCCCAAATATTCCTCTACCATGCTTATGTCTTTCTTTAGCTGTTCCAGGAATTCTGGTTGGGCTTGTGTCCCATTTTCTTTGAGACTTTGCTTGTAGCCTTGTTCACACTGTTGTCTTCCAAGTTTATATCTTGATCTTCCCTGTCACTTTATTATCTTTATATGGCCATGTTCTTTTTTGTTGTTGTTGTTTGGCCATTTTCCCAGCCTATTTCTTTACTTTGAACTTCCTGTTAAAGTTGAGCTGTGTTCCTGGGTGAGGAGGTGCGAGGCAGAGCACAGTCCTAAACTTTAGGCTTTTTCATGCTTCTATTTTCAGAGCTTCTTCTGGGAATCTGTAAGTATTCATTGCTTTCAAGGTGGTATGACCTGGGGAGAGGTGGGATCACTGCTCTCCTGGTCTGTGCTCTGGTCTTTAATCCAGGAAGAGCCCTTGCTTCCTTGCAGCCTCTACCGCTGGAGCTCCTCTCTGCCCTGTAACTGCAACCCAGAACTATTTATGGGCAATGCAACAGGATTCTCCACCCAGTGCCAGCTCAGGGTCCTCTCTAATCTCTTTCTAACTAATTGTCTAATCCCCTTACTGTCTCTGGACAGAGAGCTCCTGAAGCTACTGCTGCTGCTCTCTGTTACAACCATGTCCAAGGCCCATTGCTGGTGCTGCCATCATGTGCACCCAGGACCAGCCCCCACCCCAGGTCATAGACCTCTCCTTCAACCTCCTAAATTGACTTGGGTTGGAGAAATGTCCCAAACTTTTGTGGCTCTGCGGCTACAGAATTCAACTTGATGCATTATTTTAAGGTTACTTCCAGGGGGAAGTCGAGAGAGTTGGGCTCAGTTGCTATCTCTACTTCACTATATAAGGAGAAGACATTTTAAAAAATGAAATGCATAAAATCTCATTACAGATCAACATTAACAGATGAACATTTACAGTCAATTTTGATGATTAGGAACACTAACTTTGAACCCCAGTTAAGCAAAATGTTATCTCCCCACAAAAGAATTTCATTGTTCTCATTGGTATACCTGTATTATGAAAACATTATACTCAATTTTCATTATTATGCTTTGAATTTTGTTGATTAAAAAATTGTGGCAATTATTTTCTCTCATTGTTTATTTACCTACATAACATCCTTAATTTTACCTTCTGGACCACAAAGCCTAAAATATTACTTTCAAGTCTTTTACCGAAAAAGTTTGCCAACACTTTTAAAGACTGGGTCATCATTGACCAGTCTCCACAATATACATAAGTGTAAAGGAATTTTACTATGCTGTAAGAGAGGATAACAAAGGAGTATAGGAAGATATATAGGATCTGATTCGAAATGGAGTAAGCAAAAGTAGGGAAACAACATACACAATAACTACAATATAAATTAAAGATGGCAAAGCAATCAAAACTGAATGCTATGAAATTATAATGATCCAGTTTGGTGCCAAAGAAAACACATGAGAAGGCACTTCCCTCCTACTTCTTTATGGAAGTGGTGGATTATGAGTGTGGAACAGTGCATAAAATGTCAGAATTTTTTTGATATGTTGTTATGTTTGATATGAAGCAGGCTAGCCACAAGATCCTTAGCAGCATATGGTCACTATATCTTTGAAACCCCAGGAAGATTACTGCCTAGAGAGAGGTCTTACTGTAAATTTTATTTCTGTTTTGGGAAGTTATTAAATATTTCTAATATCAAATAATTCTCTTGTTTTAATAGCCACAAGCCCCCAGTTAGAGAATCTTTCTGGTAAAAATGAAGCAGTTGTAAATATGTCCTCCTGGGTGCTCCCTTATAGCCCCTTGCTCTTGTATCTAAGCAAAGACACACATAGATCAGGAAAACAGTGTTTATCCATGTTTATCATTCTCAAAAGAAAAAAAAAGACAAAATAAATAGAAAGGTGAATACATTTATAGGAGACACAGATAAATTGCTGGGAATGGGTACATGGGTTCTTGGGAGAAAGAAGGAGGAAAAGGGAAAAAGAAAGGAAAAAAATGGATAAATTGTTCTTTTGTTGACCTGTTCCCTGCATGTGGATATATAACGATGTCCCAATTTCTGGATCTACTGCTAGATTCAGTGTCTCTAAAACATCTCTCTCTCTCTCTCCCTCCCCCTTTCCACCTACCCCCTACTTCTCTGAATTAGTTTCTCTCTTTTCTGAGTACAGAATCTTAGGTTAGGGTGAGTGAGCGGGTCTCTTTGCTTTCGGCAACCTTTCAACCTCCATCAATTCAGGCCCTTTCTCTCCAGAGCAGCTTCCTTTTTTCTTTTCATTCCTACCCCCCACTCAGTTCACACATCCTGCCCTGGAGCCCTGGCCCTGGCTTTGGCCCTAAGATGTCTGACTCTGCATTGTTCTTTTCTTCCAACATTATCATTCTCAAAATCCACATCTGCACTTTGATGCCTCCTATCTAAATGAAATATTGAGTACACTTAGATGAACTTACTTTTGGGGAGGATTCTCTCTTCCCTCCTCTCTCCCCTACAGACTCTAATTTTGTTTTTATTCTAATGCCTTCCTTGGTTCAGACTCAATTTTCATTGGGTGAAGGCCAACGTTTGGTAGCCTCTTGAGTGCAACAGATGCTGAGCCTGTGCTGATGCACAATTTTTGCTGCTGGGAGGTTTAGGGGAATAGAAAACTGACTTCCCAGCCTCTTCAGATTATCAAAGGCTTTCTAACAAAAGCAGCCGGCAGCTACTTTCCCCATCCAGACTCAAAGGCCTCACTTCCAGCCATGCCCAGAAGCCAAAGGTCTGAGAATCCTGCAAGACCTTCAGTGCCTACGATACATATAGTAGAGTAGGTACATAATCAATCAGTAAACATGTATTAGTTAAGTGCCTACTGTATGCAGGCAACCTGAGAGAATATGTTCTAGTGGTGGAAACAGTTTGGACTTTGAGTCATGAAACCTGGATTCAGAGCCTCAGTTTCCCAGTCTGTTAAAAATAAGAATAGATATCCTAGAGTTGTTAGTGGGTATGCCTTATAAATTTGGGAAGACCTGAGTTTAAGTGGGACCTCTGATTTGAATAAAGTGGGAGACCATAAGCAAGGTAATTAACCTCTCAATTTCCCAGGTCAAATGATAGTTGGTCTTCATCAGTAAAGGAATTTCCACACCAGGAATTGCTTTTATCAATGAAATCACTGGTTCATGCTCTGCCCCACCCCACCCCCCATGATCTTAATACAGTAAGCTGTGCTATCATTTGACATATAGGTTCCTAAAAGTCATTGCGCTGTGCAAAATCATACAATAAAAACTGCAAGACTTAAGGGGGAAATGGGGTTGGGGTATAACATTCAAAAACTTCCTCAGTGAGGAATTTTAAATAGATAAGGACCTAATCAAAATGGTAGCCTGATTTTATACATGTTAAATAGTTAAGAAATGAATAAATACTGCTGTTCAGCCTGCACCAGGCTGGCAGAGTTTATGGCTTGTAGGTGAGACAGCAGCCTGCTGAGGCCAGAGTAGAAAATGGAAGTTGGGGGAAGAGGAGGGGAAGTTTGTTGGTGTAGTTCATCTCTCCTCTCCCAGAGCTCCCGTTGAACTAGAAGATATATGACAAATATAACCATTTACCTTGAGAAAGACCTGAAGATGCTTATGGAAGTGGACCTTGGAGGGGCTGCAGCTCGTGAGTGAGTGATTGTGAATGGTTCAGTTTTCTGCATGCTACCTATTTCTTAAGGATGAAATTAAGCAAAAGCAAACCCAAAATTCTCATTAAGCTCAAATCATTCCCTAATACGTCAATCAAGTAGAAACAGATTCAAGGCAAGTGCATTTTAGTAAGCAGAACTGACTGTTCTTGGGTTACCTTCTTTACATGGTGCCTTAAAGTACGATATAAAAGTGAAGAGGGAGAGGGATTTTCTCTGCCATTGCACCCTCTCTCAGCAATTTACTATCTTAAAAAATTGCCTAGACTAACAAGTGGTTAAAAGACCAACAGTCACACAGGGAGGATTTTTTAGAAGCAAAACTTACCCCAGGTCATCTTGGCTTGGAGGTCAGCTTTCTACCCACTATCTCTATCATCTTTATCCTACAGCTACAACTCAAAGATAAAGTGACTTGTCCAGAGTCACAGAGCTTATGGATAGCAGAGCCAGGACTCAAAGCAATATTGTCTAACATTTCCAATATTCTTTCTACTAAGTCAGAGTGCTTCTCTACTTGGAAATAGAGAATGTAAGAGACCCTAGATTTTCTGGTCTGCAAGTCTTATTTTTTTTTGACTCATCTGCGACTTTTATGCCAATCTTATTTACGAGGACGTCTGCCAGGAGTTAATTCTACATTATCATATTATGGAGAAATAGGCAGAAGTAGGAATAAGAGTTCTATGACTATATGCCTCTGGGGTCCTTGGGGCAGTTAGGTGGTACAGTAGATACAGGGCCAGGCCTGGATTCAGGAAGAGCTGAATTCAAATCCAACCATAGACCCTTGTAAGCTGTGTGACTCTAGGCAAGTCACTTCCTGTTTTTGCATCGGTGTCCTCATCTGTAAAATGAGCTAGAGAAGGAGATGGCGAATCATTCCATTATCTTTGCCAAGAAAACCCCAAAAGGGGCCACAGAGAGTCAGATAGGACTGACATGACTAAACATCCCAACTGCTGGGGTCCATATAGCACAGCCAACCACCAGACAGGAGAGAGGATGATATCTCCTGTCATGTCTCCAGGCCATTTTGTCTTTTTTTAGAAGTTTAGAGAATTGTGCTTTGTGATAGCAAGATTCGCTTGTGACATGCCAACAATTTTCAGTCCTCCGAGATACTCTCAGTGTTTGTTTCTATCTATAGTGGAATCTTTTATCCCGAAAACCCCAACTGAAAAACAGAATGGTCATAATAATAACTAATAACTAATTAGCTAAGCGCCTGACAATTACTATTTCATCTGTATCTCACAACAACCTTATTATTTGCATTTTACAGATAAGGAAACAAGCAAACAGAGGTTAAGGGATTTGCCCAGGATCACACAGTGAGTAAATGTCTGAGGCTGGATTTGAACTCAGATCTTCTTGACTCCAAGTCCAGAGCTATTCACCCAACCACTTTACAGCCTCGGGATTACATTATATAGTGAAGTCCAGTATTCAGATGGGGAGAAGAATGGAGTCTAGTAGACTTCTGACTCTAGTAGACTCCCAAGTCTTAAATATCTTCTCTAAACTTATAACTCAACAGTTAATGGCAAGAGGCAAAACTGGTAGGAGAAACAAGGGAAGAAACAATGGAAAACCCTTATCCCACAATTCTACTTACTATCAAGGAAGGAAAGTTTACCCATTCATCTATACCAAGGATTCTTAATTTCTTTTTGAAATTTTTTTTTGGAGGGGGAAGGCAGGGCAATTGGGGTTAAGTGACTCGCCTAAGGTCACACAGCTAGTAAGTGTGTCAAGTGTTTGAGGCCAGATTTGAACTTAGGTCCTCTTGACTCCAGGGTCGGTGCTCTGCTCACTGCGCCACCTAGCTGCCCCATATACCAGAGATTCTTAACCAGGGGTCCATGAACTTTTAAAAAAAATTTTATAACTTCATTCAATATAATTGTTTTCCTTTGCAATCTTATGTATTCTATTTTATACATTTGAAAAGTTTTTCTGATAAAGGCCCAGATTCCAGAGGCTTCGCCAGACTGTCACAAGAAAGGTTAAGAACCCCCAAACTGTTTCCTATGCTGGCTTAAATCTCAAGCCCCTTTCCTCCTTTTCCCACTGTTGAGGCTTAGAGGTGCTGGGACCCCAAAACAACGACATGTAGGTCCTGCCTAAATGAATTCAATCCAAGCATTCCTTCAGCCAAAGACAAGGTTTATTAGAACGATGACCGCAATAAAAATCTGCAATATTGACCAGGCTGAATCTGAACCATTGGCTATACTCTTAAGGAATCTGAGTACCTTAATGGAGGCAAGATGGATTATATATACAGAAAGACTGTGGAAGGGATCTAGGAGTGGCCACGTAGTCTGGGGTGATGGGAAAAGGGGTCTAGGGGAGATCTGGATGGGAGTGGCCCCTAGGCGGGGGTAACCAGGAGGTAAGAGAGAAGGGCTGGGTGCCCTAATGTAACAACAATCTTGCTAGCAGCTACTGTGAGGGTGAAAGACCCAACAACAAGAGCACACAGAAGAACTGCCAACACAGGTTCTTTGATCTGCTTTTCTAAGGAAAGCAACTTTAAGGGATTAACAATCTCACTTTAATCAAACATACAAATATCATTCGCTTAGTTCAAGGGGAAAAACCAGCACCTTGAACTTCGGAGCAAAGACAAATAGAAATTACAAACACAGACAATAAAAACTGATCAACATTTTTGTCTAACCAAATCACAATATACACAGTTTACCAGAGAAGCATCAACATTTGGGTTTTCTAAAGCCAGGGAGCTCCAGTGGCTACCCAGAGCCTCCACATCAACACTCTTCCAGTGAGTGAAAGCCCCAAACAAAATGCCAACCTCTGAGTTTATATACCCTTTCTTAGGGCCCGAAGGCTTCATGCCTAATCAGCAAAACGGCGTGGGCCTGGGGCTTTGCACCTAGTAAGACTTAATCAAAGACACTGATTACTTTAGCATCCTAAAAGAGAAAACAGTAAAAAAAAAGTCCCACCTTAATTAATATTACACCTAGGCAAACACAGGGACCTGGACCACATGCCCAAGGCAGAATGGGGTATAGATAGGATCAAGGGTGGGAAGTAGCCGGGGGTAATTGGGAGGTAGCAGTGAAGGGCCAGGATGGGTCAGGGGTAGCAGAGAGTTGAGGGATTGGGTGCAGGTCACCCAGTGAAAGGCCGGTTGAGAGATGGGTCAATGCCTCAGGTGAATGCCAGAGACTTGACTATGTGGGAAAACTCAAGGAAAGTTGGCAGGGGGTGGAGGGAAGGGTTTCCAGGGCCTATATCCCCGGCCCCATCACCACTCTTTGCCTTGCCAAACCCCAGCCCTGGATTACCTCTACCGTTCTCCTTACTCCCTGACAACCCACTGGATCTACTACTACTACTACTACTACTACAAATTTTTGTTATCTGATCTTAATTGGGTACTCTCTGAACCAAAGGCTTTATGTTTCCTGATTCAACTCTCCATCATACTCCGCAACAGGGGTGGCCTTCTAGGTCCTTGGGTGGGGCTTTTTGACTGAGTCCCAGTTTACGAACAAATCCTTTTATTAAGGGCATTTGTTCTGTGAAGTTTAGATTCAGTCAAAGGGCCACACTTGAAGACCTAGAGGGCCACATGTGGCCTGGAGGCCACAGGTTCCTCACCCCTGCTCTACACAGTAGCTGCTTCAGACTTTTTCTTCTCTCCTTAAGCTTTCCATACCAACCCCTCTCTCAAACTTTACTGAGAAAATAGAGGTTCATGTGCATTCAGTTCCTGCTTATTCTTCATTTCAAGCCTTCTTGACATCATTCCCTCTTCCTCTCTCCTTTTGCTCCAGTCTCTGATGAAGAAGTGGCCCTTTTCCTTGAAAGGCACAGTCCTTCTACTTGACTGTCTAATAACTCAATTATTCTTCCCTCCACCCAATTTTCAATCTCTTCCCACCATTTGATTCTTTGTTTGCTGCCTAGAAGCATCCCTGACATCCCAAAAGTTTAGAAAACTTTCACTTGGCTTTATCATCAACTCAAAGTCTTTTCCTTTGTCTCTCTTTCATTTCATAGCCAAAATGTCAGGGTAAAAAAACCTGTCTAAAATCATTGCCCTCACTTCCTCTCTTTTTATTTATTTCTCATCCTCTTTGCCATCTCCCTTCCAATCTCATCACTCAACTGAAACGTTGTTCTCTCCAAGGCTATCAGTAATCTCTTAATGGCCAAATCCAGTGGCCTTTCTCAATTTTTATGTGTAGCATTGGCTCTTCAATAGCTACTTTCTAGATAGTTTCCCCTCCTTTGTGTCACTGCCCTCAACTGCTTTTCTCCTTACCTGTTTGGCTACTCTTTCTCAGCTGGATTCACTGGATTATCATTCACATCTCAATCCATATGTGTGGGCATACCCTGGGACTCCATCCTGGGTCCTTTCTTATCTTCTCTACTGTCTGTCCTGAGGGCCATCTCCAGTCATCCTTATTTATATCTTGCTGCTGGACCCAAATGGCTTTGGAGGAGAAAGTGAGGGCCTTGCACAGCCCTCACTCACTCAAATCTGATTCACTTGCAAGTCATGGCATCATTTTCCTGATGTTGTGGTCCTCTTTAAGAAGGAAGGACAATTACAACTGTTTGTCCTTCAATGATTGTACCAGCTTCTGGGGCAGCTAGGTGGCACAGTGAGTAGAACACTGGCCCTGGAGTCAGGAGGACCTGAGTTCATATCCGACCTCAGACACTTGACACATGTATTAGCTGTGTGACCTTGGGCAAGTCACTTAACCCCAGTTGCCCTGCCTTCCCCCCTGCAAAAAAAAAAAGATTGTACCAGCTTCCATGGATTCATTGAACATCTCTCTGCAGGTGATTCTATATAGCCAGCTCTCATCTTTCCTTGAACATGAAATACCCATTAAACATTTCAAACTAGATGTCCTATAGACATCAAACTCAACATCAGAACTCATCATTTTTTCTGCCAAATTCTTTTCTAAGTTTCCATTTTCTATAGAAGATATTACTATCTTTCCAGTCTTCTAGGTTCCCTGTACTCATCCTATAGATAGACCATCCTCTATGCTTTGAATGCACCCTTTCCTCACCTCTTCTTCCTAGAATCTCTAACTTTCTTCAAAGCTTAGCTCAAATGCAGTCTCCTAGTTGGGACCATTCCTTATCTCAGTGACTAGTGCCTCCTCCCCTAAGAAATTGCTTTGTATTTACTTTGATATACTTTGTATATGTTTGTCTGTAATGAAATTGCTCCCCAATAATAATAATAACTAATATTTATACAGAACTTTAAGTTTGCAGAGTATGTCATGAATATATCTCTTCTTATCTCGGAGGTAGGTGCTATTATATCCCCTTTTTACAGATGAGGGAATGAATCAGGGAGAGGTTAAATGAGGCTGGATTTGAATTCAGGCTTTGATTCCAGGTCCAATACTCTATTTACTGCACCATCTAGTTGTATGATATAATATTAGCTTGAGGGAAAGGACTTTTTTTTTTAACTCACATCCACATTGCGCAGTATTATATCTTGAATGTAATAAACACTTAACAAATGCTTGTTGAAACAATGGACTAGAAAATTAGCCTACAAAAAAGTACATTGGAGCCAAAGAGGACAAATGAAGACAGCTTGCGTGACCTTCAACAACTTTGTAGTGACATAATGAAAAGAACAGTGGACAGATTCAGGACAAACTACAGTCTCTGGATTGGAAGGAACGTCACCTAATTCAACTTATCTCTGAGCAAGATTCTCTCTACAGCATCTCCAACAAAGAGTGACCTCCAACTCATCTTGCAGAACTCTAGTAATTGGGAACCTGCTTCTTCCCTCCTCTTGTACTGGTTCCTCATATGTAAAATGAGGATAATAATACTTTCAACAGCATTGTTGTGAAGAAAGTGCTTCTTAAACCTTAAGATGCAATATTAAAATGAACTATTATTTACACAGTGGACATCTTGGCATTCTAACCAATGTTGGAATGTGGGGAAAAGTTGATAAAGAGGAAGAACTCAGAAGACAGAGGCCATGTACAAAATGACTCCCATCATCAACCAGTTGTTCAGGCCACATTCCTTCAGTCAGACAGTCAGTCAATAAGCATTTGTTAAATACTTTCTTTGTACCATGCATACTCCTAAGTGCCAGGGATACAAAGAAATGTAAAAACACTGTCCCTGCTCTCAAAGAGCTCATATTGTAATGGAAGAGAATACACATTAAAACTAAGTGCATACAAAATATATAGACAATAAAGAGAGGGTAATCTCAGAGGGAAGGTACTAGTATCAGTGGGACTGGGTAAAATCTGCTGCAAAAGACAGAATTTAAATTGAGTCTTGAAGGTAGTCAGGGAAAGTAAGAAGCAAAGGTGAGGAGGAAAACATTCAAGGCATGGGGAACAGCAACTGAAGAGGCAAAGGGAAGGGAGGTGGAGTGTTGTATGCAAAGAATTGCAAGAAGGTTAGAGTATTTGGATCATAGAGCTCATGGAGGGGACCTGAGAGTAAGAATACTGGAAAGGTAGAAAAGGGGCCAGGTTATGAGACATTTTAAATGCCAAAAAAGGATTTTATATTTGTTATTTAATGTATTAAATATTTATATTTAATATAATCATATATATAAAATATACATCAATCTAACATATTACATATTAATTATTATGTTATACAATTATTATATTATATAATTACTCTACTGACCCCAAAGTAGTGAGCCTGCACAACTGGAAAAATGATGGTTCCCTTGACAATAATAGAGAAGGGGAAGGGTTTTAGGGTGGGGGATAGTTAATTCTATTGAATTGTAAGGAGAACAAACAACTTAGAAGAAAAAAATTATAAACTTTATCCAGGTAGCAGGCTCTCTGAAAACTGGAATAAACATCAACATCTCTACAGCAAGAAATATTAGAACAAAATTTTAAAAAACTGAAAAAATAGAAAATTTAAGATATCTGATATTAAAAACAACTTACTTGATAATTTAAGAAAAATTTTAGAATCATTTGACTCCTTGAAAACCATGATAAGGAAAAAAAAAGAATGTCAATACTGTATTTGAAAAAAATCAGAAATTAAAACTGCTTAGACTAAACAGAATCAGAGGGCAATCCACTGATCATATCCTAAAAGAGACCTTAGGAAGAAAAGTCCCAGAAATGTCACAGCAAAAATCCAGAGCTAAAAAAAGTCATACAAGCATCCAAAAAGAAGGACTCCAAGTACCAATGACCTATAGTCAGGATCACATAAGACGTGGTACCTTATCCTAAGTATGAAAAGAAATCTTGGAATATAACTACATAGGCTTACAACCAACTTATCATGTAAAGATTAGTACAAATTGACCTTTAATAAGATAGAAGTCTTTCAATCTTTTCTGCTGAAAAGACTGGAGTTGAGTAGGAACTTTAAAACACACATATACAAGAGTTAAGAAAAATGTATGAAGGTAAATATATTGAAACAATTGGAAGGGACTATATAATGATATACTGCTAACATTCTGATTGGGGAGAAGCAACAAATGTCTAACAAAATGTTAATATCTTTAAATAGCATTGAGAGTGTTAAGTAAGAAAAACAGAGGACCTTGGGGAGAAATTGTTTCTTTTCTGAAGGTTGCAAGAAGTCAAAGAGAAAGAGAGTAAAATGACTATATTAATGTGAGAAGGAGGAAGAAGGAGGGTGGAACTTGCTATTTCTCATAATTGGAGCATGAAAATATACAAACAGAGGAAGTTGAGGGGCAGCAGGCCTCACATGAGCCTCATTCTTAACTGAAATAATTAAAGAAGGGGTGAACGTAGCCGAGCAGTTTGGTGCAGAAGTACATAATACTCCATAGGGAAGCAAGAATGCATGCTTGAGGAGTGGTGGTGATGGTGTGTGTGCATTTAAGAGAGAGAATAACAAAATTGTTGTACCTGAATAAAAGATTAAAAGGGGAAAAAATGAAAGCAAATAATTAGAATCAACTGGGAAATGTTTTTAAAAAATTGTGGCATATGAATGTGATAGAATATTATTATTCTCTTTTTTTCCTACATATTTGCTACTTCCAAAGTCTTTTTCTCTTTCTTCCCTGGAATGCCATCTGTCCACTTGTTTATCCCTCTCTCTGAAGTATGTCTAAATTCTCAACTATTAAGTCCCTTGCACAGGTATGCATTGTGAAGTTCCAAATTCACTCAATCAATCAGGAATCACTTCTCCCTCCATACTTAGTATGAGGCACTGGGCTGCCCCTCCCAACCCCACTTGGGTGGAATCTAGGTTGCACAGAGTAGATAGAAGGTCGTCTCAGAGGGAGAAGGCATTAGTATGAAGGGGACTGGGAAAGGCACCTTGAAGAATATAGGGTTTGAGCTGAATCTTGAAGAAGGCCAGCGAAGTGAAGACACAAAGATAAGGAGAGAGAGCCCTTTCAAACTGAGGGCTACACTGAAGGACAGTTATTGCAAAAGAATGGAGACAGGAGATGGAATTTTATGTGTGGGGAACAGCAAGTAAGCCTTTGTGATTACATTCAAGAGTTTGTGTACAGGAGTAAAGTGTAAGAAAACTAGAAAGGTAGGAAGGAGCCAGGTTATGAAGAGTTTCGAATGTTAAACAGAGGTCTTTATATTTCATCCTGAAGGTTATAAGGAGACGCTGGAATTAATTGAATAAGGGAAGGGGGGTGACATGGTCAGATCTATGCTTTAGAAAAATCACTTTTACAGCTGAGTGGAGGACAGATTGGAGTGGGGAGAGACTTGAGGCAAGGAGACCTCTAGTTAGGCTATTAAAATGTTCAGGCATGAGGTGGTAAGGGCTGGCACCAGCGTGGTGGCTGTTCGAATAGAGAGGAGGAGACAAATGAAAGAGATGTTACGAAGACAGAAATCTTAAGATTTGGCAATGGATTAAATGTGTGGGGTGAGACAGAGTGAAGAGTTGAGGAGGACACCAAGGTTGCAAGCTTAAATATTGGGAGGATGATGGTACCTTTAAGAGTATTAGAAAGTTGCAAGAGCAAGAGAGAGAGAGAGAGAGAGAGAGGGTTTTGGGGAAATATGATTAGTTCTGTTTAAGATATATTGAGTTGGAGGAGTCATCTCCAGTTTGAGATGTCCAAGAGGCAGTTAGTAAGTTATGTCTAGAGGCTCAGAAAAAAAGACTAGAGCTGTTATATAGATATGGGAGTCATTTTCATAGAGATGATAATTGAACCTATGTGAACTGATAAAATCATTAAGTGAAATAGTGTAGCCTGAAGAAGATCTTGACCAGGTGATTTGAACATTTTCTAAAAGATATTTGTATGCTGCGTTTCATTAAAATTGAATTTCTTTTTAATTTTGTGTGGTTTATTTCATTCATTTGAAAACATTCTAAGAAGGGTTTACTAGGTTTTGCTCTACTGCAAGAAGGGGTTCATGATACCAAAGAAAGGCTAAGTGAAAGAAGCATATATAGTATAGAGAAAGGAGAGAAGATGGCCCAGAATGGGGCCTTTGGGGATATCCAAATTTAGCAGGCACGATGTGCATGACGACCAGGAAAAGATGCTGAATCCAGGTTGGACTCAATGGACATATAACACATGTCTCTCCCTCAGGTTGCCTTATTACATTGGTAACAGTTTTGAATCTTAATTCATCTATGAAATGAGGGGATAAGTCTAGATGACCTCTAATAGACCTTCCAGGTCTAAATTTTATGACTCTTTCAAGAATTAGAAAATTTGGCATGCTGTGCATCATTGTGATTTGTTCTTTGATAAAGATCAGCCATCTAATATTGTATTGAGAGTAACTAAACACCTAGGTGTTACAGTGGATAGAGCATGGGACCCAGAGTCAGGAAGGTCTGAGTTCAAATCCAACCTCAAATATTTACTAGCTTTGTGACATTGGGCAAGTCATTTAACCTCTGTTCTGCCTTAGTTTTCTCAACTGTAAAACAGGGATAATAATAGCACCTAGCCCAGGGTTGTTGTGAGGATCAAATGAGATATTTGTAAAGTCTACAGTGCCTGGCATACAATACGCCTTTAATATATGCTTATTTCCATCCTTCACTACCAAACGAGAGGATTACCATACTGATTTTCATGTTGATTTTCATTGTTAGAGGCAGCATGGGTCACTGCAATGATTGCTGAACTGGCAATCAGGAGAAAACAGATGACTAAGTCAAAGAGGAGGAGCCTAAGCCTGACTTACCAGAAGAAATGGACTTTGAAGGAAGACAGTGCAGAGCCAAGGTGAAATGTTAAATGAATCATTCTTAGGCCTACAACAAACTCCTTTATGCTTATGCTCTGATGAGGTTTATGTATCAGCCTCCTGAGAGACTGTAATGGTGGTTACAGGTTAAGTTTTAAAATGCTGCTTTAAGATTGTTTCTTGGGGAACAGAGCCAAGATGGTGGCTGGAAAGCAGGGACTTGCCTACAGCTCTCCCCCAGGTCCTTCCAAACACCTATAAAAAATGGCTCTGAACAAATTCTAGAACTGCATAACCCACAAAATAGAAGAGGGAAGCAGGGCTCCAGCCCAGGACAGCCTGGATGGTCACTGGGTAAGGTCTATCACACGGAGCTGGGAGTGGAGCAGAGCAGAGCCCAGCGTGAGCCCTGCCAGGACCAACCAGACCAAGAGCCACGCAGAACAGGCCGTAGCACCCCGAATCACTGAGCTGTGGCAGTTGCCAGACTTCTAATCCACAAATGCCAAAGACAACATCACAGGTTAGTGGGGAAAAACTGCTGGGACAGAGTGAAAGGAGTTCGCAGTTGGCCTCTGCCCCAGGGGCAGTGGAGGTGGTACAACTCTGAGGCTGCTTCCAGAGCTACAGCTGCAGTTCCTTCCAGCCCTGGTGGGAGGAATTAAGCAGTGGATCAGAACAGGAGTGCAGAGCCTGCTTAAGATCTGAGTCGCAGTCTGGGTTGGCAGTTCTTGGGGGAGGAGGAATGCTGGTGTGGCAGAGCTGGCTGTGTAGAAATAGCTCTGAAAACAGCAGCACAGCCCCTCAAGCTTGGGACAAAGTACTCTTTACTCTACAAGCAGTCATACCCCTATGAAAAGCTCAAGGGTCAAGTAGTTGGCTGGAAACATGGCCAGGTAGTGAAAACGGTCTCAGATTCAGACTCAGACTTTGGAATCTTTCTTTGGTGACAAAGAAATCCAAAACATACAGCCAGAAGAAATCAACAAAGCCAAAGAGCCTACATCAAAAGCCTCCAAGAAAAACATGAACTGGTCTCAGGTCATGGAAGAGCTCAAAAAGGATTTGGAAAAGCAAATTAGAGAAGTAGAGGAAAAATTGGTGAGAATTATGCGAGAAAACCATGGAATACAAGTCAATGACTTGCTAAAGGAGACCCAAAAAAATACTGAAGAAAACAACACCTTAAAAAATAGAGTAACTCAAATGGCAAAAGAGCTCCAAAAAGCCAATGAGGAGAAGAATGCCTTGAAAGGCAGAATTAGCCAAATGGAAAAGGAGGTCCAAAAGACCTCTGAAGAAAATACTACCTTAATAATTAGATTGGAGCAAGTGGAAGCTAGTGACTTTATGAGAAACCAAGATATTATAAAACAGAACCAAAGGAATGAAAAAATGGAAGACAATGTAAAATATCTCATTGGAAAAACCACTGACCTGGAAAATAGATCCAGGAGAGATAATTTAAAAATTATTGGACTACCTGAAAGCCATGATCAAAAAAGAGTCTAGATATCATCTTTCAAGAAATTATCAAGGAAAACTGCCCTGATATTTTAGAACGAGAAGGTAAAATAGAAATTGAAAGAATCCACTGATTGCCTCCTGAAAAAGATCCCAAAAAGAAAAGTCCTAGGGATATTGTCACCAAATTCCAGAGCTCCCAAATCAAAGAGAAAGTACTGCAAGCAGCCAGAAAGAAACAATTTGAGTATTGTGGAAACACAATCAGGATAATACAAGATCTAGCAGCTTCTACGTTAAGTGATCGAAGGGCTTGGAATATGATATTCTGGAGGTCAATGGAGCTAGAATTAAAACCAAGAATCACCTACCCAGCAAAACTGAGTATGATGCTCCAAGGCAAAATATGGATTTTCAATAAAATAGAGGACTATCAAGCTTTCTCAGTGAAAATACCAGAGCTGAATAGAAAATTTGACTTTCAGACACAAGAATCAAGAGAAGCATGAAAAGGTAAACAAGAAAGAGAAATCATAAGGGAGTCACTAAAGTTGAGCTGTTTTGTTTACATTCCTACATGGAAAGATGATGTGTATAATTCATGAGATCGACCTCAGTATTAGGGTAGCTGAAGGGAATATATATATATATACATATATATATATACACACATATATATATATATATATGAATATGTATATATATATACACACACATGGACAGAGGGCACAGGGTGAGTTGAATATGAAGGGATGATATCTGAAAAAATAAAATCATATTAAAGGATGAGAGAGGAATATATTGGGAGAGGGAGAAAGGGAGAGATAGAATGGGGTAAATTATCTCACATGAAAGTAGCAAGAAAAAGTAGTTTGCTGGAAGGGAAGAGGGGCAGGTGAGGGGGAATGAGTGAATCTTGCTCTCATCAGATTTGACTTGAGGAGGGAATAACATACACACTCAAATGGATATCTTACCCCACAGGAAAGCAGATGGAAGGAGATAAAAAAGGGGGTATGATAGAAAGGAGGGCAGATAGGGGGAGGAGGTAATCAAAAGCAAACACTTTCAAAAAGGGACAGGGTCAAGGGAGAAAATTCAACAAAGGAGGACAGGATAGGAAGGAGCAAAATATATACAACATGAGTATTGTGGAAGGGTTTTTGCATAATGATACACATGTGGCCTATGTTGAATTGCTTGCCTTTTTATGGAGGGTGGGTGGGGTGGGAAGAGGGGAGAGAATTTGGAACTCAAAGTTTTAAAAGCAGATGTTCAAAAAAAAGTTGTTTTTACATGCAACTGGGAAATAAGATATACAGACAATGGAGCATAGAAATGTATCTTGTCCTGCAAGAAAGTAAGGGAAAAGGGGATGGGGGGGGAGTGGGGTGACAGAAGGGAGGGTTGACTGGGGAATGGGGCAATCAGAATATATGTCATCTTGCAGTGGGGGGGAGGGTAGAAATGGGGAGAAAATTTGTAATTCAAAATCTTGTGGAAATCAATGCTGAAAACTAAAAATATTAAATAAAAAATAAAAATAAAATTAAAAAAAGATTGTTTCTTAATAAAACCTGAAAAGACTTAAATGAATTGATGGAAACTGAAGTGAGCAAAACTAGCAAAACAATGTAATGCTAATCAACAGTGAAAGACTTGGCTATTCTGAAAAATGCAATGATCCACAGCAATTCCAAAGGATTTATAAAAAACATCATCCTCAGCCTCCAGAGGGATAGCTGATAGACTCTCAGTACAGATTGAAGCATATTTTCTTCTTTACTTTTCTTGCTTTTTCTTTGTTTTTGCAAAGGGGCTAATGTGGAAATGTTTTACATGACTTCATATGTATAATGGGTCTCATTTATTGTCTTCTGAAGGGATAAGAGATAGTGGGAAGAAAATAATTTGGAACTGAAAATAAAAATTAAATATTTTTTCTAATGAGACAGTATTTGTAGAATACTTAGCATAGTGCCTTGCACATTGTAGGCACTTAATAAATGCTTATTCCCTTTCCCCTTTCTATCAATGTGTACCTTTTAGAGGATGTTTTAGCAGGCATGTTTGAACTCTTGATCAGGAAAGACAAGGCTGTCTACTAACTAAAGCTTACAGTGATCACCTTCCTAGTGTTCTAGACATGAGCCAAAATGGAAGCTTTAAATAGTTAGTGTTGGGGGTACCAGGTTGAGGGTTAAATGAGCTGAAGAGGATGAGAAAAGAGAAGCTATATACCCTTTCGTTAGAGATTGATCTCCTCTAGGCCTGAACATAGGACTGAGAATGAGAATGGGTCCAAAGAAGAGGGGCATCTTAGGGAGACTGGGTGTTTTGAGCACCAGCACACAGCAGTAGTTCCTTAATGTTAGGCAATATGTAAATAATAGTTATTATTGGTATTAAGTCATTTCTTTGTGATCCCTTTAAAGTAGTTTTTTTTCCCCAGTCCATGATTTCTATTCCCATTGCCCCCTTGGTCTTAACTATGCCAGGCTTGCCTAGCTCAAACTGGAGAAATGACTCTGGATTGGTATGCCTAACCTAGACACATACCAAACTTCCTGTGAAGGATAGTTGCTGAAGCCTGAGTTGTGTTACTCTGGGTGTTGGCAACAGCCCACTCCCCACAGGGTGGAAGGAAAACCACTAATCAGATAGCACTTGTTCCCCAAGCAAACTTCCCACACTCTCTAGCTACCTTGGAAGGGTATCAAGAGGCTAGGTACACAAACTTTTAAGCTCTGTGGGATGAAAGGCCAACCTGTGCTAAACACCAGGTACAATCACAATTATCTCCAACATACAGAATGAATGAAATGAGTGCCAGGTAGATGAAAGGATGGAGCTATGTGAGTCAGAGAGTCCTAGAGGGATCTGAACTCTCTCACTTTCTTTTTTTTTTTGTAATCACCATGTTGGCAATATTGGAGGACTGACACTTAGATGAACGTCAAAGCCTCTCCCAATTCTGTTTCTATAATTTTATGGTAATTCAATGTACTTATGAAAATATCGGAATTATTATTGTTCCTGGGATTATTAGCATCTCTGGATTCCGTCAGACAGGCGACAAGAATTTATTAAGCACTAATTTTGTGCCAGTCACTCTGTTAAATGCTGGTTATAGAAATATAAGCAAAAGGAAAGACAATCCTTGCCCTCAGGGAGGTAACATTTTAATGGAGAAAGACTACACAGAAAAGGGAGCTAAGAAGCTGAGCTAAGAAATGAGGGAACGGTAGCAAAGTCCAGAGTCAGAAGTAGGAGGGAGAGGATAATGAATGGCCTGGGCCTCTCCCCACACTGATGGCCCTTGGAAGGACTCACCAGCGAGGGGCCAGTATGGTAGAGGTCATGTGAGAATTCCAGGGTGAGAAGATTTCAGGTTTTGGGGAATTTCCAGTTTGAAAAGGGAGCTGAGGCATAGTGGCAAAGTCTGGAGAAGGAAAGTAGAGCCAGGGATGGGAAATGTCACTGAATTTTTTTTTTCTAATGTAATTTATTTATTTAACATATTTGGTTTTCAGCATTGATTTTCACAACATTTTGAATTACAAATTTTCTCCCCATTTCTACCCTCCCCCCCACTCCAAGATGGCTTATATTCTGGTTGCCCTGTTCCCCAGTCAGCCCTCCCCTCTATCACCCCCCTCCCCTCTCATCCCCTTTTCCCTTCCTTTCTTGTAGGGCAAGATAAATTTCTACACCCCATTGCCTGTGTATCTTATTTTTAAGTTGCATACAAAAACTTTTTTTGTTTTTGAACATCTGATTTTAAAACTTTGAGTTCCAAATTCTCTTCCCTCTTCCCTTCCCACCCGCCCTCCCTAAGAAGTTGAGCAATTCAACCTAGGCCACACATGTATTATTATGTATAATCCTTCCACAATACTCATGTTGTGAAAGGCTAACTACATTTTGCTCCTTCCCAACCCATCCTGCTTTATTGAATTTTCTCCCTTGACCCTGTCCCCTTTCCAAAGTGTTTGTTTTGATTACCTCCACCCCCATCTGCCCTCCCCTCCATCATCCCCCCGCCTTTTATTTATTTATTTTTTTTATCTTCCTCCCTCTTCTTTCCTGTGGGGTAAGATACCCAACTGAGTATGTATGGTATTCTCCCTCGGGCCAAATCTGATGAGAGCAAGGTTCACTCATTCCCCCCTCACCTGCCCTCTCCCCTCCTCCCATAGAACTGCTTCCTCTTCCCACCTTTATGGTTGATAATCCACCCCATTCTATCTCTCCCTATCTCCCTCTCTCAGTATGTTACTCTCTCATCCCTTAATTTCATTTTATTTCTTTTAGATATCTTCCCTTCATCTTCAACTCACCCTGTGTCTGCTCTCTCTCTTTTACATATATATATATACACACACATACATACACATACATACATATACACATAGATATATACATACATACACATTCACTTATATATATATATATATATATACATAAACATATATATATATATATATGCATATTCCCTTCAACTACCCTAATACTGAGGTCTCATGAATCATACACATCTTCTTTCCATGTAGGAATGTAAACAAAACAGTTCAACTTTAGTTAGTCCCTTGCAATTTCCGTTTCTTGATTACCTTTTCATGCTTCTCTTGATTCTTGTGTTTGAAAGTCAAATTTTCTATTCAGTTCTGGTCTTTTCACTGAGAAAGCTTGAAAGTCCTCTATTTTATTGAAAATCCATATTTTGCCTTGGAACATGATGCTCAGTTTTGCTGGGTAGGTGATTCTAGGTTTTAATCCTAGCTCCATTGACCTCTGGAATATTGCATTCCAAGCCCTTCGATCTCTTAATGTAGAAGCTGCCAGATCTTGGGTTATTCTGATTGGGTTTCCACAATACTCAAATTGTTTCTTTCTGGCTGCTTGCAGTATTTTCTCCTTGATCTGGGAGCTCTGGAATTTGGCAACAATATTCCTAGGAGATTTCTTTTTGGGATCTATTTCAGGAGGCGATCGATGGATTCTTTCAATTTCTATTTTGCCCTGTGGCTCTAGAATATCAGGGCAGTTCTCCTTGATAATTTCCTGAAAGATGGTATCTAGGCTCTTTTTTTGATCATGGCTTTCAGGTAGTCCAATAATTTTTAAATTATCTCTCCTGGATCTATTTTCCAGGTCAGTGGTTTTTCCAAGGAGATATTTCACATTGTCTTCCATTTTTTCATTCCTCTGGTTCTGTTTTATAATATCCTGATTTCTCATAAAGTCACTAGCTTCCACTTGCTCCAATCTAATTTTTAAAGTAGTATTTTCTTCAGTGGTCTTTTGGACCTCCTTTTCCATTTGGCTAATTCTGCCTTTCAAGGCATTCTTCTCCTCATTGGCTTTTTGGAGCTCTTTTGCCATTTGAGTTAGTCTGTTTTTTAAGGTGTTGTTTTCTTCAGTGTATTTTTCAGTATTTTTTTGGGTCTCCTTTAGCAAGTCATTGACTTGTTTTTCATGGTTTTCTTGCATCCTTCTCATTTCTCTTCCCAATTTTTCCTCTACTTCTCTAACTTGCTTTTCCAAATCCTTTTTGAGTTCTTCTATGGCCTGGGGCCAGTTCATGTTTTTCTTGGAGGCTTTGGTTGTAGGCTCTATGACTTTGTTGTCTTCTTCTGGCTGTATGTTTTGGTCTTCTTTGTCACCAAAGAAAGAATCCAAAGTCTGAGACTGAATCTGGGTGCGTTTTCGCTGCCTGGCCATATTCCCAACCAACTAACTTGACCCTTGAGTTTTTCAGTGGGGTATGACTGCTTGTAGACTAACAAGTTCTATGTTCTACGTTTGGGGGGGAGGTGCCAGCTCTGTCAGAGCCGCACTTCTCCTTCCCCAAGGACCCCCAGTCCAGACTGGACTTAGATCTTCAGCAGGCTGTTGCACTCCTGCTCTGATCCGCCACTTAATTCCTCCCACCAGGTGGGCCTGGAGCCGGAAGCAGCAGCAGCCGTAGCTGCCCCACCTCCGCTGCCCCCGGGGCTGGAAGCCGAACCGCGAACTCCTTCCACTCCCGCAGCTTTTCCCACTAACCTTCTCCGCAGTCTTTGGTGTTTGTGGGTCGAGGGGTCTGGTAACTGCCGCAGCTCACATATTCAGGGCGCTAGGGCCCCCTCTGCCCGGCTTCTGGTCTGGATCGTCCACGCCGCTCAGGCTGGGCTCTGCTCCACTCTGTTCCCAGCTCCCAGCTCCGTGTGGAATAGACCTCACCCAGAGACCATCGAGGCTGTCCTGGGCTGGAGCCCTGCTTCCCTCTGCTGTTCTGTGGGTTCTGCCGTTCTAGAATTGGTTCAGAGCCATTTTTATAGGTTTTTGGAGGGACTCGGGTACGGAGCTCACTCTAGTCCGTGCTTACCAGCCGCCATCTTGGCTCCGCCCCCCATGTCACTGAATTTTAAAGCTAGAAGGGACTTCTCTTTTTCTTTTTCCAGGTAACTGGGTTTAAGTGACTTGCCCAGGATCACATAGCTAGTAAGTATTTGAGGCCGAATTTGAACTCAGGTGCTCTATCCACTGTACCTTTCATTTCACAGGAGAAACTGAGGCTCAGAAAAGTTACATGATTTGCTTAAGGTCTTATACCTAATGTGTCAGTTCTGAGTTGAAAGAAATTACTTTTTCCAATCCAGGATACTTCTTTCCAGATTGGGGAAGAGAGGGATATTGATAAATTATACTCACTTTCACTGATACAATAGAATGTTTAAGAAGAAACTTTCTTTGAGTTATAAAAATTACTAGGCATGAAAAATCAGTTCTCCCAATTCTCCCAGCTAAAAGCAAGTTTTTCCTCAGCTGACCTCAGGACACTGTATATTCTATGCAATTTGGATATTCTCATGTATGTTAGTGATCTGTGTATGTATCTCTCTCCACTACACTGTAATCTTCTTGAGGGCACAGTTTACTTATCCTTTTATGCTTGATCTAAACCAACAGATAAAGAAATTTTTTTTAATTTTTCTTAGCTTCTTTTTTTATTTAATATTTTTAGTTTTCAGCATTGATTTCCACAAGAGTTTGAACTACAAATTTTCTCCCCATTTCTACCCTCCCCCCACTCCAAGATAGTATATATTCTGGTTGCCCCATTCCCCAGTCAGCCGTCCCTTCTGTCACCCCACTCCCCCCCATCCACTTTCCCTTACTTTCTTGTAGGACAAGATACATTTCTATGCCCCATTGCCTGTATATCTTATTTCCCAGTTGCATGTAAAAACAACTTTTTTTTGAACATCTGCTTTTAAAACTTTGAGTTCCAAATTCTTTCCCCTCTTCCCTCCCCACCCACCCTCCCTAAGAAGGCAAGCAATTCAACATAGGCCACATGTGTATCATTATGCAAAATCCTTCCACAACACTAATGTTGTGAAAGACTACCTATACTTTGGTCCCTCCTATCCTGTCCCCCCGTATTCAATTTTCTCCCTTGACCCTGTCCCTTTTTGAAAGTGTTTGCTTTTGATTACCTCCTCCCCCTATCTGCCCTCCTTTCTATCATACCCCCTTTTTTATCTCCTTCCTTCTTCTTTCCTGTGCGGTAAGATATGCAAATGAATGTGTATGTTATTCCCTCCTCAAGTCAAATCTGATGAGAGCAAGATTCACTCATTCCCCCTCAGCTGTTCCCTCTTCCCTTCCAACGAACTGCTTTTTCTTGCCACTTTTAGGCAAGATTATTTACCCCATTCTATCTTTCCCTTTCTCCCTCTCTCAATATATTCCTCTCTCAACCCTTAATTTGATTTTAATTTTTTCAGATATCATCCCTTCATATTCAACTCACCCTGTGCCCTGTCTGCATATATATATATATATATATATTTACATACATACATACATACATATATATGTGTGTGTGTGTGTGTGTATATATATATATATGTATATATGTATGTATGTATATTCCCTATACTGAGGTCTCATGAATTACACACATCATCTTTCCATGTAGGAATGTAAACAAAACAGCTCAACTTTAGTAAGTCCCTTATGATTTCTCTTTCTTGTTTACCTTTTCATGCTTCTATTGATTCTTGTGTCTGAAAGTCAAATTTTCTATTCAGCTCTGGTCTTTTCACTGAGAAAGCTTGAAAGTCCTCTATTTCATTGAAAATCCATATTTTACCTTGGAACATCATACTCAGTTTTGCTGGGTAGGTGATTCTTGGTTTTAATTCTAGCTCCATTGACCTCCAGAATATCATATTCCAAGCCCTTCGATCCCTTAACATAGAAGCTGCTAGATCTTGTATTATCCTGATTGTGTTTCCACAATACTCAAATTGTTTCTTTCTGGCTGCTTGCAGTACTTTCTCCTTGATTTGGGAGCTCTGGAATTTGGTGACAATATCCCTAGGACTTTTCTTTTTGGGATCTTTTTCAGGAGGCAATCAGTGGATTCTTTCAATTTCTATTTTACCTTCTTGTTCTAAAATATCAGGGCAGTTTTCCTTGATAATTTCTTGAAAGATGATATCTAGACTCTTTTTTTGATCATGGCTTTCAGGTAGTCCAATAATTTTTAAATTATCTCTCCTGGATCTATTTTCCAGGTCAGTGGTTTTTCCAATGAGATATTTTACATTGTCTTCCATTTTTTCATTCCTTTGGTTCTGTTTTATAATATCTTGGTTTCTCATAAAGTCACTAGCTTCCACTTGCTCCAATCTAATTATTAAGGTAGTATTTTCTTCAGAGGTCTTTTGGACCTCCTTTTCCATTTGGCTAATTCTGCCTTTCAAGGCATTCTTCTCCTCATTGGCTTTTTGGAGCTCTTTTGCCATTTGAGTTACTCTATTTTTTAAGGTGTTGTTTTCTTCAGTATTTTTTTGGGTCTCCTTTAGCAAGTCATTGACTTGTATTCCATGGTTTTCTCGCATAATTCTCACCAATTTTTCCTCTACTTCTCTAATTTGCTTTTCCAAATCCTTTTTGAGCTCTTCCATGACCTGAGACCAGTTCATGTTTTTCTTGGAGGCTTTTGATGTAGGCTCTTTGGCTTTGTTGATTTCTTCTGGCTGTATGTTTTGGATTTCTTTGTCACCAAAGAAAGATTCCAAAGTCTGAGTCTGAATCTGAGACCGTTTTCACTACCTGGCCATGTTTCCAGCCAACTACTTGACCCTTGAGCTTTTCATAGGGGTATGACTGCTTGTAGAGTAGAGAGTACTTTGTCCCAAGCTTGAGGGGCTGTGCTGCTGTTTTCAGAGCTATTTCTACACAGCCAGCTCTGCCACACCAGCATTCCTCCTCCCCCAAGAACTGCCAACCCAGACTGCGACTCAGATCTTAAGCAGGCTCTGCACTCCTGTTCTGATCCACTGCTTAATTCCTCCCACCAGGGCTGGAAGGAACTGCAGCTGTAGCTCTGGAAGCAGCCTCAGAGTTGTACCACCTCCACTGCCCCTGGGGCAGAGGCCAACTGCGAACTCCTTTCACTCTGTCCCAGCAGTTTTTCCCCACTAACCTGTGATGTTGTCTTTGGCATTTGTGGATTAGAAGTCTGGCAACTGCCACAGCTCAGTGATTCGGGGTGCTACGGCCTGTTCTGCGTGGCTCTTGGTCTGGTTGGTCCTGGCAGGGCTCACGCTGGGCTCTGCTCTGCTCCACTCCCAGCTCCGTGTGATAGACCTTACCCAGTGACCATCCAGGCTGTCCTGGGCTGGAGCCCTGCTTCCCTCTGCTATTTTGTGGGTTATGCAGTTCTAGAATTTGTTCAGAGCCATTTTTATAGGTGTTTGGAGGGACCTGGGGGAGAGCCGTAGGCAAGTCCCTGCTTTCCAGCCACCATCTTGGCTCCACTCCCTGATAATGAAATTTCTTACTTATCTTTTTAAGTCCCCTAGCATATATCACAATGCTAAGTGTTTAGGTGTTCAACAAATGTTCATTGAATGAATGAATGCTTACTTCATTGAATGAATGAACAAATGAAAATACAGAGTTTATAGACTTGGGGGCTTGTTCCTCCTTAGTACCTTTCACACTGTATTCTGTGTCTCTGTAGATCCAGGGTTGGAACTAGGATAAATTTTTAAGAAGGCAACATGTGCTTTCCAAAGAAGCACAAATCTCAGAGCTGGAAGCATCCTCAGATACCAGATATCCCAATTCATACCTGACCAAGATTCGTCTCTCCAACAGCCCCAGCAAGGAATCATCTGCCTCCAGAGGAAAACATCAAATGAATGGAAATCTATTCCCTCCTTCCTGAAGCAGCCCATTCCATGTTTGGCCAAACTTTAATTGTTAGGAATTTCTTCCTTGTGTTGAGCTAGAAATCTGTCTGCTGGAATTTCTGCTAGTTGTTCCTATTTTCTGCCCTCCGGGGCCTGGCATAACAAATGTGTCATCTTCCGCATGCCAATTCACCAACTTCCTATTTGCCCTTTCAGCCCTTTCTCTCTTCGTCCTCCATTTTACCCATTCCATACTGATTCATACCCTTCCGGGAAAATCCAGGAAAGATGGAGGGAAAACACTGGGAAGGCATCTATGACATTTTTCTCTCTAGCTCTAAATTTCTAAAAGAAAACATAGATATGGCTCTTTGTCTGGTGTTTCTTTAAATTTGGGTAATAGGGTCATCTCCCACAAAGGTACTCAATGTACAAAATATATCAGCTATCAGATATAGGATAGCTATTAATTTCCTCAACCACAAAAATGCATAGGTTAGTTGGTACCCAAAACAGATAAAATAAACATAAAATACTCAGCCTTTTATAGTCTTTATATCATTTGTGGGATAGATATTTCTCATTTATCTCAGACCTATACTTACTGAGCAACTCAAAATATTTATCATGGAAGGTTAGCAAGGTTCCAATCAATTAGTCAACCAGGCTATGGATTTCTTTAGTCCTTTAGTTTCAGGGTGATATCGTCAATGGTCCTATTCTTCTCCAAGATGTGTGCTATTAGGGAGACTTTCCTCTGGTTGGCTGGTGCCCAGATCTTGAATTCATGTACTTTTGACCTATGAAATAAACTGCAAGGCTGGAAACATCTATTTTTTTGGGAGCACTAGTTGCCAACCTGTACTCGGGAAAGGAACTGGAAAGGCAGAGGCAGGCAGGCAGGGATTGGAGGTCTAAGTCTCAGGCTTACCTAAGCAAGTTCATTCATCAAGCTACCATGTGCTTCTGCTGTAAGCTATTACCATTGATGGTGATAGTGGGGTGTGGGGGGTGGGAGGAAAGGCAGGGGGGATAGAAATTTCTTAACCATTCCCTCTTTTGGAAGTCTAAAGGAGAAACAGTGCTAGAAAATAGTTCCAAGGTTTGTTTCAAAGAAATCTAGGAATATTTTGTATGAAATCTTGAGTAGTGGATTGGGAAGGACAAGGAGAAAAAATAATATATATATACAAATACATATAGTGTGTGTATACAAACATATATGTTTGAGTATACCCACACACATACACATTATAAAGAAAAACAACCTTAAAAGACTCAAGAACTCTGATCAATTCAATAACCAACTATAGTTCCAGAGGACCAATAATGAATAGTTACCCATCTTTTGACACAGGGGTGATGGACTCGAGGTACAGAATAAGACACATTTTTGGGTGGCAAACAGGTGGATTTGTTTTGCTTGACTTTGATTATTTATTACATTGTGTTTTTCTTTGTTCATGAGGGGCGGGGTGGGTAAGGAAGATGAGAACTAGAGATAGTGTTGCCAAAAAAAGAAAAAAAAGAAGTAATCAAGCTATTTTTAAAAAATACCCAGAAGAAAACAGAAAGATGTTTAAAAGAAAATACAGACAAGCTGGATAGCTTTGAAACTAACAAGTGGAATTTATATCGTTTTTTTTAAAGAGCAAGTAATAGGAATTGACTATTGGTTTATAAAAATGTTTCTCTCTCTCTCTCTCTCTTTCTCTCTCTCTCTCATTCTCACTCCATCATTACTATGCTGATCAATCCAACAGAATGTAAATCCCTTGAGGGTAGAGACTGTCCCATTTGTGTATATGTAGCTCTAGCACCTAATGTAATGCCTGGCAGATAGAAGATATTTAAACATATGTATTTATCCACTCATTTAATTAATTTACTTGTTTGCTTATTTTTTGGAAGGGTATAACTTTTTTATTTTTTTAGTGAAATTTGAATAACAATATTTTTTATTTTGAAAAGAAGGAAGAGTCATCATACATTGCATGTACAACAATTTCTAGATGCCACTTTCTCAGAACTGTGGATTGGTGCTATCTTGGCCACCTTTGTTTGTCACCTGATCTATCTTCCTTAGACTTTTAAAAAATAATTTAATTAATTAATTTATTTTTAGCTTACAACATTCAGTTCCTCAGGTCCTTGAGTTTCAAATTTTCTCCCCCTTCTTCTCCTTCCCCCTCTCCACCCAAGATGACATGCAATCTGATATAGGTTCTACATATACCGTCACACCAAACATGTTTTCACAATAGTCAAGTGGGAATGAAGAATTATAACCAATGGAATGAAGCAAGAGAAAAAAGAAACAAAACAGAAACAAAAAGCAAAAAAAGGAGAGCAAATAGTTTGCTTCTATCTGCATTCAGACTCTGTAATTGCTTCTCTGGATGTGAATTGCTTTTTCCATCATGAGTCTTTTGGAGTTGTCTTATAATCTTGCATTGCTAAAAAGAGCCAGGTCTATCAAAGTTAGTCATCACAGATACAATGTGTCTGTAATTGCGTATGATTTCCAGGTTATTATGAAGTCCATCTGCTCCTCATTTCTTATAGCACAATAGTATTCCATTACATTCATATACCACAACTTGTTTAGCCATTCCCCAATTGATGGGCATCCCCTTGATTTCCAATTCTTTGCCACCACAAAAAGAGCTGCTATAAATATTTTTGAACATATGGGTCCTTTTCCCACTTGTATGATCTCTTTGGGATACAGCCCTAGAAGTGATATTGCTGTGTCAAAGGGTATGCACATTTTTATAGCCCTTTGGGCAAAGTTCCAAATTGCTTTCCAGATTGGCTGGATCAGTTCACAACTCAACTAACAACGTGTTAGTGTTCCAATTATCCCACATCTTCTCTAACGTTTATTGTTTTCCTGTTTTGTCACGTTAGGCAATCTGACAGGTGAGATGTGGTACCTAGGAGGTGTTTTGATTTGCATTCCTCTAATCAATAGTGATGTAGAGCATTTTTTTCATATGACTATAAATATCTTTAATTTCTTCCTCTGAAAGCTGCCTGTTCATATCCTTTGATCATTTATCAATTGGGGAAATGACTTGTATTCTTATATTCAGTATATTTTAGAAATGAGGCCTTTAGCAGAGATGCTGGTTGTAAAATTTCTTTCCCAATTTTCTGCTTCCCTCCTAATCTTGGTTGCATTGGCTTTGTTTGTACAAAAACTTTTCAATTTAATGAAATCAAAGTTATCCATTTTGTATTTCATAATGCTCTCTACCTCTTATTTGGTCATATGTTCTTCCCTTCTCCATAAATCTGACAGATAAACTATTCCTTGCTCTCCCAGATTGCTTATAGTATCAGCCTTTATATTTAAATTATGAACCCATTTTGGCTTTATTTTGGTACATAGTGTAAGATATTGGTCTATGCCCAGTTTCTGCCATACTATTTTCCAGTTTTCCCAGAAGTTTTTGTCAAATAGTGAGTTCTTATCCCAGAAGCTGGAGTCTTTGGGTTTATCAAGCCGTAGATTACTATAGTCATTGACTACTGTGTCTTGTGTACCTAACCTACTCCACTGATCCACCACTCTATTTCTTAGCCAGTACCAAATAGTTTTGATGACTGCTGCTTTATAATACAGTTTCTGATATGGCTAGGCCACCTCTCCTAGCATTTCTTTTCATTAATTCCCTTGATATTCTGAACCTTTGATTCTTCCGGATGAATTTTGTTATTATTTTTTCTAGCTCTATAAATAATTTTTGGTAGTTTAATTGGTATGGCACTAAACAAGTAAATTAATTTAGGTAAAACTGCCATTTTTATTATATTATCTCAGCCCAACCACGAGCAACTGATCTTTTCCCAATTATTTAGATCTGACTTTATTTGTGTGAAAAGTGTTTTGTAGTTGTCTTCATACAGTTCCTGGGTTTGTTTTGGCAGATAGACTCCCAAATATTTTATAGTGTCTACAGTAATTTTAAATGGAATTTCTTTTTCTGTCTCTTGCTGTTGGGCTTCTATTTGTTTGCTTATTAATTAATTGACTAGCTATCCCTCCTAGAATTATGTCCCTGTAAATTTCATAAGCAGGCCATCTATAACTTTACCTAAGTCACTGACAAAAATGTTTAACATCACAAATCTATGGGACATTCCATAAGAGAATTCCATCTAAGCCAATATAATGCTATTAATTGCTGTTCTTTGGGTCTGTTCATTTAGCCAACTGTGAATTCAACTAATTATACTATCATCTAGCCTATGTCTTTCCATTATTTTCATGAAATTTCATAGAGGCTAATCAAATGTTTGCACTAAAATGTAGCTAAACTCTATCTATACTATTCTCCCAATATATGAATTTAGTAACCTTGTTTAAAAAAAAGGAAATGAATTTAGAGTGCATGACCTATTATTCCTCTTCCTCTTTGCCATGTTCCTCAGAACTTAGATGGGACAGAAGACTTTCCTTCTGCCATGTGATACACGGGGAGCTGAGAAACACATCAAATTTTCCTTAGGTCATTCAGGGAGTTGGAGAAAGCAAAGACTGAGCTAGAATGTCTTGACTTCCTAGGTCAAAGCAGGGCTTTTTTTTCACCAGGCTTTGTTGGGTCTGTGTCAAGACCGGATACCATATCTTTACTTGTTGCCGAGGAGAGCGGACCATGCCAGGTACTGAAGGTATGTAGGCATCTGGGCACGAAACAACCTCAGGAAGTGGCAGACAAGGAATTTGTAGCTAGCAGCATCAAGCTCCTGTTTGTACATCCAAGTCCACACACACACAAACCTGGGGGGCTCCCTTTTGTCATCTTGTTGCCTTGCCAGACTTTCTTTCTCCAGCATTACCTTCCTCTTGGGGCACAAATACCCCTGGATCAACCTCCCGCCCCCACAAGCCTTGAGCAGGCTTGCTGTATGGGTAAGTACCTGGGGAGTTGAGCCACATGATTGGAATTCTCTTCTGGGGCTTCTTCAAGTGGTCAGGCAGGAGAATTATTGTGTGGGCTGGTGGTTACATCCAAAACTTCCACTTATCTTTACTGGATCCAAACTATCTCTTCCAGCTCTGATCCTGCCAAAGTAGAATGCCTGCTAAATGACAGTGAGTGCTGCCACAGAACCCCCAGGAGCAGTACTTGGTTTGGCATCTTTGCTTCCTGGGCACTGTGCCCTCAATATATCTTGTAAACCAGGATATTGATATTTCTAGTTAGGAAACTCCTGTATATGTAGATATTTAGCATGTCAAGTGGGGAAACAAGAAGATATTTAGCATGTTCAGTGGGGTTTGGGAGGAAGGGCATTTCTGGTATACTCATAAGGAAACAAGATTTCTGTTCCGTGTGAAACTCCTTTGTGGGGAATGATGAGGGGGGCACTTCTACAGATGGAGGAACCTCTCTGGTTACATTTGACTGAATACGTCTCCATTTACACCCCAATATGGGAATCAACTACAGTCAAGGCCAGGGTTGGGTATATTCCTACAAGGTAACTGTGTGTGACCTTGGAGAAGTCATCTGACTAACATCCCTGGGAAGTATCATGTACACTCAGTCTGTCAACCAACATTTATTAAGTGCATTCTATGTGCCAAGAATTGTGCTAAGCACTAGGATTATAAAAGCAAGCAGAAAGAAATTCAAGGGAGGTGGAGCCAAGATGCTGGAGAAAAGGCAGGAAGTTGCCTGAGCACTCTTCAATTTCCTTCAAAATAACTTTAAATCAAGCCTCAAAATGATTTCTGGAGCGACAGAACCCACAAAAAGTGTGAAACAATTGTCCAGCCCAAGATAACTTAGAAGGGCTGCAGGAAATGTCTGTTCTGCTTAGGTAAAAAGGGAGCCCGGTCTAGCACAGGTCAAGGCAAGCCAGTGGGAGTCCCAAGCCCCAGTACAGATCAGCAATCCCTGTGGTCTGGGCTTGGGCAGGCCAGGAGCACATAAGGCTAGCTATGAGACCTCCAGCCCTGAAACATCGGCCTGGCAGGCATGACTAGGCTGGGTGACCCCGGCACAGCAGGTGAGGTGTCAACCCTGGAGCCCCTGGTGCAACAGGTGAGCTGCCATGGCCCAGCACGCCGGTGACCAGGCCTCTACTCCCAGCACAAGAAGCATGGAACAGTGCCCCCGGCATCCCAGGAGCAGTGCTCCTGTCACAAAATAGGCTGGAAAAATGAGCAAAAACAAACAAAAGCCCTGACCATAGAAAGCTACTATGGTCATGAGGGAAGATCAAAACACAAACCCAAAAGAGGACAACAATGTCAAAATGCATATATGCCAAGTCTCAAGGAGAAATACAAAATAGTCTCAGGCCCCAAAAGTCCTCCTGGGAGAGCTCAAAAAGAATTTTAAAAATCAGTTAAGAGAGGTAGAAGAAAAATTGGGAAAAGAAATGAAAGCTATGAAGACAGTTATGAAAAAAAGCAGCTTGGTAAAAAACACAAGAAAGTAGAAAAAGATATATAAAAATCCACTGAAGAAAACAACTCTTTAAGTAGAATTTTTTTTTTTTACCATTTGACTAGTGTGGAAATACATTTTACGTGACTGCACATGCATAACTTATATTAGATTGCTTGCCATCTTGGGGACAGGTGAAGGGAAGGAGGAGAAAAAAATTTGGAACTCAAAATCTTATAAAAATGAATCTTGAAAATTGTCTTTGCATGTAATTGGACAAAATAAAATCCTGTTTACATAAAAGAGGAATGTACATGTGAAACCCAGCATAAGATTATATTTTTAAAACTTAGATTTAAAGTAACAAGTGATTAAAAAAAATTCAAAAAATTAGAATTAGGGAAGTGGAAGCTAATGACTCTACGAGACATCAAGAATCAATCAAACAAAATCAAAAGAAGGAAAAAAATAGAAGAAAATGTAAAATACCCCACTGGAAAAACAACTGAACTGGAATGTAGATGCAGGAGAGATAATATAATAATTATTAGACTATCTGAATGCCATGATCAAAAAAAGAGCCTGCAAAGCATCTTTCAAGAAATTATCAAAGAAAACTGCCCCGATATCCTAGAACCAGAGGATAAAATAGTAATTGAAAGAACCCACTTATCACCTCCTCAAAGAGATCCCAAAATTTAAACTCCAAGGATTATTATAGCCATATTCCAGAACTTGCATGTCAAGGAGAAAATACTGCAAGCCACCAGAAAGAAACAATTCAAATATTGAAGAGTCACAGTCAGGATTACACAGGATTTGGCAGCTTTTACTTAAAGGATCAAAGGGCTTGGAATACGATATTGCAGAAGGCAAAGGAGCCTAGACCACAAGCAAGAATCAACTATCCAGCAAAATAGAGTATAATGTCTCAGGGGAAAAGATGGACATTCAAGGAAATAGGGGACTTTCAAACTTTTTTAATGAAAAGACCAGAGCTGAAAACACACACATATGTATACAACATGCATATGCCTGTAGAATATATGTGTGTATTACACATGTCTATACATATATGTTGTATTATTTATATCTATACATATGTTATCTATGCTTTTCAGAAGAGGAAACTGATACTAAGAGAAGTTAACCAATTTTAATTAATTAGTAAGTATTTGTTAAGCATCTACTATTTATTAAGCACTGGTCTAGATGCTAGGGCTATAAAGACAAAAATGAAATGGTTCCTGCCCCTCGAGTACCTTATATTAAAGAAAACAGCAGGTACCCATATAAGTCAATATAAAATATATAGGAGATAATTTCTTGGGGCATAGGAGAAAGTACTCACAGCTGTGCTGAGGGTCGGGTGGGGGTGGGGAGAGGCTCAAGAAAGTCCTCATGTAGGAGGAGTCAGTTGATCTAACTTTGAGGGAAGCTAAAGCTTCTAAGAAGCAACCATGAGGAAGAAGTAGATTCAAGGTTTGGAATGGGAGGGGAGGGTACAACCTTTGCAAGAGTATATCGATGGGAGATGGAATATTGCGTATGAGAAACAGCAAACAGGTAAGCTTGGTTGAACGGTGGAGTACCTGAACAGGAGTAATGTTCAATGAGGCCAGAATGGTAGGCTAGACCCAGACTGTGAAGGATTGTAAATACCAAACACAGGAGTCTGTATTTTATTTTTTTCTTTTAAATTTATTTATTTTTAGTTTACAACATTCAGTTCCACAAGTTTTTGGGTTTCTAATTTTCTCTCCCCTCTCTGTCCTCCGCACCCAAAACGGCATGCAATCTGATTCAGGTTCTACATACACCTTCACACTAAACATATTTTCACAACAGTCAAGTTGTAAAGAAAAATTATAACCAATGGAGTGAACCATGAGAAAGAAGAAACAAAACAGAAAAGGAGAGAGAGAGGGCAAATAGTTTGCTTTAAATCTGCATTCAGACTCTGTAATTCTTTCTCTGGATATGAATCGCTTTTTCCATCATGAGTCTTTTGGAGCTGTCTTAGAACCTTGCATTGCTGAAAGTTAGTCATCATAGTGTATTTTATTTTAGAGGCTAAGGGGAGCCATTGGGGCTTTCTGAGAAGACTATCCTGGTCAAATTGGTGTTTCAGAATATCACTGACAGCCATGCAGAGAATGGATCTGAGAGGGGCTAGGAGAAGCAGAGCACCATTGAGGAGGCCATCACAGTAATCCGGGTGAAAGATGAGGAGAAAGTGAAGTAGGGTGGTGGTTATGGGAACAAAGAGAAAGGGATGGATGAGAGAGATGCTATAGAGAGGAACTCCAAGATCTGGTACCAGACTGCATATAGGAGTGGGCGCACAGGGAAGGAGAGAAAGGAGCTGAGGATGACTCCGAGGTTGTGATCCTAGGGGATTAGAAAGATGATACTGTTGTAGGCACATTCCCAAGAGGAGTGGGCTTGGGGGAAAATAACGAACTCTTTTTTGGACATGTTGACTTGCCCATGATCACCCAGGTAGTAAGTATGAAAACTATTATTTAAAAATAAGTCCCTTCTGACTAAGTCTAGTGTTCTTTCCGCCAGGCCACGGGTGTTTAACATTTTTTGTATCATGGATCTCTTTGGCCATCTGGTGAAGCCTATGGGCCCCTTCTCAGAATAATATTCTTATTCATAAAATAAAAGACATAAGATTACAAAGTAAGCAATATATTTGAGTATAGTTATCAAAACAGATTTCTTTAAAAAGCTTTGCACCCCAGATTAAGAATCCCCAGATTGTTTCCTTGCTGAGGGAATTGTGAAATGGAAAGAGCACTGAATTTGCAGTTGGGAAGATAGCTAGAATCCTACCTCCAACACTGGATATGTGATGAAGAGCAAAGCAGATCACTGAACTCACTGAGACTCAACTTCCTGATTTGTAGAACAGATTGTTATTAGGCTCAAACGAGATAATGTATATGCAAGGGAATACAGGGGTGAGTCCCATGTAGCAAAGCAAAGGGCCTCCCGACTCATAAGAGTTATGAGGGGGTAATCCCATTTCCCGCTCAGCAATTTGGACTCACAAGTTCAGCACTCCTTCCACTGAAACATGCTAAATTAATAGTTTCTTTCTTTTTAAAATGAGCTCACAGGGCCCATGCTACTAAGGTCATCAAGGTGAGGCAAATTATTTCCTTTTATGGTAACTATGGCAGATCAGGACTAAAGGGTAGGTAGAAAAGGGAAAAATACTGTCCTCCTTTCATAGGGCGAACTGTAAGCAAAGGGCAAGACTTTATCTACAAAGTATTTTGAGCCCTAAAGAAGAAAAAGTGGGAGTAAGCGTAAGGAGTACCAAAGATTTTTACGTGGAAACAGAAACTTTGTCTAACTCACCATTTCTGTAGTCCATTTCTGTAGATTATGAACACCCTCCAAGAGGCTGTTAATACTCAAATCCCATCTGCCTAAAGGACTTAGCTCTACTAGGTAGAGGGAGGATGTACATAAATTCATGTCTGCTTTCTTTTTGACAACTTGTCCTTTCCTAAGTTTATTATCATCGTATATCTCTCTTTCTTGTGGTACTTCTATATGGGACCAGTATCCCTTCCTCTCTCCCCACAAGTGACTCAGAATATGCAGAAGCAGACATGTGGCTCCAGTCTCTCTAGAAGAATCCAAACAAGTTCCAGAATCTCTATCTTCCGCCACTATTAATCATACTAGGCAAAGATTTAGTGGCCTCTGGTGGTTTTTTTTAAATTAGACACAGGGCACAGAGACAATTTGAGGGTGGGGAACCCGATTGGAAGGCAAACAGCATAAATAAACCAGTGGCTGCTTTGGCTGCAGCTGGGGGTCAGACTTTTGTCTCTCCTGTCTGTTCCTTCTCTAATCAGGAAGCAGGGTGGGGACTGTAGCAAATGTAACCATGACTACTCTGGTCCACACTACCTGCAGGCCAGGTGCCTTCCTTTTAATTCCTGCCTGAGCGTCCTCTGGTACCTTAAGGGGATTTATGGATGTCTAGGCTCTCTGACATTGGTTCCATCCCCTATCAATGGTGGTCCCCCAATTGTAGGCATCTTTTGCACCCCAGTTCCATTTAACCACTTAACAGCTGAACTAGCTTTTAAAAAGGAATACCTATTTCAAAGGTATAGAAGGAATAAAAATACAAACATTTCCCCAAACCTGGTTACATAATCCCCCTCTGGACCAATTTCATTCTCTGGGGAGGAGAAGAGGAATAGGTTCGAAGCTTAGCTCTGTTCCTATGTAGCTGAGTCCAAATCCAATGGGTTCTCTCTTTGTGCTCAAGTCTCAGGCAGTCTGGAATCTCAGAGCTTCCCTGCTGGACTGCTTGGCCATACCTGGAATCCTACCTCTGAGGTAGGAATTCCATCACCTGGATCAAGGAAAAGGACAAATAAAATAGACTAAAGTTGTTCAGTCATTTTTCAGTCATGTCTGATTCTTTGAGAACCCCATTTGGAGTTTTCTTGGCAAAGATACTGGAAGGGCTTGTCATTTCCTTCTCTAGCTCATTTTACAAATGAGGAAACTGAGGCAAACAGCGTTAAGTGACTTGCCCAGAATCACAAAGCTTGTGAGTGTCAGAGGGCAGACTAAAACTCCGAACACATTTTGGGGGCCCTGGGGCAAAAGGGAGAAGGAAAGGAAAATAGCCCTTTCACCTTATCAATTCAGTTGATAGTGCCCATGCTGTGGGTGAGCAAGACCTTTACCCTTTCTGTATGCTGTGGGAAAGAGGGTGTCGGCATCTTGTTCCAGCTCTTCAGCCAACAGAAAGCCAGCTGTTTCCATCCATGTGGTAAGGTAATGGCAGGATGTCTTATTTAGAAGCAGGGTGACTCCATGTTAGGTGATCTGGGCATGTGCAAAGTCCTCATTACATAAGTGTCCCATAGTTCTGAGGGCCACCATTTTTCCTTGGGGCAGTGAGGGGCAGAGTGGATAGGACTCCAGGCATAGAGTCAGGAAGTCTCAGACAAGTTGTGTGACCCTGGGCAAGTCATTTAAACCTGTTTTCCTCAGTTTCCTCATCTGTAAAATGATCTGGAGAAGGAAATGGCAAACCTCTTTGATATCTTTGCCAAAAAAAACTCCAAATGGGGTCATGAAGAGTCAGACAACTAAAAAGTGACTGAACAACAACAAATTTCTCCTCATCTTGCTAGAGTCCAAGAAGAGGGGGCCAAGGGAGCCAGTGTCTAAAAACCAGACTTGGCTCTTCTGGTGGCATTCCATTCTTCCAGTGGCATGTCCACCCACATCACATTCAAGATGAAAAATAGATTCTTCTTTCCTGGTTGTCTCTTCTCAGAAGCCTCCAAAGCTAAGTGAAAAAAGGTAGCCCCAAATTGGTGAATTCTGCAAGAGCATCTACTTGAAAGTCCAAGCTTTCCATAGCAACAGCACTCACAGTGCAGGTGTTACATATATAAATCATATTACGAATGTGGCTAAGGTACTGTAAAAATTTCTGCTATGATTATTAGAGCTGGACAGGGATCTCAGAGGTCATTTAGACCAACCCACTTCATTAACAGATGAAGAAACCAAGACATAGAAAGATAAAGTTATTTCTCCAGAGTCACATAGTGGCTTACTAGCAGAGGCTGAATTTGAACTCTGCTCTTCTGACTTCCAAGTCCAGAGTTCTTTCCAATGAAGAATGCTATTTTATTAAATTAGGTTTGCTTTCTTTTTGTGAGGAGCTCACAGGGACTCAGTCCAAATCCGAGACCTCTTACTAAGGTCACCAGGGTGGGCAAATTCACTTTCCTTAATGGTAATAGTTATGGCAGATCAGGGTGGAGGTGAATAGAAAAGAGGAAAACATGTTGTCCTCCTTTCATAGGGGAACTATGAGGAAAGACAAGACTTTGTCTACAGAGTGTTTTAAACTGTTGGTGGGGGTGGAGTTGGGGTAGGGGCACCAAAGATAACGTTTCACTGTTCTAGATTTTTCCCTGGAAACAGGAAGCTCATTTGGCCCACTTTACCTGCTGGGGCCACCGTCTCTGAACCTCGGACCACAATCTGTTGTTTGCGACATCAGTCAGTTGCCATGGAGGTGTTGATGAGGGTACAACAGCTTTCTGTCTGCAAAAGGGGAGTGGAATATGGGCCCCATATTCAAATAGACACATTCCAAAGCAGCAGGTGAACTCTTGGGAAGCCAGGATTCCGTTTCTAACTAGGTATTTCTACTACCAAACAAACATTTGTGTGTACAGAGATGCATGAAGTTTATGGGTCTCTGCGTTGAGTCCTGACTCTTGTGATTCCTGGTACAATAGGTTTTTTGTGTCTTCAGTCAAGGAGGTCATCATCCCTTCCCACCTGAATCCTGGCCTCAAAGAATCGTTAAGAAGGTGGATTAAATGAAGAGGCCAGAAACACTATGTCATGTACCGCCATTGTCTGTCCCATGCAAGACTGAGCAGTGTAATTTAACAACCATAACTCATTTTTTGTAGTGCTTTGAGGTTTGCAAATTGCTTTCCTTTCAATAGCCCCAGGAAGTGAAGTTATTTAAGTTTTATTATTGATTGTTTTATAAATGAGCAAAGTGAAATACAGAGACATTTACTCCTTGTCACAAAGAATTTTAAGTGGTAGAGCTTGGTTTAGAACAGAGGTCTTAATGGCTGACCCTGCCACTGCCCAAAACATGCAACATCATCCCTATCCCAAAACCACTACTATATATAAGCCTTTGTCCAGCCCTCTCATTCTCTCTAGGGACAATCAGTAGTGCAATGGATAGAGTGCCAGGCCTGGAATCAGAAGGCTGGAGCTCAAATCTGGCCTCAGAAACTTACTTGCTGTGTGACCCTGGGTAAGCCACTTAACCTCTGTCTGCCTCAGTTTCCTGGCCAGATGTATTCCTTTTAATCCCTGCCTCAGGGTTCTCTGGTACCTCAAAGGGCTTTGTGGATGTTTAGGCTCTCTGCCATTGGTTCCATCCTCTACCAACGGTGGTCCCCCAACTATAGGCATCTTTTGCACCCCAGTTCCATTTAACCACTTAACAGTTGAATTAGCTTTTAGGATAACAATAGCACCTACCTCGCAGAGTTGCTGTGAGGATCAAACTAGGTAATATTTGTAAATCACTCAACACACTGTAGGCACTATATAAATGTCACTCTTGTTATTATGTTATTATCCTCATTTCACAAATGAGGAAACTGAGGCCCAGAGAGGTTAGGTGACTTGCCCAGAGTCACACAGCAATTAAATATGAAGGGCAGAATTTGAAACTATTGTTGTCCCCTGACCCAGATGTGAATACAAGTGACGTATGAGAGAAAAAAATCAGTTCTGTGGAAGTCAATGGTAGGGAGAGATTAAGGGTGATAGGTGGCCACATGTAAAGGTAGAATTTTAGCTGGCCCTTGAATTTCATATATATTCATTTATTTGTAACATATGTTAAATATATTTAACCTTTAGATGCCTAAAACTACTAATATTTTTGGGAAATCCTGTATGTATGTATGTATATATATATATATACACACACATGTTTCTGTATGTTAGTGTATGTGTGCATATAAAAATAAGAGAAAATGGGCTGGTTACCTGGTGTTAAGGCAATCAGTAAATGAGAAGATCTTCCCCCCCTCCACCCCCAGCCCATTTGAATAGGCTTCAGGTGAAGCCCCAGGTGGGGCCAATGAAGGGAGATCTGATTATATCTTCACTCCCAAGTAGACCCAAACCCCTATCTATTAGGTGCTAAGCCCATGTGGGCATGAAGCCCCCAGGGTCCTAAGGGGAGTTGCTAAGACCAGAGCCAATAGTAGGTGCCTAAGTTCTGGTTGTTCAGATGATGTTCTAGTCGATTGGATGGCGTCTAATGACTGTATAAAAAGAGAGAACACAGCTTGGAGATTGAGACAAGGTGGAGGCAGGAAAAGGAGCAGCAGCAGCAGCGGCAGCAGCAGAAGCTGAAGCAGCAGGCACTACTGAGAGCAGGACTGACCTGAGTGCAGATTGGAGAGTGCTGAGCAAGGGCTTGAGGCCAGTGGGTAATCTTGTTACTGGAGAGCCCTAGCATTGGGGGGAAGCACGAATATGATTTTGCTTTTTATCGTAATGTTTTTCTGTAACCTCCTGGTTACTATTGTGAGGCGGACTTATTGGGCCTGGAAACTTTTGGCCAGGTTATCAAATTGGGGACACTGGTCTATGGGTCTGCTACTTTGGAGCTTGAATAAATGCTTTAATTCCTCTGCCTTCCACTTAGAGAATTCCTTATATCCTGCGGTTCTGAACCATTCAGGCATATCTATGATTTTCTTTGAAATCATGAATTCTGCCTTCATGTTATACCTGGCCAGGGTAAAAGATAACAAATGGGCAGCCAGAGTGCTCCATTGGTGTCTTCCCAATGTCAAGAGAGATTGAAGAAGGCTGCCAGAACATTGGGTAGACTTTCCGGGGGAGGGGGGGGATTTATGGGAAGACACGGACAAAAAGTATATGAGGTGAGAACTTCCAGAGAGTCACATTGGAATGTTGGAGAAAGTTATAGAACACTAGATCTGGGACTCAAGTTAAAGTATCTGAGCATTTGAAGGGTTATCATTCGGAAGCTGGATCAGACTCGATTTGTGTGTTTGGCTCTAGAACTGGGAGCGATTGCTAGAAGTTGCAGAGAACCAGAGCTCTGCTTGGTGTTAAGAAGAACTTACTAATGTTATAGCTGTTCCAAATGGAAGTGGGTTGCCTCAGGAAGTAGTGAGTTCCTAACTGCTCCAGGTCTTTAAGCAGGGACTGAATGGTCACTGCTTGAAGGACATTGTAAGGTGATTCCTCCTCAGGTAAGAGTTGGGTTAATGGACCTGCTGGATTCTTCCAACTTTGAGATTCTGTGATTCCTCAATTTCACCCACTTACCTAATTTCATCGGTAACACTCCTTCCTTTCCCTGCCGCCCCCCCCCCCCAACCCCAGAAGTGCACACATAACCCATGGTAACCTTAGGAAGATTTTTATTTCTCTGGCCTTTTGACCCCACTCAGACAATCTGGAAAGCTGGGATTTCACTATTCGACACCACCCAGCCTGCTGTCACCAACTCCTTTTGTAAGTACGTGGTTCACAAGGCTCAGAAAATCAACAAATTTATTTTCAAGTCAAAGGAAACAAGTAGAATTAACAATGGAATTCATAAAAAAGGATACCCAGTACAGCCCCTCCTCACCTTACCCCGAGATGATTGCAATAGCCTGCTGGTGTATCTGCCTCCCTCAGGTCTCTCCCCACTCCAATCCATCCTCCACTCAAAGCCACTCAAGTGACTTTCCTAAAACAAAGTTCTGATTATATTGTCCCCCTTCATAAACTCTAGTGGCTTCCTGTTTCCAAATACACAATTCTCTGTCTGGCATTCAAAGCCCTTCATAACCTAGCCCACTCCTACCTTTCCAGTCTTCTTATACCTTACACTCCAATAAATACTCTGGATCCATTAACACTGGCCTCCTGGGTGTTCTACGAACAAGAAATGCCATCTTTTGTCTCTGGCCATTCTCTCTGGTTGTCATCTATATCTGGAATACTCTCTCTCAAAACTCAGCTAAGACTTCACCTTCCACAGGAAACCTTCCCCAACTGCTCTTAATTCCGATGCCTTCCCTCCATTAATTATTTCTATTTATCTTATATATTGCTTGCTTTGTGTATGTTTGTTTGCACGTTGTTTCCCTCATCAGACTGTAAGCTCCATGAGGCCAGGGACTGTCTTTTGACTTTTTGTGTTCCCAGTGCTTAGCACAGTGCCTGGCAAATAAAATAAATATTTATTGACTGATTGATCATGAAAAATCCATTCCTCAAAGGCTGTAGAGCCTCAGATACTTAACAGTCAGGTCCATTGTTTCCAATATGGTCCCTCTGTATTTGTCTCTTAATGATGTTCCCTGAAAGGCCTTCAGTGGCATCCAGGGCTACTCCACAGAGGCAATCAGTACAGGTGCACACTTCACTTTCCCTGCATTTCTTCAGGCTTCCAGCAGATGACATCATTCCCCACTCTTGCGTGCATCATTCTGCAAAAGTTGTGCCCACGTTCCTCTCCTACAGCTTGCAGCTAGCAATGTCCCTGTCATAGGCCTGTGCCGAAGCTCCTCAGTGTTCCTCAGAGATGGGCGGTTTTTCCATTAAGCTCGTGTGGTGCCAAAGAAGGGATCCCACTGTAATTTATACCTGGCATTCAGGTAGCAATGACTTTTAGCAACACAGAAGCATGCCCAGGGGTCAGAAATACTGCAATGCTCCCATCTTCCAAGTGCGTTTCTGTTCCCTAAACTGATTCACATCAGGGAGAATTTCTCAGTAGAATGTGCTTTCTTACCCAGCACCTCACTGTAAATGCCACTCATCCCTTCATTTTTATCTTTTTATTGAGAGCCCCTACCACAATGTCTAGCACATAGTAGGCATTTAATTAATACATATTAACTGATTAATTATTTGTGTTAGCATCTTTAACAGGTCTATTTGCAGAGTCCCCCAATTTTCCTTTTGGGTCCTGAAAGTCTCTCTGGGGCCAATTTGGTGGAGTTAGTCAAACTATGCAGGGCCACTCCTCCTACTACTAGGAAAAAGGAAATTGATGGGTGTGGGGGGGGGGATGGAGAGACAGGCAACCACACTTCACTCCTGTCCCACACTGTGCCCCTTGGTGTTGTCTGGGTACTGGAGAGAGAAAAATTCAGTTCCTGATACACATAGATGAGCAAAATGGGGCCTGTAAAGGCCCAGGGTTATACATCTAAGAGTAGCCGAGTTGGATCTAAGACTCAGGATTGCTCTTTAGCAATTCAGTGCTTTTTCCCCTACAGCATACTAAGGTGAATATATTATGCATTTCTTTCCCCCCCCTTTTCTCCCTTCTTCCCTGCCCTCCAATCCTCAAACCATCACCCCCCCTAAAAAAAGAGCAAGAAGGAGGAAAGGAGAATGAACTTTCTACGTCGAAGTGGAATGTCTTTCTTCAGCCCTTGAGCATGGGGCTGCTATGCAACGTCCTGGTCCTGGAGCACAATCCCAGGAATGCAGCCTTGAAAGGCTGTGAAAAGCCTTGAAAGGACTTGGTTAAATGGAGGCTGAGGCAGAAAACATCAGCCTATTCCTCTCTCTGCTACTGTCTCCTTGTCGCCGCCCCCCCCCAACCAAATACCTTCTAACCCATTCCATCCTTTCTTAGCCATCAGTACTTGGAGATGATTTACCCAGGTAACTCAGTCTCCCAGAGTTTCCAAAGCATGTCCAATCTACACATATGCTCCCCAGCCACCCAAACTCACAACTGTTAATGTTAACCTTTCCCTGAACCGAACTTACCTCTTCTAGTTTTTCTCCAAGGCACTGGTTGATTCAGTTACCGTAACAGAATAAGTATAGCTAAGATTTTTATAGCACTTTAGTTTGCATGGTCCTTTTCTTTCAACAATTCTGTGAGGTAGGTAGCACAAAAACACTGGTTAGCATAGTGGATTGGTCACTGGCCCCCGCAGTGAGGAAATCCTGAGTTCACATGTGGCCTCTGTCATTTACTAGCTGGGAAAATTCTTAACCACTATCTCAGTTTCCTCAACTGTACAATAAGAAGAAAAATATTATCTACCTGCGAGGGTTGCTGTGAGGATCAAATGTGACAGTGTCTCTAAAGTGCCTTGCAAACCTAAAAACATTTTATAAACGTTCTTATATATGTGCTATTCTTTGATTATTTGTATTTATTAATATAATATATTAATATATTTTTATCATTTTAGAAATGTGCACAGCACATTTTACCAATGAAGAAACTGAGGTACAAAGGGTTACCAAGCTGGTAAGCAGCAGAGTTCAATGACTTGATGCCAAGTCTTTTTACTCTTAAGTCCTGCACTCTTTCCCTAGGACACACTCTTCTTCTAATTTAAGGCTCTTTTTCTGACTTCTGCGCAAGGGATTGGGTGAGGAGTAGGAGAATCTAGAGGTACTAATGTAGACAGCAGACAAGAAGGACATGTTTAAGATGGTCAGGAGGAGAAATTTAAGAAAGATTGAGAAAAATGTGAAGGAGAATGCTCCTGGGAATAAGATTCCATTTCCTGCCATGGTGAGAGAAAACTGAGGAATGGGGAGGCTTAGGGAAGAAGGACTTGAAAAGGATTCCTGGAGAAGGCAAGGAGGAGGTAGTTGGCAAAGGAAAGTTTAGAAAAAAAAGACAGACTGGCAAGTCAAAGAAATTGATAAAAGTAAATTGCTAAGTAAAACAAATTGGTAAAATGATAAAGAGCTTAGTTTTGAAGGGAAAGGAAGTAGAGCTGCTCTCTAGTTGCTGAGACAAAGGAAAGGAAGTTGGGTGTGGCTGTCAAGTTGTTAAGAGGTGATAAAAGACCTCAGAGGTATAATCCAGTGCTTGGAGGTAAGGCATAAATCCTCACAAGTTAATTTTTTAAAAAAATGACCAAGAATTCAATCAGGAAGATGAGTGTAGGGAGCAGGGGTGTGCTGAGTCTTGCCCCTGAAAGCTTTGGGTGTCCACATAGGTCTGCCTAGATGGACTCAAAAGGAGGCATGAGCCTCCTCCACCCAGCTTTCCCCAGAATGACTGATTCGCACCAGCAGGAGAAGCAGGAAGTTGGGCCCAGGGGCTGGCCACTGTGCTCTTCTGAGAACGGGTAATGGTAGCAACGACAATAAACAGGACAGAATTATATCTACCTTTCCCCCTAAATATTGTTAGTCAGTGGGAAACAATTTTTAATTTTAAGCTGCTCTCCGAATGGTTATCCATTAACAGGGAACGAGGAACCCAAACTAAATATCCAAGGCTTGACTTCCTTTTCACCAAATTCCAGTTCCTCAAAGACTATGTGTAGTGAATAGCAACAAACTCATTGATCCAAGTTGATAGCAAACAGAAATCAGAGAAGACATACCGATGAGAATATACTAGACAATACATAGAGCGAAACAACTCTCTCACTGGGAGGGAGATATCTCAGCTTACTCTCAGAAAGAGTCCCAGATCTCACCCAAAGAGAAATTCCCTGAAGCCTCTAGTGAAGCAAACTGGAGATAGGGACATAATCAAGGTACCACCACATCCTTTACACAGTAGCATCTTTTCTGTGTCTTTCTCTCCTTTTCTCTCCTTTCAGGGAGAATCTGGTGTCTTCCCTTTTGATGCTATGAGCCAAGAAGACCAGAGTCTCTCTTCTCCTAAATTTTCTCAAACTTTGCCCCTCATGCAGGAACAGAGAACCAAGTAATCAATCTCCACCATAGAGAAGAGTCTAAGAATATATCTTGCAAGTCTATTCAAATAAATAGACTGGGGAGGGAGAAATATGCCTTTCTGTGCTCACTAAGCTAGGTACCATAGAGAATAACTACAAAGAAGGAAGAAGAATAATGGTCAACACTGCCAGAAGTTTCTGGGAGACAAAATCCAAGGAGGGACCTTACCTAATAATGGCCTGAAATGCCCAAAGTTTAGGCAACAAACATGAATAATTAAAAGATCTAAGACAAAGAAGCAAAATTGAAGTTAGAGATATCACTGAAACCTGATGGAATGAAAACCAAGACCAGAATATGGTTCTGGATGTGTACACTTCATTTAAAAGAAACAGAATAGGGACTTCCCGCCAAGATGGCTTCTTGAACAAGAAGCAGATTGGCCAGCTTACATATATCTACACCAGCAAAATCATGAAGTTCTGACCAGATCAAATAACACTCAAGAAATCCAATGAGAAACTATCATAAGTGACTGAGTAGTGCCCAAAAAGTTGTCTAGAAGACAACAGGAAAAAGGGTCCCCATTAGCAAGGCCAATGTCAGTGCAATGAAGTTCCCAGAAGCCGATCAGAGATATGAAATGTGGAATTTACAAGAGGGATCCCATGAGAAAGCTTCAGGGTGATCAGCAAATCCCCAAGGGAGAGACTGGTCGCATCAGGGAGTGGTAGGAGATTAATTAATATGGTGCTGCAATGCATAAGCCAGGAAACTCTAGGCCTATAGGCTATGAAATTTTTAATACCCTGTCCTGAGATGCCAGAGAGGGCCCTGCAGATATAGTGCTTTGGTCCCTAAAGATCCAAGGGATCTTCACCCAGGAAATGGAGCTCAGAGCAGTAACTACTGGTACCAGCAAGACCAGGCTGGGCTGACCATCCAACCCACAAACACAGGAAGGGAAGGATCCTGATACTGGCACAAACTCCCAATACAAAAACTGCTAATGAAGTTATTGTAAGCAGAAACTTAGAGGAAAAAAATGGATTTTTCCACAAGGACTACATAAATACTTAGAAGGATGAAGCAAAAGATAAAAAAAAAGCCTTGGAAGGAGAATAAGTAGAAGAGAAAATAATAAACCTTACCCAAGTAATGAGCTCCCTGAAAATTAGAATAGACCAAACAAAAGTCAATGACTCCATGAAAAAGTAAGACATATTAGAGCAAAATCAAACAGTTGAAAAAATAGAAGAAAATGCAAAACAAGTGGCCTGGAAAACAGGTCAAGGAGACATAATTTAAGAATCATTGAACTTCCTGAAAACCATGATCCAAAATAAAGCTGGACCCATATTTCAGTAAATCATGAAACTGTCTGGATCTACTAGAACCAGGGGGCAAAGTAAAGATGAAGAGAATCCACTGATCATTTCCTGAAAGGAACCTCAAAATGAAAAGTCCCCAAACCAAAGCAAACAGAAAGGAGTTCAAATACCAAGGAACTATAGTCAGGTTCACACAAGACCTGGCAATCTCTACTGAAACCAGAGAGGTTCTTAGAATACAGTATTCCCCAAAGTAAAAGACACAAGCTCACAACCAAGCATAAGTTGCTGGGAAAAACTGACTATTATCCTTCTGCAAGGGAAAAAAATCTTTAATAGAATAAAGGACTTTCAAACATTTCTGATGAAAAGAAGAGAAATGGGTAGAACTTTGAAACACAAGAATCCGGGGAAGCCTAACGAAGATTCTTTTGAACCTAAGCATTCAGTAAGAGAAGCATAAATAGGGGTTGATTGATTCTATTCTAAGAGTCTAAAATTGGGAAAGAGAAGAGAGGGTAAAATGAGGAATATATTGGTGTAGGGAAGAGGAAGACAGGTAGAATTTGCTACTTCTTGTAGTTGACATGTGGAAGAATATACAAATGTGGAGAAAGAGGTGGAGGAAGCAGGCATCAGATGAATCGTGCTCATATGAAATGGACATAGCACAAAGGAAGATTGAACATATTCACACACATATCAATAATTTGGTGTAGAAATACTTCAAATTCATCAGAGAAACAAGGGTTAGGGTTAGGGAGAGGATGATTAAGAAAGATAATGTCTGGAAAAGAGCAGTCACAATTAAAACAAACTGCCTAATCCAGAAGAGGAGATTCCAAGAGGTGCACACGCGCGCACGCGCACACACACACACACACACACACGAAAACTGGAATTTAAGGCTGTGCCTTATGGCTGAACAAAACGCATCATATAAATGTAATGTATCATTGTGATTTAAGAAATAATGAAAGAGATGATTCCAGAGAATCTGAGTAGTATGACTTGACAGAGTGGAGAACCAGGAGAGCAAGTGATACAAGGGTAACAAAATTGCAATGAAAGATTTAAGAACTCTGATTGACACAATGACCAACTACTTCCCCAAACGATCTACGATGAAACAAATTACCCAGCTCCTGAAAGAGCAGAAATGGGGGCAAGGTGCAGAGACAAATTTTTTTTTTATTAACATGGCCAATCAGTTCCCTTTGCTTAACTATATTTATTACAAAGTTTCTCTCTCTGTCCCTCTCTGTTTCTGTCTCTATCACTGTCTCTGTCTCTCTCTCTCAGTTTTTTAGTGGAGGATGGGAGAAAGGGATTATCAATAGTAATGCCAAAAAGGTGGGAATGGTAATGTATTTTTTTAAATGCACAGACAAGAACAGAAGGAAATTCAAAAGGAAGCTCAAACAACAAGGACAAATTTATATTTAATGTACTTTAAAACTACCTTTAAAAACCAAAGCAGGCAGTAATGGAGATTCACATTTTCACATGGAATTTTCTTTTTGGGTCCCTCTATGTGTTTAGAAATGCTCCTTTTTGGTATCTAAGTTAACAATAAAAAGTTATTTATCACCATCATGCGGCTGGAAGTGCAGGTGTCCATAGACTTGATCATCACTTAAGCTTTGACTTGCTTTGTTTCCAGCTTGGGCCAGTTCAGCCCTTTCAAAGCAGCCTAGTGGCTCTCTGCTCTCAGGAGCTTACCATCTTGATGCTAGATTTTGTATGGAAATCTAACTGGCTAAGTACACTGCAGCTCAGAACTCCCAAACTCAAGAGATCCAGTCTCATCACTAGCAATCCTATGCCACTATGCTCAGCTGAAAAAGAAACAATTTGTAAAAGGGAATTAGATTGGGTAGCACTCTATACTAAGAAGTATACTTAAGTAAGGAAATCTAGGAGTCAAATGATGGAGAGTTTGCAGGGGAAGGTCACTGGGAAAGAGAAATGGAAGTGACTTTGTCAGTGGAGGCTACTCTAAATCATCTGGACAGAAAGAAGAAATAGACCAAGAGTTTGTGAAATAGATCACAAATCTGTCACAGACAGTGGATCTAGTGGTGACGGGTACTTCGGTTATTCACTAGAATGTTTAGCCAAAAATAGATCAACTGATAACTTTTTTAAAAAAATTGTTTTTTTAAAAACTATGTTTTTTATTAATGTTTTCTTTTTTAAAAAATCACCATGATTTCCTTCACAATCCCTGACTCTTCCTTTAGCAGAGAGCTCATGTAACAAAAGTACTTTTAAAAGGCAAAAAGAAAAAGAGGAAAAAATCAATATAAATGAGATTAATAGATATGTAATACTTGTGGACCTCCCACAAGTGGGTTGGTGTGATGTCCTGAGTGTGCTGATGAATGTTTAACATCTGGCTTTCTGGGGGAGAAATGTATGCACTACATACTTTTAAGTTTTAATCTCCATCATTAACATTTTCTTCATCACTTTCTTAAGAATGGGCAACAAAACAATAAATCAAGCCCTGATTATTACCGCTTGTCTATTTTCAAGGTGTAAATGTTCACATTGTGTAGTCAACAATATTCAATGAGTTGACTCTAGCAGCCCCTGGATAGTGACGTTTTCTTATATCTCCTCTTTAGAGACATTTTTAGGTTTTTTTCCATTTATATTGTTGTAGTCATTGCGTATCTTTTTTTTTGGCTCTGCTTACTTCAAATTATATCAGTTTATATAGATCTTTCTTTCCATGCTTTTCCATATTCATCATATTTATCATTTCTTATAGGATTACATTCATGTGCCATAGTCTGTTTAGCCATTTCCCAATCTGTAAGTATCTACTTTGTTTCCAAGTCTTTGCTATCACAAAAAAAGATGCATATGGGGACTGTCTTCTTATCAACAGTCTCCTCGGGGTATAGTATCTGACCATTTGGGCATTTTAACCACCTTCTTTACATAATTCTAAATTCCTGTCCAAAATCATTGTGCCACTTCACAGTTCCACCAATAATGTAGCAGTGTGCCTATTTTTCCACACTGCCTCCCCCACCCCGCATTGATTATTCCCATGTTTTGTCATCTTTGCCAAACTGCAGGATATGAGTTAAAACTTCAGTATTATTTTGAATTCCATTTCTCTTATTAACAATTTGGAAGTTTCTTTCATATGGTTATTAATAGCTTGTAATTCATTTGAGAATTGTTTATTTATATCCTCTGATCATTTATCTGTTGTGGAACAGCTTTTGATTTTTTTATACACACACATTTTATCTATAGATAGATCTGTTGTTTATACACTTTGTTATAAATATTGCTTATATATCTTGGCAATTGTTTAAATATCTTGAATGCTAAATCCTTATCAGAGAAATTTGATACAAAGATTCTTTCCCATTAGACTTTTCCTTCTTATCTTAGGTGTATTAATTTTGTCTGTGCATACACTTTTCAATTCCATGTAATCAAAGTTGCCTATTTTGTCTTTTGTAATTGCCCTTAATTTCTTGTTTGGTTAAGAATAAAACTCCTATCCATAGCTTTGAGAGGTATTGTTCTTCTTTTCTTTTATTTTTTTATAATAAGATCATTAATATTAAGGTCATCTAACTATTTGGAATGCTTTAAAAATATGGCATAAGATATTGGTCCAAGCCTAATTTTTGCCAGACTATTTTCTAGTTTTCCCAGTAGTTTTCAAGTAAGGAGCCACTTCCTAAGTTATATATTCCAGTTTGTCAAATGCTGAATTATTGAATTCCATCTTTCCCTGATTCTCCCTTGTCTAGTCTGTTCCATTGATCTCTCTCTCTATTCTTTAGGTAATACCAGATGGTTTTGATGACTACTGCTTTATCATATAGTTTGAACTCCTTTGATTATTTCCCTTGATATTACAGAGCTTTACTTTTTCCAAATGAATTTTATAATTATTTTACCAAGTTTCATAAATTATTCCTTTGATAATTTGATTGGTATAACATTAAAGGTGAAATCAACTGTGGTAGGATTGTCATTTTTATCATATAGTCCAGCCATGAGCACCTTAAATACTCTAGCTAGGTAGAAGTTCTTTATTTGTTGTTCTTTATTTCCTTAAGAAGCAGCTAATAATTTCTTGACTTGCTTTAGCAGTCATTTCATTATTCAAAAGGTAAAGGAACCAATAAGGCTAAATTCTATTCTGTATCTGATTCTTACTAATGGGAATAATTAGTTGCTGACATCATGAGAATAATGAGAACCCTGTGATGAGGAAAGAAAAGGAATACGGACATAAGCTAACATGCACCCAAGATTTTGGAAAAGGATATGTCAATGAACTTAAAAGAAAGCTACGTTAGATTCAATGGAGCAAAGAGCTTCAGCAGAAGTCAGCCCAGGAGGGACTGGCAATGCTAAAGAATGAAATACTGAGAACACAAGGGGAGATTATGCCAATGAGGAGATAAAATAGGGTTTGTCTGAGGAGACATCAGACACAGACCAACTTTTTTTTTTAAAGAAAAGTACTAAAGATGGAAGCAGGGCCAGATAACAGAAGATAAACATGATATGCGATCTTATAAAATAGCATGAAGAATGCTTTAACAAAGCATGAGCCAAGGCTAGATAGAAAAGGGCCAAAAGTATAGTGGGGGAAAAAAGTGGATCAGTGAAGAGATAAGACCTTTGCTTAGGGTCTACAATATGATGATGATTGACAACAGGGAGAAAGAAAGCAGAGGGGCTTGCTTGATTCACAGTCTCCTTCTATTTTCTTTGCTAAGGAAAAAGTCCTTCAGCCTGGAAATGAGAGAACAAAAAGGACAAACAGGAATTGAAACAAAGATAAATAAAGAGATAAAAAAGCACCTAGCTGCCATTAAGGAACTTAAGTTTCCTGGCCCAGCTGAACTATGTTTTCGGGTACTGAATAAAGTGGCCAGTGTGATTGTTGAACCTCTGTCAATAATACTTGAAAAATCCTGGAACACTGGAAGAAGAACCACAAGCCTGGGGAAAACCAAATGTCCTGCCCCCCGACCCCACTTTCAAAAAAAGTGAACAGAACAGAGTCTGCAAACCATAGGCCAGTGAGCTTGACTTTGATTCCAAGGTAAATTCTAGGACAGATCATTAAAAAGATTGTTGGCAAATATTTGGAAAGAGAAGCAGAGATTTCAAAGAGCCAGCATGGCTTCATCAAGAATAGGTCATGTCAGGCTAACTACATTTCCTTTTGACAGGATTAGTAAACTAAAATGTTTGAATGTAGTTTATCTAGATTTTATCATAGCTTCAATCAAATTATCTCAGAATTTTTTGTGGAGAAAATTGAGAGATATATACTGGAAAACAATAATATCTGATGAGTTGAATACTGATTTAAATGAGCAGACTCAAAGAGTGGCTCTTATTAATGGTTCAATGTCAACATGGCAGGAGACCTCTAGTGAAGGATTCTTGGCATCTGTGCAATTTGATATTTTTATCAAGGGACAGATGGTATGGTGACCAGATTTGCAGATGACACAGATCTGGAGGTGGTCCCCTCCTCCTTTATTTATTTATTTTTGGGAGTGGGGGATTGCAGGGCAATTGGGGTTAAGTGACTTGCCCAAGGTCACACAGCTGGTAAGTGTGTCAAGTGCCTGAGGCTGAATTTGAACTCAGGTCCTCCTGACTCCAGGGCCAGTGCTCTACTCACTGCACCACCTAGCTGCCCCTGATCCCCTCCTCCTAAACTCACATCTCACAGATAACTTCTACCTCTGTCCCACATGGATGAGGTGGTCCTTCCCCTTGCCAGAGCAAATGCATCTACATGCACAAGTGATTCCATTTCATCCCTTCTTTTCCATCACATAGTCCCCTCTCTTACTTGTCATTTACCATATCCCCACACTCTCACTTACCTTCAAAGTCTCTCTTCTACTGGCTGCTTCCTTAAACCTACAAAAATGTCCATGATGCTTCTATGCTCAAAAACTCTCACTTGATCCATCCATCCATCCCCACTAGCTAATGTGCCATATGTCTCCTCCATTTTGTGGCTAAACTCCTGAGTATGTGTATATATATATGTGTGTGTGTGTGTGTGTGTGTGTGTGTGTGTGTATGTATATGTATGTATAGGTGTATGTGTATGTATATGTGTATGTGTATGCATATGTGTATGTATGTATGTTTGTGCATGTGCATATATGCACATGCATACATACACGTACATGTACACACACACACATATATAGTGCCTCCACTTCCTTTCCTATCACTCTCTTCTTAACTCTCTACTAGTCTGGCTTCTAACCTCATCATTCAACCAAAATTGTTCTTTCCAAAGTTACTAAAGGCAAATTGAATGGCCTTTTCTCAATCCTCATCCTTCTTGACCTCCCCTCAGCCTTTAACACTGTCAATCACCCTCTTTTCCTCAATCCTCTCTTCTTTCTTTCTAGTTTTTCTTGGCATTCTGGCCTCCTGGTTCTCCTCCTTCCTGTCTGACTAATCCTTCTCAGTCTTCTTTACTGGATCTTCATCCGGTTCTTGCCTGCTAGCCATGAGTGTCACTCATGGTTCTGTCCTGTGTCCTTTTCTTCTCCTATACTATTTCACATAGTGATCTAATCAGTTCCTATGGATTCAGTTATCATCTCTGCTGATGATTCTCAAATCTACTTATCCGGCCCTAATCTCTCTGCTTATCTCCAATCTTGCATCTCTAACTGCCTATTAGATATATCAAACTGAATGTCCTGTTTTCATCTTAAACTCAGTTCCAAAAGTAAGCTCATTATTTTTCCTCCAAATGATTTCCTCTTCCTTACTTCCCTATTATTGTCAAAAGTACCACCATCCTCCCAGTCACCCAGGTTCACAATCTAGGTGTCATTCCTGACTCTTCCCCCTCCTCATATCCAATCAGTTGCCAAATCGTGCTGATTATACTTTAGAACATCTCTCATGTACACTATTTTCTTTCCTATGACACTGCCACCACCCCACTGCAAATCCTTCTCGCCTTACACCTGCACTATTGCAAAAGGCTGATAGTTGGCCACAAATGTCTCCCCTCTCCATTTCATCTTCTATTCAGCTGACATTCCTAAAGCTCAGATCTGACTATGTTACCCTCTCTGCCTCCACCCCTTGCCAACTCAATAACTCCAGTTGTTCCCTAACTTGCTCAAAAACTCCAGTATCAAATATAAAATCTTTTAGCATTCAAAGCCCTTCTCAAACTGTCCTTTCCCACCTTTCTAGTTTTCTTATACCATATATGTTCTCTACCTCTTGTACTCTGGTATCCAGTGACTCTGACTTCCTCGCTGTTCCTCACATCAGGAGGATGGAAGCCACCCCATCTTCCACCTCTGGGCATTTTTACTGGCTGTCCCCTGTGCCTCACAGTCTTCCCTCCTCATTTCCACTTCCATGCCCCCCTGACTTCCTTCAAGTCTGAGCTAAAATCTCACTTTTTACAGGAAAGTTTTCCTAATCTCCTTTAATTCTAGTGCCTTCCTTCTACTGACTACCACCTACTTATCCTGTATATATCTTGTTTCTGCATAGTTGTTTGAGTGTTGTGTCTTCTTTTAGACTGTAAGCTCCTTGAAGGCAAAGACTTTCTTTTGTTTTTCTTTGTATCTTCAGCACAGTGCCTGACTTGTAGTAGATGTTTATTTGTTTTTAATTGACTAACCCTGTGTATCAGACTCAGGATCACCCTACCATCTTAAGTCATCACTGTCTCTACAATGAGACTAGTTTCAGTTCAATCTGTACCTGTACTCCAGTAGCCTGCTTGTTTTTCTTTGGTCCTTGTCATTGAATTGGAGCTGGCAGGGACCTAAGAGGTCATTTAGTCCACTGTGCCAACTATCTGTCTTTAGGGTCATCTTAGGGTTACATTTTATAACATACTTTCTTCACCATGACCCTGTTGAACTATACATAGAATTGAAAACCACAGGTCTCAGACCCAAAGAGGTTAAACAGCTTAACTCAATAGTAAAATGGAAAGTAAGGGGATATCCATCAATTATGGAATGGCTAAACAAATTATATGAATATAATGGAATATTAGTGTGCTATACGAAATGATGAAAGGGATTTTGTTCAGAGAAACCTGAGAAAACTGGCATGAACTGATGCAGAGTAAAGTGAGCAGAAGAACAATTTAGACAATCACATTGTAAGAACAAACCTCGATAGGCTTAAGAATATTGATCAACTATGACTCCACAGGACCGGTGATGAACTGTGCCATCCGCCTCCTGGCAGATGATGGATTCACAATGCACAATGAGACATACATTTTTGGATGTGGACAATATGGGAATCTATTTTCTTTGCATATTTGTTATGAAGGTTTTGTTTTTCTTTTTTATATTTTTAATTGGGAGGTCGTCGGGTAGAAGTGAAAGAAAATAAATTCTTGTGAAAGAGAAAATGAGAGATTAAAATAAAATGTAAATTTTGTCCAAGGTTATCCAAGCAGTAAGTAGCAAATGCAGGTCTTTTGACTCTCCTTAGAGTGCCCTATGCTCGACTGCAACTTTAGCATACATTCAGGTTCAGTGCAGCTTTGTGGGTCAGGAGCTATAACCTTTCTCTGTGTTATCTGAAGTTTAGGTGCTGACCCTAGCAAAGTTATCCCAACCTGACCGGAACAGTAGGAAGTTAACTTTGGTTGGAAGGAGGGTGGTGGCTAGATAAACAATTCTTTTATTCACTAGAAGAGGCACCCCTGCCCTCTACTGGCAACAATAAGACCATCTCTGGAGTTTAAAAACATGCCAGGAGACTTTAGCTCATATTGTCTACATAGTCCCCTAGTTATTCATTCAGCCAGTATTTGTTGAACACCTACTATGTGCATAGGGCTAGGCACAATGAGCGAAACATTCTATTCCTTGAGCTAAAGCTATCAATAGATTCATATATGTGGATACACACATATAAATGTATATACACGCATACAGACTTACGTATGTCATGTGCATATGCACACACATGTATACATTCATGCATGCATACTTATATATAGGCACACATGCATATGCATGTATATATATGCGTGTGTGTGTGTAGATATAGATATATATCTATATATAGTCCTGTGATTTTATTGGCATAGATTAGTGATGCTCAGGATCAGTCAATGTATTAAGCAGTGGGACTTGAATCTGTGTCTTCCTGTTTTGGAGGATGATTCTCTATTCAGCACACTAAGCTATATCTTGTCTATCTCTAACTATCTTTGCATCTATCTGCCTATCTGTCTATCCATCCATCATTTATCTACCTAGATGCAGCTATGTCTCTGTCCATCTAGCTATCCATTTATCTGTTTACAAATTTATCTTCAGTTTCCTAACTTTCTGTCTAATAGAACTGCAGACTCTTAGATATGAAAGGGACCTCAGAGTCATCTAGCCTAACCCATGCTTGAGCAGAGATTTCTCTTCAACATTCTTAACCAATGCATGGATGCTTCCAATGATGGGACTCCTTTAATAGTATGCAAGGTCCTAAGGGTAGAGACCACTTTTGGCTTTGCACCCTGGCTCTTAGTTCAGTGTCTGACACAAAGTAGGTGATTAATAAATGCTTGTTGACTGATTGATAGTAAATACTACCTTTAAGATGTGAGACAACATTAATTCAATTAGCATATTGAGAGTTAAAAGTATATAATGATAACTTAAGTAAAAATAGAATGTGTTAGGTATACACTTAGTAGGTGTTCCAGGGGATACTTATGGTGCTGCTGTAACAACAGTACCCCACATCAGGTTCATTTTCTTGCTACCTGGAACTTACCGAAAAAGCCTATCATTTCCATTTAATTATTAGCCAGCTAGAATTGCAGTATAAAATAAGCCACTAGGTGGTGCTGTCTTCTAGTAATTCACCAAGTTGGGTGGGGCGGTGGGGGGCAGGATGTTGTAAAGTATAATTTTCTCTCCAGAAACCAGTTTTTCCCTCTTAGTAAGAATCAGATCCAGAATAGAATTTCCCTTTTGATAATAATAGCGAGCATTTTTATAGCATCTTAAAGTTTGCAAAGATTTTTACAAATATTATATCTTATTATCATAATCCTGGGAGGTAGGTGTTTTTATTATCAATATTTAACAAATGAGGAAACTGAGTTAGGCAGAGGTTAAGTGACTTGCTGGAGGCCACATAAGTTGTTAAGTGCCTGAGGTCAGTTTGAACTCAGATCTTCTTGCCTCCAGGTCTGGTGCTCTATCCACCTAGCTATCTAATGGAATGATCACTAAAGCAAGTTGAGAAATTATTATCTACTATGCTTTTGTTAGAGATAGAGTGAGCTCCAACAGATGTATCACTAATTGAAATCTCTCAGCACATCTATCTCATGTCAGGTTTGTGATGTTTCCTGATCTATTTCCCCTTTTTGTCCAGGTGGTATGACTGTAAATTCCAGCGATAAAGTCAGTTTTGGGGCCAGGATCTCCAGGACTGAACCCATGTCTATAGGAGGCTAATTCTCTTTGAGGCTTACACAGGTCTCCAAGTACATTATTTTATCATATCTGTGAATTCCCACTGCACAGTTATGAGCCACCAGAGCCAGCCATAAGGAAACAGTGACTACCAACAGGGTCATCATCCAAATGGATCCCAGGGCTGGCCTGGTATCCGTGAAATATTAAATATTGAAGAAACCCCTGTGGAGGATTTGCAGGAAGCCATTGGATTTGCACAAGACGAGAAGGCAAAGAAGAATGGAGTTAGTTCTCCATGAGGAGTACTCATCTTGAGAAGATCACCAGGTTATTGAAGTATGGACATACCCATTCATTCCTTCATTCCACAAATATTTACTAAGTGCCTATTTTGGGCAAGGGGAAGCTGTAAGAGTAAATAAGACCAGGTCCTTTTTCTCCTGGAGGTTATAATCTAATGTTAGGGTCTACTTCTGATCCTGAATATGGGATATAGATATAGATAGATATAGACTGACTTGTCTTATATCAGTGTTTTGTGATGCTGACAGTGTCTATACGTCAAAAGAGTTGTTCAGTTCAGTTAATTCATTAAGGAAAGCAGCAAGGTGGTGCAGCGAGTAGAGCACTGGCCCTGCAGTCAGGAGGACCTGAGTTCATATCTGACCTCAGACACTTAACGCACTTACTAGATGTGTGACCTTGGGCAAGTCACTTAACCCCAATTGCCCTGCCTTCCCCCCTCAAAAAAAAAAGAAAGCAATTGAAGATCTCTTACCAATGAGTGCCTCAAACATCCAGTTATCTGAGAGAATTATCAAGTTACTGAGGCATCAGTTCTCTTTGCACAGGAGCCAACATGGGCACCATGTACAAAAGTTTTGTTTTTTTTTTTAAAGGGACTTGTTGGAAATGATTGAAGGTGGGAGAGGATGTAGATTTTCATGAACACATCTTTTCAATGAAAACCTCTGGATCAAAAATTACTGACTGACAAATATAAACATACACACACATATATACATATGTATTAGAAAGAAGCATCTGCCATCAAGTTTATTTGTTACTATCACAATACTCACAAAATATATTTTGCACAATCAAGTCATGATTGCCTGGGTGCAGTGGAGTTCTAGGAAAGAATTAGTCCTTTCAATAGTTGTAAATGGTCTTGGATAATGATAATTTTCTGAGCAATAGAGTTGGGGTCAGGAAGAACTGGGTGTTTCAACAATCCAGCTAGCAGCTGTTGAGGGGGTGAAAAACCAACAACAACCATCTCACAGAGCGCTGCAAGCCCAAGTTCTTTTGATCTGCTTTACCAAGGAAAGCAACATTAAGGGGTTGACAATCTTACTTTAATCCAGCATACAAACACCATTCACTTAGTTCAGAGCAAATACAAACAAAATACAAACATCAACAGACAGACCAAATACAATTCATAGTTACCAACATCTGAGTTCAGCCAGGCAGCTCATAACAAGGGCTGGCCCAGAGTTACGCGCGCCACTACTGCTGTGGGTCAGAGCTCCAAAAAAGGAAAGTCCAACCCCTGGTTTTATATCTTTCTCAGGGTCAAGGGTGAGTCACACATGTGACTCACCCACATGACCTAAAATTGTCACAAAGATGTGACTTAAACCCACGTGGTCTAAAAGCCTCTGATGTCACAAACATGTCACTCAAACCCATGTAAACTAGGCTTTCCCTTGAGGCAAGGAGGTCATCAAGGACTCCTAACTTAATCAAGGAAATAAAGGCCAAACTCTTCAAGGGCACTTGGTTGAATTAAGTGCTAAGGGACTATTTTGATTGCCAATACACTGGGCTTGACTCTCACCCTGGGAAAATCACTTAATGTATCTGAACCTCAGTTTCCTTACCCATAAAATGGGTATAATGATAGGAATGACATCACAGAATTATTGCGAGGATTAAATGAGATAATGTATTTACCTTACATACTTTGGAAACTTTAGAGTGCTATACGAATGCCAGCTGTTATCACATTTATGGGACCACCTATACAGTCAATCCGATTGGTTACACAGAGACTGATCCTTAAGCTGTCCAAAAGCAAAGTCAGCAACCATGTAACAATAATTTGGCCCCTGTCAGGGTCAGGGAAAGAAACCCTCTGCTAGAGGGTAGGTGGTCTGGCTAAAAGTGATAGGGGTGGCTTTGGGAATGATGAATAACACGAATGTAGATTTTGTGAAATGGACAGACGCTCTCGTGGGTTCACTTGTCCTTCTGCGAGTATGTATTCCAAAAGGCCTCTAAGTCGCCTGAAGTACCAGAGTCTGTTGTCACTTGATTCAAAGGAGAGCTCCTGATTTCCTGAAATCTTACATTCAGATATAGAAGCCATGTGAGTGAGCTGGTATTTGAGTAACAGGCATTCCATAGCCTGGCGGGCACAATCGAGTTATCACATAAAGAGCTTTCACATTTTGCGATAAGCCATCACTAGCAGAAGTCAGATGGACTAGACAAACTCCTGAGGTCCTTTCCACCTGCAGGATTTGATCATTCCATAGAGATTCTCTGATTTCTGCCCCCCCAGAAGGAACATCTTGGTATTCTGCCCCTTTCCAAGGCAAGAAAACTGAGACACATAGAAATCAGAAAAACTTGGCCAAAACAAACCTGGACAGTGACTTGATTGAGTGAGAGAGAGAAGAAGAAAAGAGAAAAGACATAGGGAGAGTCACGGAGAAAGAGAGAAAGAAAAGTAGAAGCGTAAAGGGAGAGGAGAATTAGAGACAAGACCAGCTTCTGAGCACTCAGTGAGTTCGGAAGGAGGCATCGCACCCTTCCCAGAGCCCATATGTTCTGCTCCTTTGAAGCTTGGTACGCTGGTTAAGAAGTAACCCCTCCATTATTTCTTTGCTGATGTTGGAGCATCACTATCCAATTATAACTTGATCTCCTGAAGCGAGACTTGTGGATGCCCGTTGAAGAATCCATTGCCCTGCACTAATTAATCTTCCTCCCCTTCCTTCTTTTCTCAAATCTGGTGTGTGAGGAGTCTTAGCAACATTTTGGTAATTGTAAATTTTACCTATGCACTCACTGTGAAAGCCTGATCTGCATTTCAGGAGCCAACCTCAAAATCCTCAGAGATGATAATCGTCTAAAGTTCCAAGAGGGGGATGAGAGCAGGGATGAACAGACAGGAAAGGAAATTAATTTGATTTTGACTTTTGTAACTGACTCAACAAATCTAAATTGAACAGAATGCTATTTTGTTTATCCCATCTGACTTAAAAAAGTACTTTGTAATAGAGAGAACGAGAAGGAGAATTAGGGGGTGCAGTGTGCCATTACAGAGTGAGAGATAGAAGGAGAGGAAGGAAAAAATGGGAGAAGAGAATTAAAGAAAGGAAATAAGAGAAAAGAGACAGGACACACAGATGAGAAAAAGCAAATATGGTTAAAGAAAGATATCAAAGGAAAGAGATAGAAAGGAACAGAGGGATCCACAAAGATCAAGGGATATTAAAAAACGAAACAAAACAAAAACCTTGGGTGCTCCCAGAGATACTAACCAATTTTTTAAGCTAAACCATGTGAATTTGGTCTAGGGTGGGGGGCAGGGAGGCCCCTGTTTTCCCTGAGAATGGACTGAAGACCCTGAATGGGCTGGGGGAGACAACAGGGCCTAGCCACAGGGGAGCCGCTGAGGGCTCTGACATTGAATCTGTCTCCAAGGCCTGCTGAGGAGAGGCAGGCATCTTTATACAGCCCCCCTCAGCAGGGCCTCGGCAGTCTGGCCCCAGAGAGTCCCCAGCCCTGTATCCCACCTCGGCATTTCACACCATGTCTAATCCAATCACTGGCAGATTGTAAGCTTTCTCTGTACCTCCCAGATCGTGGATTCAGGCCTCTTCTCAATCTAGCCTGCTGTCCTCCCATCAGTCCATGTAAACTATTTGGCAACACTCCCCTCCACCTCCCCTCTGGGCCGGAGTTAATCCTGTTTGCCTGGTGTGTCAATTTAAATAGCTTTAAATATTTCCTCCTCAGGTCTGGGGTAGGAGAGCAGTGATGCTGAAGAACAGAGGATGGGGTAAGAGGTCTCTCAACAAAGCCGGGTTGGGAGGACCCGAGCCACAGGGGTATCATTCAAAAAGACAAAAAGATTCCTCTCTCTCCTCCCCTCGAAAAGACCCCACAACAAACTGAAGCTCCTTCTACAAAGATAATAGCAGCACTTTCACAGTTTGCAAAGATCTTTCCTTAAAAAGATCCTCTCAGGAAAATTAGTTACAAGTATTTTTTCTGTTTTACAAATGAATAATTTGAAGCTCAGAGAGTCTAGGAAACTTGTCTGAGGTCACACAGCTAGTAAGTGGTAGAGTATAGACTTGAAACAGGTCATCTGATTCCAAGCACAGTGTGATTTTCACTGAACCAAGAAGCCCCAAAATGTGGTTGGATTATAGCCAATATGATCATGGCTAAATTATAAAGGAGGAATCTCAATTTCTTTTTTTAAATTACAAACTTAACCACATAACACAGGAGCTAGCTGTGTGTGCACTAAGTGGATGTTCCATATGGTGATCCCCTGAGGTGCTGTCTCTGTCTCTCTTTGTCTCAGTCTCTCTTTTTATCTCTGTCTCTCTAGTCATATAATTCATACTGGTTTGTGTGCTGCTTTTTTTTTTTCATAAGTCGGTAGAAAGAAAGTATATCACTTTATGAACTAAACAGAGAGATATATAATTTGCCCACCAGGTGGCTCTATATTTGAGACAGCAGCCCAATGGTCTTGTTAAAGTCTCTCTGGTGCATGCACAAGAGGACCTTTCTAAGGCACATGAATTGAGCCCTGCACCCTGCTATACCTCACTGGGTTCTGAATTCTAGCCAAAAGTCAATATAAACTATTGTTCAAACATATAAAAATAAGAGGATACTCTGTAGCTACCACCCAATCTGTATTTGCCTCTTCATCCCGGTCAGTGGTTCAGCCTCTGCTCTGATTACTAGTCAGATCTCCACATATACAGCGCTGATCTCCAGGCCATTGCCCCTCCTCTTGGGGACCACATGAACAGCCCGTATCTACTATTATACCTTGGTTTTCTCAAGAAGTTCTCTGCCTTTTTCCACCCCCTGTTCCCCAAAAGAATGGCTGACAAATGTTTCCCTAAGGTATAAGGAAAGGGAAGGACAGGGAATTCTTATTCCTCACTTCCTATTGTAAAGTTTCTAGTTCCAGAGAACACATTATCTTTGTCTTCTCCAGTGGCTTTGTCTTATCATAAGCCCACATTCAGTACAGTCCTAATGTTTCCCCACTGAAAGAGAGAGAAGTATGGCACTCGTTATCAGCCCTTGATTATTCCTCTTCCTGTTCTCTATGCAGCCATCACCTGGACCTTGTGGCAGAATAATAATTTGAGAGAAACAAAAGAACAGAGCATGTGTCCACACAAGTTACAAGATCAAATACAAATGCAAAAATTGAAAAGCATAAACAGGAACAACAAAATTTTACATATGAAATTTTGCTGATATTTATAGTTTTGGTTTTGTTTTTTTTTTGGAGGGAAGAAGGCAGGGCATTGGGGTTTAAGTGACTTGCCCAAGGTCACACAGCTAGTAAGTGTATCAAGTATCTGAGGCCGGATTTGAACTCAGGTCCTCTTGACTCCAGGGCTGGTGCTCTACCCACTGAGCCACCAAGCTGCCTCTTATCTATAGTTTTTTAATGCACGTGTTAACTTTAACAACAGTATTCTATTGCTTCCTTGTCCTTGCATATGTTTTTGGATTTTGTTCTTTTCCTGATCATTTGTATAGTTGTGATCAATGTGTTTATTTTGCTTATATTTTGCTTTTTTCATTCTGATTAATTTCATATAAATTCTTTCAATTTTCTTTTTCTTTTTTCGTCATTTTCTAAAGGCACAGTAATAGTCGATTATATTCCTATAACAAAGTTTGGGCAGCCATTTGTGTTACTTCAAAGTCTTTTTTTTTCTTTTTGCTATAATGAATAATGCTGCTAGGACCATGCTGATATATAGTGGTCACTATTTATCCTGTCAATAACATACTTAGAATATGGTCCTAGGAGGTAGATCCCTGGGTCAAAGAACAAGGAAAGAGATAGCACCCTAATGAGTTCAAGTCTCAAAGTTAAAAAAAAACAAAACAAACAAAACCAAAAACCCAACATCACAGTGTACTTAAAGAACTGGCAGATGCGGTTAATGAATCACTGCCAGTGATTTTTGAAAGGTCTTGGAGAGTGAGAGAGGTCCTGCAGGTCTGGAGAAAGGCAGCTATTGCCCTGAAGTTCAAAGAGATGAGAGTAGAGGGTGCATATTCTAGGCCAGTGAACTTGGCTACAAGTCCTGGCAAAATTCTAGTGCATATTATTAAAGGGTTGGTTAATTAGCATCTAGAAAAAGAAACAGGACATATCAGACTAACTTCATTTCCTTTTTTCATTTTTTTTAGATCGGGCTATTGAATGAGGGAGCTGTTGGATGTCTATGAAGCATGCTCCTTTCTCCTCATTCATGGGCTTTCAGTGAAGCTATACTAGGCTTGAAGAACTCTGTGGTCACTATCCCCTCAAAACCATAGTTCACAAGTCCTGATCAATATGTCAACATTTATCACCTAGGTATAGGAAACATTAGTTTGAAACAAAAGACATTTGATCAAATAGCCTAGCAAATGAAGTCAGTCACAAGCATTTGTTAAGCACTTTGTGTCAGTGACACCTCCTCCCCACCCCGTGCATACATGGTATACATTCCCCCATAAGTAACCACACTAACAATGGAGAAAATCACACATGCACAACACACATATGACTTAGGAACACACGTGGAAGGTACATGTTTAGAAAATATTTTCAACAAGTGTCCCCAAGGAACATGAATGAAGGATCACAAGATCGGAATCCGTGTGGTTAAAGCCATTCACACCTCTGATGTTGCTGAGTCGTGGACAATTTCTAGAAATTGTCTTGCATTGCTCTCTGCTGCTCTCTGCTGGCTGTCAGGTTTCTGTTCTCCACAGAGCATCACATCATCTATTCTTGATATTAAATCTCTGCCCCCCCCCCCATATTGTTTGCTGATCTCTGAGTCACTGAGTTTCTGGGTTTCATCTCTTCAGATTATCATTCTGTTTCCTTCTGCAAAGATAAAGTGGCTAAAAAGCCTCCTCCTGACAAGAACAGGTTGATCCTATTTATTTATTTGTTTATTTTGTGGGGCATGGATGAGGCTAAGAGTCACTATACTTATCCTGGTTGTTAATAAAAGCCAGTAGCATGCACCAAGTTAAGACTAAGTCTGGTCTTTTGACTGATGTTCACTCGGGATCCGTGGTCCCAGATATTTGACTTGAGGTTAGAAAATTCCTTGTAACTCCCATTAAATCCATGATTGTACATTTTTGTCCCTAAAATAGAAATAAAAACAATGTAGATGCTATGTAGAGGCTGGGGTGCTGAGATAAGCCCCAAGATTTCCTTTGAGATGCAAATGAAACTATGTAAGTAGGAAAGGTTCACGTATCTGATACACAGATGCACACATATAAATACACACACATATATGGCAGATATATAGTCTATACATGTATGTGTGTATGTGCATTATATACATATGTACACAAATAAATATATGTATGTTTATACATATGTGGCATACATGTGAACCTTGTCTGTATGTGTATATACATATATATACATAAAATTTAACTTCTCTGTTTATTAGTTTGAACACACTTTCATGCGCTTATTGAATTTTTAAATTGCCTATTGATATACTTTTCCTACTTATCTAACCAGGAATGAATCTCGCTTTATATATTTTTGTCAATTCAATATAAGTTTTGGATGTCTGACTTTTATCAGAACAATTTTCTTCTAAACATATCTCTTCTTTTTTATTGCTTTTTCTTGTTTGAATATTCATTTTTAGAAAATTATATAATCCATCTGTTTTGTCTCTTATAGTTTCATTCATTTATCAGACAGCTAAAATTTCAATTTCCCAGGAAATGCTTTTAAAATAATTTAATGGATAATAATTAATAATAACTAATAATTTAATTAATTAATAATATAATTTCATATGTTAATCAAGTCCCCCAAAGGTGGAGAGAATTGGAACAGATGATTCCCAAATTCCCTTACAGCTCCAAATCCTACTATCTTATTCTGTACATGGTGTGTAGGAGTGGGAGTGGAGTGGAGATGGTAATAGTGAGGGAAGTAAATGGCCTTAGACTCAGTTCCTGGAATGGGGGAGCCTCAGGGATATAATGCTGACTTTTGCTTACTGCACTACCCCCAAAGCAGATCAAGAATGAAAAAGGCTTACCTGAGATCAGGCTGTTTGGAGGCATCTTTAGATGTATTATGTCCTCTTACATATCAAAATGGGTAATAGCATAGGATGGGGAGTCAGAGGTCCTGGGGTTATAGATCCTCCCTCCCTTCCAAGTCTCCTCTCCCTCTTGATATATGGTTCATTTTCACTTTCACAAGAAGTACCACAGACCTGGAATCAGATTTACAGCATTAAAGATGAATTGCTAAGGGTTATACAGGTATTAGGTGACTAGGTGGCACCGTGGATAGAGCATCGGGTCTGGAGTCAGGAAGACTCATCTTCTTCATATTTTATTATTTAATATTTTAGTTTTCGACATTGATTTCCACAAGATTTTGAGTTACAAAATTTCTCCCCATTTCTACCCTCCCCCACTCCAAGATGGCATGTAGTGTGATTGCCCTGTTCCCCAGTCAGCCCTCCCTTCTATCACCCTCCTTCCCCCCCGACCCCATCCCCTTCCCCTTTGCTTTCTTGTAGGGCAGGATAGATTTCTATGCCCCATTCCCTATATATCTTATTTCTCAGTTGCATGCAAAAACATCTTTTTTGAGCATCTGCTTTTAAAATTTTGAGTTCCAAATTCTCTCCCCTCTTCCCTAAGACTCATCTTCTTGAGTTCACATCTGGCCTCAGACACTTACTAGCTGTGTGACCCTGGGCAAGTCACTTAACCCTGTTTGCCCCAGTTTCCTCATCTATAAAATGACCTGGAGAAGGAAATGGCAAACCCCTCCAATATCGTTACCAAGAAAACCCTAATCCACAGAGTCTGACATGACCGTAAAATGACTGAATGGCAGCAGCATACATGCAATAATAATTACGATAATGACTAACACTTACATAGTACTTTAAGATTTGTGAAGTGTTTATATATGTCATTCCATTGGTAAGTATTAACAGGGCTCGGGTCCCGAATTTGGATACCCTGACTGCAAATTCACAGTTCTCACCTGGGTTTGAGTCCCAAATCTGACACTTACTAGTAAGTGCTATGACTATGAGTATGTGACCTTTGGGGGTTTTTGTGTGTTTTCTTTTAAACTTCCCTGACCTTTGGCGTTTACTCAATACTTTTCTCACAGCAGCCCTGAAGTGGTTAATATAAGTATTATTCTTTTTACCCCCATTTTACAGATAAGAAACCTAAGACTCAGAGAAACAGTCACCAAGGCCACATAACTAGTAGGTATTGAGAGCGAAATATGAACTCAAGTTTTATGTTTCTAAGTCTTCCTTTTATATGTTGTAGCCTAGGGGGTCTTTGCTTCTTCTCATTGTAATCCTGACTGCTTGCCCTGGCCTCCACTGGCTCATTCCCTTTTCCCCTAGAGTCTACCAGCACCCTCAAGGGCATTTGGAGCATTGATGCTTTCTGTCAATGGCTCTAGCACTCACTGATTGGTTTTCCCAGATTGTAGGTCCCCACCACCCCAAATCCATTTAGCCACTAACAGTCAACTTAGTTTTTGCAAAGGAACATTTACCTCAAAAGGTATAATCACAAACTTACTCCCCCAACACATGGGAAGTGCAGTCCTCCTCCATGTCACCTAATCTGGGGAAGGGTAGGTTCATAGCTTAGAAGTGAACCAAGAGTACTCGTTACATTGGTAAATGACTAACGCAAGGTCATACAAGTAGTAAGAAGCAGACCCTCTTAACAAGTATGATTGAGGGAAGAGACTAACCAGACATAGATGTCTTTGAGAAGAAGGTTGGTAGCCATCTTGCTAGGGTGGGGTGAAAGGCAAGAGGTTCATGGCATGATTCCCATACCTGAAAAGACTTACTTGAACTGATACAAAGTGAAGTGAGCAAAACCAGGAGAATGTTGTAGACAGTAACAGCAATGTTGTATGATGAAGAACTGTGAATGACTTAAGCCATTCTCAACAATGCAATGATCTGAGACAATCCCAAAGAACTAATGATGATGTCTACTATCTGCCTCCAGAGAAAGAATTGATACTGTGCCCTGTCTGAATACAGACTGAAGCATGCTATTTTCACTTTCTTTCTTTTTATTTGAATCTTCTTATAGAAAAGGACTAATATGGAAATGTTTTACAGGATTGCACATGTATAAACTATATTGGATTGTTTACTATCTCAGGGAAGGGAGAGGAGAGAGAAGGAGGGATAGAATGTGGAACTCAAAACTGTAAAAATGTTTAAAAATTGTTTTAACATGTAATTGGGGAAAAATTAAAATATTATATTAAAAGAAAAAAAGAATCTAAAGAGAGGGTGTTGTCATCTGAAGCCTTGTCCCCACTCTTCTGAGGCCTTCTCCCTCTGGTTCCTAGATGCAGTAAGGACCCAGGAAAAATTTCTGTATGCTTGACTCTGCAGGCCAGGGAAAGCCCAAGTATAAACTGTTAAATGTGATTGGTTTTGTTAGATTCTCATTCAGCAACTCGAGGGAAGGGCAGCACCCCGGTACTGTCATTGCTAGAAGGCTCCCCGCTCCCCAACCACAGAAGTATTTGGCTTGTACTTGAACAGGCTTGCTCGGTGCCAAACCCACACCATCCTCCGCCCCCTCACCCGACTCGTCTCAACCCCAGTTCAGTAGCTGAAGTGCTCAGAAACACCCCACAGGCCTTGCCACAGGAGGAGAAAGACACAATTTTGACACGACAAGGGGCCAAGGGTATACATGACGTGTACTGCTGGGGAGAAAGCAAAGCAGATTCCAAGAAACACCAGGCTGCTTGCTGCTCCAGGAAGACAATAAAGAAAAACTGGCTGATCTGCAGGCCAGGCAACTCCTCCAAGACCACAGTGGCTGACAGTTCACCTCTTGTTGGTGCTAGCTAGGAAAGGGGGCTGCATCGAGTAGGGTGGTGACTGAGGTCGGGGCTCTGAGGGAGTGTACAAAGGCAGTCACAGGCAGCAGGAAGGCAGAGAGGGTGAGGGGCATAGATGGGTGTTGCATCAATGGTGCCCAAACCAAAACCAGGGCAAAGAGGAAATTGTTTCAAGAATGAGACCCAAAGCAGCCAGTCTGGAACTCTAGATAGATCCCCTGGAATTGCATCCAACCCCAGCAAAGCTACTTCTCACTCCTCGTTACCAACCGCTCTCCCCACCTCCCCTCTCCCTTCCTCCCTCTCCTCACATATCACCTTCAATTCACTTGACAGGAAAGGGCAAATGATAAAACAAAGTCTGTCTGGTTATTTTTGTTGTTGTTGCCCCTATGGTCCCTCTCATACCCATATGCCTATTTTTATTCAAGCTATGTACCCTCCTCTGCTCTTCCCTCTTCCTCCCCATTAGTCAGGACTTGTCTTTTTTTTTTTACCCAAGAGCAGATTTTCTCATTACTTCATCTTTCCACTTTCCACCTCCCTCCCAGATGCCCACACTGCTCTTAAATAGGATACATACAAGGTGATGTCAAAATGCAATAGACGACTGACCAAGCTTGGCCCCAGAGAAGAGATGAGAAAATGCATGTGCCTTCCTTCATTGTAGAATAGGGGAACTATAGGCGTGGAACATTACATTTGCTATTAGACTCGGTGTTTAGTTAGTTTTGTTGAACTGCCCTTTCTTCTCCATCTTTTTTTGAATCTTTGTTTTAAGGAAGCCACTAGGTGACAGCTGGACCTGGAGTTGAGAAGACTTGAGTTCATATCCTTCTTTAGACACTAACTGTGACTTTGGGCAAGTCACTTAAATTCTGCTTGCCTCAGTTTCCTCATCCTCAAAATGGGGTAATAGTACCACCTACCCCCCAGGGTTGTTGTGAGGACCAAATGAGATCATATTTATAGAAGGTTTTGCAAACCTCAAAGCTCTATTAAAATGCCAGCTTTATTATGACTGGTTGGGCAGGGAATGGGGGAGAAATATATTTTGAAATAAAGGTGATATAAAAACAAAAGAGGTTTAAAAATACTTTTTAAAAAAGTAATAGGTCTTTCTCCAAGGAGCATAAACATTCCATTTGCTCTTTTTCTACTAAATAAGATGGAATTTGTGGATATCTGCCATCCAAGTCCATACAGGAATGCAATGATCTGGCATTAAACTTGAAGGTGGTCAGAGTTTTTTGTGGTTTCTCTTGAGCAACATGATACAGTGAAGGAACACTGGACTTAGAGTCTAGATACCTGGGTCTGAATCCCACTACTGTGTTATCTTGGGCAAGTCACTTTCCCTCTTGGGTTTCAATTTTCTCGCCTGCAAAATGAGTAAAAATTGGAGTACATGATAAAGAGGATCCCTTTGACCTCTCGTGGTTTATGAGAAGGTGGGGGGGAAGGATCATGGGACTTAGTTTGTTGTCTTCCATCAGATCTGAAGTAAAGAATGCTTTTTCTTCCATAGCTCTACCACTAATATGAAAAGAAGTCCTGAATTTTGTCACCTCATCCCAGCACCTTATGTCTTCTCCTAGCTTTTCTTATATAGCAGGGGGGCTGGCTAATGAGAGTCAAGTCCTGGGAGCATGTGCATTTGGTGAGACGGCTTCCAGAATCTGGCTCTTATTGGCCAATCTCCTCTTATATTTATCTCTCCCCCGCAAAGTTTTCAGCCATCCAATTAGGGTCTTTCTGAATTGCTTTTCTGTAGTCCTATCCCCCAAAATATATGTCCCCATAACTAATAAATGAATGAAAAAGCACTTATTGAGCAAATAGCATGAAATGCTGGGGAAGGCAGACAGCCACCATCCTCAAGGAGCTTCCATTGCAATAGGAGAAGATAACACATAGAGGGGAGTGGCCACAAATATTTTAGTTTAGAAAGTTTTAGTTATAATAAGTAGAGCTTCCTAGTTGGAATAAAAGTATTGATTGGATTATGGTTCCAAAACTGGAAAAGAGAGGGAGAGAAAGGGGCCAAGTTAAAAAGAAGATGGACAGGGATTAAAGTGAAGTGTGGCCAGAGCTGGCTTAGATAGAGTGGGCTGAATGAGGCGTTCATCAATTGGGCTGAGGCTGGGGCTGGACACCTAATATAAGAGTTTTCAAGACTTCAAGGTATGCCATCCCCCCTCCCCCACCAGGGGAGTGGGCATGAAGTTTTGAGGAGCAGGACAGAAGGAATGACCAACATCCGCTTTTCTTAATGACACGTTTGAATCAAACTTAAGATTTAAATGATGACTTGTCTTCAGCTGATGGGGAATGTCAGAAGAGGAGCAGCAGAAGGGAAGCAATGGACTCGGGTAGGGGTGGTGGAGGAACACATGCTCTCTCTACCTAATCTCTCCCTACCCCTGAAGGCACCCATATCTGGCAAGTGTCTCCTTTTCCCACTCTTGGCAGAGGCCACAGCAGCAAAGGGAAAAGAGTTCAGATTCTCTGCTAAAGGGAGGGAGTGGGTGTTTAGGCAGAAGTGCACTCCATGCCAACTCCATGCTGATACCAGTCCTACCCTATGACAGGTGGCATTGGAGCCCATGTCAATCTCTGTGACCATGAAGATGTTCTCCTTGCTTTCAGGTTGCGGCTTTCTCTCTATTCCCAAAATGTGGATTTTCCACTGCACTAAGTTGCCAAGGAGAAAATCTATGAATAAAATTCACCTCCACACTATGTCTTCTCCTTAGCATTCTGAATTTGCCCACGGCTCCTAAGTAACCTAGCCTTGAAGGGCCTTTGAGCATGTTCAGTTTGCCCAACATGGAACTTACTGTGTCCCCTCCCATGTGAGTGGAGACGGTCTCCTTTGATTGACCACTTGCATCTTTAAAGCTTCTGCCATCTTTCAGCCTGGCACTTTTTATTGATTACTATCTGCTATATGTATGCTATATGTAAACCATGTAACCAACACAGAAAAAATTGAGGGACTTACCTTCTCCTACTTACCTCTCTTTTGAGAAATGGGCCTGGGGGTGTTTATGTCTATTTGATGCTGTCTGTCCTCAGTTTCAATTGCCCAAGGTAATCCTCTTGGGGCAGAATTCTGGCCATGGTGACCTTGGAGCCAAGATTGCCAATGGAGTGGCAGAACCAGTCATGCTCTAAGCTAAGGTATGAATGAACCTAGTTTCTTTTCCCTCCTCAGGGACTGGAACGGTACAGGTAGGGAGGAGGATTATTCTTCCCATGTGCTGGGATACTGAGTTATATATTTGAGATTAGTGTTGCACATGTTTTCAGGAAGAGCCAGAGTTTGATCAGTAGAATGACTCGTCAATAGTCTGAGTGGCTGGTAAGCCAAACATAGACTGACTAGTAAGTGTCTAAGGGTGGATTTGAACTCAGGTCTTCCTGCCTGTAGTGCTAGTGCTCTATCCACTGTGGCACTTAGCTGCTTCAATAGGATGATTCATCAATAGCAACGATGGCCGGTAAGCCAAACACAGACTGACAAAGACCAGTGAAAAGAGAATCACCTGTTGCAAATGCACTAGATTTCTGTACCTTCACTTGGAAGATACCTCTTTCTACACCTCCCACAAAGTCTTGCAGGATAAATTAATTGTTCATTGTGATGTCCTTACCATAAGTCTATTGTAAAAGTAAGGTTGTTCTCATGACATAGATGGGGGAGCACAGGGGGAAGTGATCTGTTCATGGTCACACACGACGTGACAGCTAGAACTGGAGCCATGGTCTTCTGTCAACAAAATCCAATGTCCTCCCTACTAGGTATCAAGAACTGTACTAAGCACTAGAGATACAAACACAATTCCCATCCTCAAAGATTTTATTCAATGGACTACCAATATTCCTATAAAAGGAAGAAGAAAGAAAGAAAGAAAGAAAGAAAGAAAGAACGTAAGGGAGGGAGGGAGGGAGGAAGGAAGGAAGGAAGGAAGGAAGGAAGGAAGGAAGAAATAAAGAAAGAAAGAAAGAAAGAAAGAAAGAAAGAAAGAAAGAAAGAAAGAAAGAAAGAAAGAAAGGAAGGAAGGAAGGAAGGAAGAAAGGACTAAAGGAAGGCAGGAAGAAAGAAAGAAAGAAAGAAAGAAAGAAAGAAAGAAAGAAAGAAAGAAAGAGGAAGGAAGAAAGGAAGGAAGAAAGGAAGGAAGGAAGGAAGGAAGGAAGAAAGAAAGAAAGAAAGAAAGAAAGAAAGGAAGGAAGGAAGGAAGGAAGAAAGGAAGGAAGAAAGAAAGAAAGAAAGGAAGGAAGGAAGGGGAAAGAAAGAAAGAAAAGAAGGAAAGAAGGAAGAAAGAAAGGAAGGAAGAAGAATGGAAGGAAGAAGGAAGGAAGAAAGAAAGAAAGAAACAAAGGAAGGAAGGAAGGAAGGAAGAAAAAAGAAAGGAAGGAAGAAAAAGAAAAAAGGAAGGAAGGAAGAAATGAAGAAAGAGAGGAAGAAGGAAAAAAGGAAGGAAGGAAAGGAGGAAGAAAGAAACAAAAGAAGGAAGGAAAGAAAGGAAGAAGGAAAGGAGGAAAGATGAAAAGAAGAAAGAAAGGAAGAAACAGGTAGGAAAGGAGAAAGAAAAAACGAAGGAAGGAAGACAAGTAGGAAGTAAGGGAAGAAGGATGGAAGGCAAAGGCAAAGGAAGAATGGAAGGAAGAAAGGAAGGAAGAAAGAAACAAAGGAAGGAAGGGAGAAAGGGGAAGAAAGTAATGAAAGAAGGAACATAAAAAGGAAGGAAAGGAGGAAGGATGGAAGGGAGAAAGAAAAGAAGAAAAAAGAAAGAAAAAGAAGGAAGAAAGAAAAAGAGGGAAAGAAAAGAGAAAGCTGGGAAAACAAACTCCATTTTCAGTTTAGATTCAACTTAAGTTTGTTTGTAGTATAGAAGGAAATTGCTTTCTTCAGAGGTTTGTGGGGCTAGAAATGGGCTGGCATGCTCCTCTTTGAATCTGCTCCCTTCTACTTTCCTAGAGCCCACTTTCCATTCTTTCTAGAGAAAATACTGTTTATTCTTATTGTGTTTAGTTTACCTCACCTCAATATTTCGAAAATGTCAGTTTCTTGGGTGACCCCAAGGTGTGAACCTTCCTTTCCAGGCACCTAGTCACTTCCTGAGTATTCTTTCACACCTTGTCTAGTAGTTGAGAGATGATGTTGAGTGGGGCCTGTGGGCTAAGAAATATTTCATCTATTTGCAAATTTCTCTCACTTCATCCATCTCCTTGGTGTGGCCTCTGAGTTTTTACAGATTTACTCCCTAGAGCACTCTGTAGCACAGTTTCAATTGTGCCCACACAGAAAGTGGAGAAGGAGAGGGAAGCAAGTCCATTCCTATATCTCGTATAACAGGAAGCTCTTTCTCTTCCACTATGTATTTTGATCACTTTACGCAAATTTTGTTAACAATAAAGAAGAAAAGCCTCCCTTACCTCCAATCCTACGTCAGGGGGTGTGGTGGGAGGCATGTCTGGAAAACTGAATGCATTAGTTATTGGTCCATAGAAAAAGAGTAAATTTCCTTAAATTCTCATTTCTTTCTTCTCCATCTATACTCCCTCTTCCCACCCACTTTCAGGTCTATGGAACTATGGTAACAAACAGGAACAAGGAGAAGGTTCCCTGGAAATTTCAAATCTTGGCTATCTTTCTACTGGCATGGGAATGAATGGCTTAGCTCAGAGATATTTTCAGCTATCAAGCCAAATTCTTTCTTTGAATTTCTTTCTTTCTTTTTTTTTTGTTTTATTTTTTTTTGGCAAGGCAATTGGGGTTAAGTGACTTGCCCAAGGTCACACAGCTAGTACATGTGTCAAGTGTCTGAAACTGGATTTGAACTCAGGTCCTCCTGACTCCAGGGCTGGTGCTGTACTCACTGCACCACCTAGCTGCCCCTGAATTTCTTTCTAAGCAAAGATGATTAGCTAGTTTGGATAATTAATACCTCTGTTTCCAATGAAATGAGCAGAATACTGTGTTTTTCTTCCATAAAGGGAGCACAGAGTTCATTTAGGCTGACTGATTGATCATAAATCGTTAATCCCACTGCATGTTTGTTTGACAAGGTGCTATCTAGCCCCTGCTCAAAGATCCCAATAAATTTATTCTGTTTCTTGATTGTGCATAGTTGCTTACATGTTGTCCCTCCCATTAGACTGAGAGCTCCATGACAGCAAAGGTTTTCTTTTATCTTTCTTTGTATTCCCATAGTGCCTGGCAAACCATAGGTGCTGAGTAAATGCTTATTGACTGACTGACTGACAATGAAGGGGAACTTAATACTTATGGAGATGGCACCTTCCATGTTCCACAAATTCTGTTTGGAAACTTTGTTTTCTTGAATTTGAATCCAAAATCTACCTCTCTGTGACTTTCAGTCTGGGACCAATTAGATACAGGGGTAGAGAAGCTATGGTCTCGAGGCCACATGTGGCCCTCTAGGTCCTCAAGTTTGGCCCTCTGACTGAATCCAAACAAAGATTTGTTCTGTGAAATTTGGATTCAGTCAAAGGGCCACATTGAAGACCTAGAGGGCCACATGTGGCCTTGAAGCCTCAGGTTTCCCACCCCTGATAAGAACAAGTTTTTTATTCCTCTTCCACATGGAAGTCCTTAAAATATTTAGTGAAATGATCAAGTGGCCCTTGAAATTTTCTCTCCTTTACTTACTCACCTTTGGCTCTTTCAAACAAATCTTTCAACAACAGATTTCAGTCCCCTCATCATCACCCTTCTCTATAATTTGTCAACAATAGGTCTGGGAATTTGACCTTGTAAGTACCTCCACTAACAATGCAGACCAGTATCCAAGCTTTTTCCATGGAGCCACAAGCCAGATTGCTGCATTGGCTCTGGGCATGAGGGAAGAGCCTTCCAGATAGTTTCAGGACTCTTCATTTAGCAGACAAGCACACAGAACATTTCTCTCTGATTTTTGCTACTGATAGCCTGGCGCAAAGATCAAAGAGAAGAGATGCTCTAGAGAAGGGGGAAATGTGTCTGCCTCCAACCCAAGCCATTTGAAAAGTAACCAAAATGAAGAATCGAAAGCAAAATGTTTTCAGAGGCAGCAGGGTGTAGTGGGGAGAACACTGGCATCAAAGTCACAAAACTTGGATTCTAGCTAGTTCTGTAATTTGGGCAGGTCACTTAATTTCTTGTTTTCTCTGTTTCTCTGTCTCAAAAAAAATCGGAAGGGGAGGGGATTGGATTAGATGGTCCCTAAGTCCTACCCCCTGCCACCAGCTTGGAAAATTGGTGAATCTATTAAAAAGTTCAACTACTCATCTGGAGAAGTCTGTGGAGGCCCTGAGAGAGGGATGAGCTCTCCTCAATCTCTGCTTAAAAATAACTATGAAAAAAGCACTAAATTCAGAAATTCTTGGAGAGGAATTGTTGTAGGAGTAATAACAATAGATTTAGAGCCAGGAGACCTGGGTTTGTCCCCTGGCTCCATGATACTGGGAAAAAAATCACTTCACCCCTTGTAACTCATGGGGAAAATAAAACATTCATGACCTCTGTCAGATCCGTTGTGAATGTCAGTTGGTCATACAGGTAAGATGGTTTGTGAGCTCTAAAGTGCTATATAAATGGCGTTTTTTGTTTTGTCTTTCAATCACGTTCAACTCTTTGTGACCCCATTTGGGGTTTTCTTGGCAAAGACCCTGGAATGGTTTACCATTTCCTTCTCCAGCTCATTTTACAGATGAAGAAACTGGGGCAAATAGAGTTAAGTGACTTGCCCAGGGTCACAGAGCTAGTAAGTGTCTGAAGCCAGATTCAAACTCAGAAAGATGAGTCTTCCTGACTTCAGGCCCAGCACTCTAGGCACCACCTAGCTGCCCACAAATGCTAGTTATCATCATAATAACCATTATTTATAAATTTATTTATAAAGCATTTTTGTATTTACATCACTGTTATTTCTGTATTGCCTCTTCACCTGGAACCCCTTTCTCATAATATAGCAAAATAGTTAACCAATCTATATGGTGACTGCATTCAACAATTTCCTCTCTCATCACTCCCATCACTCCGCAAAGAAAAGAGAGTCCAAACATGTTTTTCAGCGTTAACATACTATCATGCTAAAGACATTCCTTTGTCACCATACTACTGTGAGCACTTTGGCCTCAGTCTATCAAAAAGAGACCAGTTACCTCTCTCCTTCAGGGTTCTAAGGTGACCTCTAAGGTTCCTTCTGCTCATCTCCATTCCAGTGTGTTCCTTCGATTATTAGCGGCAAATGACCAGAGGCCCACTTCCATTTGAACGATTAATATCTATTAGCTTTTCCAAAGGGATATTTACTTTGAAGATATAGCAAGAAAGAAGTGCCAAAATTACCCACTCCCCCAATTCTTTAGACGTACACTCTTCCCTCCTCCACTTTAATTCCCAGAGAGAGCAGGCTCTGATTTAATATAGTTTCTACATAGCATTAGCTCCACAAAGTTCATGTTCAAATGTAGCGCTCCTCTCAACTTTTGCTAGGTTGGGTCCCAATGGTTTATTCTTCACTTTCCTGGGTCTCAAAACTGGACTGCCTGGGAAGACTTGCTAGGATATCCAGCCCACTGGGTATCCCCCATTACCAAACTGATGACCACTGAGGTCATATTTGTTCATGACTCTCTCATAGAGGGTAGAGAGCTTGGTAAATCAGGCAAAACAGTGACCTTAAGGAAGGGGGTCCTTGTAGATAAGCTCACTGTGCTAATGGATGAGTAAGATTTCCCCCAAATTCAACTCAGCAGGTTAGGCCACAGATCTTCTTTGGTTGATCTCTCCCACTTTGTCTCTCAGACAGGTCACTATCCAATCTTGAGTCTCTGCCGCTGCGGCCTCATATAGGCCAGTCAACAAAGTGGTCGATGTCAGTGTTCTCAGGAAAGGAAATCTCTTTCAAGTCTCTAGCTGTCATGTTGTGGAAGTATGAGAAATATTCAGGATAGCCCTGGGGAAGGATAGTGAAAAGATATTGGACTTCTTCCTGGGTAAAGATGAACTGGCCTGAAATAGTGTCACCCACAGGAGACATTACCAAATCAACAACCCCACGCGACTGACCCGGGGCCTAGGATACCTGTTGTAACACATTGACAATGTTAGAAATGGCAACAGAGATAGATCAGCATGACAGCTTTATTTAGGTCTCATGGTAAGGGTAAGCGAGAGCAGTCTCCATGTCTGAACTGTCTTTGTGGGCGCCAACTAAGTAATACTGGAAGTAGATGTCAAACTAGACACCATAGGCACATAGTGACTAGTGCCCTGAGTCATGTGGCTTGGGTAGTCAAAGAGGCTGAGAAGTGGCTGAGCTTCAGCAAATGACAACTTTGGAAGCAAAGCTACCAGAGAAGTGTCCCTTCCAAACGCAAAGCAGGTCTCCTTTACCTGAGCAGGTAAAGGAGATGGATGGAATGGGGTGAAACAGAGAGAAGAAATTGTTCTGTCCTGTGAGAAATTGTTCTCATTTGTTTAAGGAGACCAAGAATGACTTCAATTAAGGACTTTGTTATTGGATTTTTGGTTCTTATGAGGTTTGTGAATATAATCCAGGGGTGGGGAACCTGCAGCCTCAAGGCCACACGTGGCCCTTTAGGTCCTCAAGTATGACCCTTTGACTGAATACAAACTTCACAGAACAAATCCCCTTAATAAAAGCATTTGTTTTATACTATACTATACCATATTAAGACTATACTATGCTATGCTATGCTAGACTATGGTATGCTATACTCTGTACTCTATGGAGATATGTCACACAGAAATCAAAGGAAACATTTAAATATAAAAGCCCAACAGATAAATGGGGGCATCACATTGAACTCACATTGAACTGAGGAAATGCTGAGACTCCAGGATTGAGTGGACAGCCGTTATGTGCATCCAAAGTAATGTGAGGAAGGAGAGATAACTATCAGCTGAAAGAATCAGCAAGGGACCCTGAGCCCGGGAGGAAGCTGGGGAGTCTAAGAGAAAGGGGAGAAAAGTGCCTGAAAGACACAGGGACACACAGAGAGAAGTGAGCTTCTAACCCTGGTTGCTACTGATTTGTTGTGTAGCGTTGGGGAGATCTCTGCTTCCCTTTGGGCCTCAGTTTCCTCCTCCACCAAATAAAGGAGTTGGCCTCCATGGTATCAAAGCCCCTTTCTTTTGTTAACATTCAGTGACACTGTGATGCTAAGGCTGTATGTAGTTTGTGTCCAAATTGAGCACTTGCATCCAAGCTGGATCACAGCTGCACTTGGGACACATAGGCCAAATCCATCTGTAGAGGTCGGCCCCGTGGTGACCTTGGCCTCTGCAAAGCCTGTTCAGCCTGGCCAGTGTGTGGGATGCTGGATGGAAGGCAGGAGACCAGATGGCAGGGGACAGAAAGCCAGGGCGTTGTATCCAGGGCCCCTTGCCGGACTTTTGTGTGGACCACAGTGCATTGTAGTCACTCCAGTTCCCCAAACCCCCTCCTTGTGGCCTGCAGGGGAGAAATGGGAGTCGGGCATGGGGGACTGACAGAGATTAGTAATGGGATAGGGAGCCATTCACCTCTGGGTCAGCAGTTCAAATTCAGGTCACCCAGTGAGTCAAATTTCCCACCCAGAGGTGACATGGTAGTGGTTTTTTCTGACTTGCTGGAAGGCAGGCCTTTGCCCTCAGCAGAAGTTAGCTCAGGCAGGTCATACTGGGCCAGACCAGAAAAGGAGGTGCATAAGTTTATTCTGCGCAGAGCCCAGAAACTTGTCCACAGGGGGCATGCCCTTATGGCCCCATTAGATGCTGGGTCCTACTTTCATGGCCTCTCTCTTTCTCCGCTTTGATCTAACTCTGAACAGTACACACCTGCTCTGCTCCGCAGGAGAAATCAGAGATTTCTTAGACTGGAGGAAAAATTACAGTACCTCAGGCTATCTAGTATATATCCTCGTATTGATCTGGGCTATGTTGCAAACCATCCAGAAGGGAGAGTCAGCTAACTTTTTTTCATCCCAGTCAGCACTATTCTCACAAATACCCTTCTCCCCAGTCACTGATAATGTAATTCAACATTTAATAGCTGAAAGCAACAGAATGTTTTCTAGCCTCAGTCTCCCAAGACAGAGATGGGGCATGCATCCTGTAGGTTATGGGGTATGAGGAGATAGAACATTTATTTATTGTGTTTGTCCCAAATGAGGGCACCCTAAAATATAAATTATGTCCTTTTTGGAAGGAAAATAATATATGTGTATACACTATGACATAATATCCATTAAAGGCCACATTTACATTTTATACAAGGCATATTTGGTGGGGGGGAAGTGTGGCCTATATTTGGAATAATCTGCTAAGGTAGCCAGGGGCAGCCTAGCTATCCTCCCACTAATCTTGCGATTTCTACAAGTGAAATGTGAATGCAGACAGGTGTAACAGTTGTCTACCTTCTCAGGGTTCCTCCATCCTAAAGGGACAAGTCCAGAGACAGAAATGTCAAACCTGAGTAGTTGGAGGCATGGTGGTGCCACTTAGAGAAAGATGGAAGGCAAGATGAGAAGCTGGAATTGGTGTGGGGGGAAGATGATGGTCTCAGTTATGGGATGTTGAATTGAAGCTACCAGGGCTGTATCTTGCCCTTTTCCAGGTAACACTGGGCATGGTATTTCCACAGAAAATAACTTCTGTCACTCCCAAGTACATACTGAACCTGGCCTTCTATCCTTGAAATGCCTTTGTGGCATGCATTTAAATTCTTCGTGGCCCAGTCTCTTAATAATAATAATTCACAGTGGATTAGATAGCATTTTAGAAACAACAGTATGGGATTGGTAATGGAAGACTACAGGCAGAATGTTTGGGCTGGGACCATAGGAGGCCAGCTAGTCCAATCTACTTAATCAACAGCGGAGGGTTTTCAGACCGTGCCCCAGTTCACACAGATAGTAAATGGCAGAATGAAGACTCAGATTAAGGAAATCCTGGATCCTGGTTTCATGTTCTTTCAGATGTTCTACACTGACTCTTACGTAGTAGCTTAGTGTCTACACACAGCTGGCGTGATATCCTATATCTGTGGCAGTGAGGGCCACCTGAGGGCAGCTGGGTGGGGCAGTGGAGAGAGAGCAGGGTCTGGAGTCAGGAAAACCTGAGTTCAACTCTGACCTCAGACTCTTACCAGCTGTGTGACCCTGGACGAGTCACTTTACCCTGTTTGCCTCAGTTTCCTTATCTGTAAAATGAGCTGGAGAAGGAAATGGCAAACCACTCTCATATCTTTGCTGAGAAAACCCCCAAATGGGTCATGAGGAGTTGGATATGACTGAAGCGACTCAACGACAATAACAACACATGTTTGCTTGACCAGAAGGTTTTGTTTCTAGGTCATTCTTTTTGTATAGTGCCTAGCTTAATACAATGTGCAATTAGACATCTAATGAAGGGTTTGATATATTGAGGAAGATTACTAAAAGTGAGGAAAGATGTCATCATCCACATCATTTAGCCCAAGCCAGGAATCAAGAAACTATTCATTCTAAGAGAAAAATGAGAAAAAAAATTGGAAGAGTCACTGTAGCCTAAAAGTAACAAAAGCAGTAAAAATTAATCTGTAAAATAAGGAGCTTGGATTAGATCAGAGCCATGACTTTATCCCAGGGTGATGAAATTTAGAATGTGCCGAAGCTCTTTCAGCAGCTTAGAAACAACTGAGCTTAGCACTGAACAAAAAAAAAATAGTTAAAAAAGGAAGCTATCAGATGGCCTGTGCATTTCCTTCCTCCCAGTGATGCAGCTTAGCAAAGCTCTCTACGTTTCCTAGCAGAATGGTCTTATTGTATCCTGGGGTCTCTATCGCCCCACCTGAACTGACTTTGTCTTTAAAAGTTCATTTGAGGATTCTTTATAAGCTTGTTTGTCCTTGGTTCATTTGTGAAGATAACCTCAGGCCCATTTTGTGATGCTTGTTCAAACCACAAGTAATGTTAGTTATAGGTCCAGATTAGACGACCTCCAAGTTCATTCCAACTCCAAAGCTACATAGAAGAAGTTCTAGAAAGGAGCCCACAGATCGATCAGGGTACAGGGTTGGATGTTAAATGGGACAGGGCCAAAGTAAACCAGGGTGGATGGTTTCTCCAAGCAACATCTGCACAGGGAATGGAGTATCAAAACAGCCACTGCTCCCCATGTCCTGTGAATAAAATCAGGCTATCTAATGAAGTGACTACTGTGACCTAGGAAGAGGTGGTCAGAGAGAAAGCCTAGGAAACAAAGAAGGGGACGTGGCATCCTTTGGGAATTAGATGGCAGATCTACCAAGCTTTCTGGTGTGTGGAGAGAGTAGATAACTGAATCCTCAGCCACTCCAGAGTGCGTTTACTCCTTGCCTTGCTTCCCAAAGCTCTAACATGGAGAGGTGCAGAAAAGCCACTTTTTTTCCATTAATGCTGGGGGTTGGGGCAACGAGGCAGAAATCGAGAGAACACAACCACATGCACCACAGCTCTGAGAGCGAAGACCACATTTAAAAGGAGCTTCAAAAACCCATGGTAGACAGAGATAGAGGTAGGTGATGTCACTGACTCGAGCTGATGAAAATGGGGCTGTATTTGTAGTCACCAGATCTAAAATAAGAAGACAGCAGTGAGCTTCGGTCTTGTCAACACTGATTTGTGAAAATGAATGCTCTTTGATTCGCTCCTGGGAGGTGGAAAGGACTGTGCGTCAATAGTAAATGCAAGATGAAACAAAGGAAAAAAACAGAAAGCCTGTCCTGGGCTTCCTTCCCTGTTGAAAATTTGGTAGAGCAAGCTGAAATGCGTCCAGACTCACAGTCTACGCATTAAAACTGGACAATGTTCATGCTTTGATAGCCGTGTTTAGCTAACTATCATGTACTTGGAAGATCCTCAATGAGGTCATTAGAATCATTGGATTTAGTGCTGGGAAGGGATCTTAAATGTCTGGTCCAACCCACTCATTTTCTAAATGAGGAAAGTGTAGCAGCTTTGAGCACAAAGTAAAATGACTTGTCCTAAAATTAAAAAAAAAAAAAGCTAGCATTCACACAGTTCTTAGTATGTGCCAAGCACTGTGCTAAATGTTTTACTATTATTATCTCATTTGACCCTCACAACAGCCCTGGGAGGTAGGTGCCGTTATACAGATGAAGAAATGGTCACACAGGTAGCAAATGTCTGAGCCTCATTTGAACTCAGATCTTCCTGACTCCAGGCCCACTGCTCTGTGCACTTGTGGCGCCACCTAGCTGCCACAATCACACAACTAGTAAATATCAGAGAAAGGATTTATTTTAAATCTTCTTCTCCCAAATCCAGTGCTCCTCCCGCTGGAGGGAGAATGCGGAATTTCAATTAATTGTACACTTTAGAATAGAAAAAAAATTACATTACAGATTGACCTTCCCGGAGGCTGATTTAAGAACAGAGAAGATAGGTCATCTGCTTAGACATAAAGGATGGTGGAGTGGGAAAAAATTCCATTGGTTTAATAGAAAGAAAACCAGGATTTGAGTCTTGATTCTTCCACTAATCAGTTGTATTATTTTGGGCAATCGATCAACCAGTAGTGCCAGGCATTCGCTAGACACTGAGGGTCACTCACTTTCCTTCTCTGGTCTTTGGTTTCCTCATGGACAGATGAAGGAGTTGGTCTACATGCCTTCCAAGGCTTAACAATATGGTGCAATGGAAGGGGGCTGGGTTTGGAAACAGTTTCCAATCCCAGCCCTGTCACTTGTTGTTTTGTGACCTTGAGCAAGTCATTTTAGCCTCAGTTTCCACATCTGTAAAATGAAGAGGCTGGACCGGATGTTCTGTAATTCTAATTCTATATAAAAAAAATCTATGTAAATCTAAACCTAAACCTAATTCTAAATCTATGATGCTTCCAGCTCTAATATTCTTCCCTCCATGTATGACCACTCCTGCTTGGAGAATGGAGGTGAAACAGATGCATTCTGGGGCAGGACTTAGGTTTCATTCTAAATTTTAATGATTCCTGTACTGTTTCCTTCACCCCACACCCAATCAAGATGTGTAGCAACTTGTGGGTAAATGTAGACAATTGTTTCATGTGGTTGTATCCTGTTAAGCTCTCTTTTTCTGAAACTGTGTATAAATAGATCTGTCTGGGAATGTGTTTGCAAGGAACACAGTAAAGAAATATAGTTAGTAACACAGGGAGTCAGACATGGAGAAAAATAGATAGTTATATATTGCCTTCTACTGGTTCAAATCTTTCTCCTGAATACCTTTTCCTTTCTGAAATGAAGTACAAAGAGCCCCTCTTGTCTGCAAAAAAGGAAGGACAATGAAAAGATAAGAGAAGCTTAGTTGAAATTTTAATGAATTTAGAACTGAAAGAGACTATGTAATGTAGCCTCTAATTTTTCAGATCAGGAAACTAAAGGTCTAGACCTGGGAAGTGACTTGCCTAAGGTCATAGCAACAATCAGCAGAGCTTGGATTCAAATCCTGAGCCAGTCTTCTGATTCCAAATCCTAGTCTTTTCAATACACCACAGAACTCCCCATACTCTGAGTCAGAAGTGCCTTTGACATTTGGTGTTCTTGTCTTTCTGTCTATTCATCAGTACATATGTGTTTCGCCTGAGCTGAATCTCACAGGCTCCCTAATGCCAAGCTTATTTGGACAGCTCCAGGAGGAGGATCAGAGGGAGAAGGACCTAGTAATTTCATACTCAATGGGGGTGAGAGGTAGAGGCAGTGGGAAGACCAGGAACATCTGTTGCATTTGGCATGTACTACATCCCCTTCTGTGTTCTGTATAAACACTTTACCTAGTAAGAGTGGGGAAAGCCAGTGAAAAGATTTCTACAGCATTCATTTAAAAAGGTCTTTGTCTATAAAAATCAACCTTACCTAGGACCTTTCTACAAGGAACTGAAAGACTCCTTGCAATGACCCTTTGAAATATTAACATAATCTTATATATATTACTAGTGCTAAATACTTTTTCAAGGCTTTAAAAGAAACCTGAATTTAATTTGATACTTATAACAACCCTGTTATGGAAGCAGAGCAAGAAATAGTGGTGTGAAGTAGAGAGTACATTGTGTCTGGAGTCAGACAGACCTTGGCAATCCTACTCTGTCATATGCCATTTTCATGATACCGGTAGATATTAATATTGTCACAATCGGGGACCTAACAATTATCTCATATGAGAACCCAGAGTACAATACCAGTGGAGTCCTGCAAGAAGCAACTAGGGCCCTAGGGGTAAACATCTGGGTGGCTTCTCCTACTAAGAGCTCATAAGCCCCTACCAGCATGCTCACCTTTAACAATCAGACAGTTGACTCGATCAGCTTTTAGCAAAGCCATTTACGAAGTTGATATAATAAGAAGAGTTGGTAGAAAAAGATCTCCTCCAAAGTCTGGGTTGCACTTTTGTAATGGTAATTAAGGTGCGACTTTTTGCTTTTCTTCTCTTAAGTGCCTTTAATGACTCTGGCCTTTGTTTGAATGGGGCAGATAAAGTGGGATCTTTTTGTCTTGGTTATTTCTCAGCACAGAGACAATTGGGAGTCATCGATTTGTATATGATGTGAAACTGGGGATGGGGAACTATCCCACACCCAGCCTGGGTGAGGTCAGAGACCTCAGGGCTCTGAACAGCATATAATTGAGGACAGCTTGGCATTTGACTTTGGGGGCACATTCATGGAAGGAATGTTGAGACTCTGGGCAAGCTGCAAACTGCCCCCCAGCTTTGCAACCCAGAAGTTGGCACTAACTATGTAGTGTGATTTGAATCAGACAAGGTCTGTCTGTAGATGTTTGTATTTGCCTTGAAGTTCAGGGAGCTGATCTTTTCCCCCTGAACTGTGAATGATTTTCGTATGTTTGATTAAACTGAGATTGTTAACCCCTTAAAGTTACTTTCCTTAGTAAAGCAGATCAAAGAACCTGTGTTGGCAGCTTTCTGGGTGCTGGTTGTTGGTGGATCTTACACCCCCACAGCAGCTGCTAGCAAGACTGTTACTACAACTCTCTATAAATATACACAGCATCTATGTAAAGAATGGGCTCATATGACATGACTAATGTAAAAATATGTTTAATAGGCATGTATATGTACAGCCTATGTCAGATTGCATGCCCTCTTGGGGAGGGGTGGAAAATTTAAAACTTATGGAAATGAATGTTGAAAACTCAAGCTTAGCAGATTATGAGTTTAGTGGGAGAGACATTATGCAAATAACTATGTACAAATAAGATATATACAGGATAAACCGGAGACCTCCAGTGATAGGAAACCCATTATCTTCACTTCCATTATCTGGTCTTTCTTTGTAACTCCAAGGCTTAACACAGTGCCTGGCACATAGTAGGTGCTTAACAAATTCTTATTGACTAATTAACTGACCTAGTGCTTCACACTGTCCTTACTACATTAATAATAGCTTACACTTATATTGCAGTTTAAAGAGAGCTATCCTCATAGGAATCTTGGATGTCAGACAATGCAAGTACTATAGTATCTCCATGTTACAGAAGAGAAAACTATAAGTCCAGAGAAGTTAATTTGCCTATTTATTTTTTCCCAAGGTCATAGTTAATAATAGGAGTGGGACTGAAACCCAGTCTTCTCATTACAAGTCTGATGTCTCCAATTCGCTTCTTTGCCTCCATAAACAGTAATAATAGCTTATATTTACACAATTCTTTAGAGTTTACAAAATAATTATATATACATATATACTTATATGTATATGTGACATATATCTGTGTATTATATACCATAAATGCATATGTGTGTGTCTATATACACACACATATTATTGTGCCCTTCTCTAAACTTACCCTATGAGCTTATAGGCACACATAATAACGTTCAATGTGTAAACAGTGTCCTGTGATCCTTTTATGAGTTGGAAACCAGTTTGGATCGAGAAGGAAACAGTATGATTGGCTATGTAAACAAGCTAGTCACAATTCTGGGTTCTCTAAAAAGCTGTATGAATCTCAGAGCTTCCAGTTCAAGAGCTGAAAAGAATTGAAGATTGGGAATCCTTTGCGGGAGAGACTCTTCTGTGGTAGAGAAGAGAATTTACTCCTTCTCTCCCCACCTATGGCTATGACATTAGAGATACTAGACCAGTAGCAGACCACGAATCCAGTCAAGAGCAGAGATACATGGACAGACAGAGATACAGAAATACAGTTGTCCTAAGGAACAAGTCACTTAAGGAGAAACAGAGAAGAGTGCCAGCTATGGATTCAAGAAAGGAACAGACCCTAGGAGCCCAGCCAACATGCCGTACCTAAGGCATTACATGAGGACTTGCTAAATAGAGAAAGGATTTCCAGTCCTAGCAGTACCAGGAGTTGTAAGTTAGTTTTTGCCACTTGTGTATCCTGCACATGTATTTCATTTTTTGACAACTCTAATTGTTAGCAAGTGTTTTTTTTTTTTTGTTACATCCAGCTTTTCTCCAGAGGTGAGACCTGATTTTTTGCACCTTCTATCCCGTTATTCCTAGTTCTGTTTTCTGGGACCAAACAGCAATATAAATTCTCATCTGTAGGACAGCCTTTCAAAGGGAAGGCATCTAGGTGGCATAAGGGATGGGGGCATTATTCTTGGAGTCAGAAAGACATGGGGTCAAATCTTCCTTGCACACTTACTATGTGACCCTAGTCAAGTCAGCCTCAGTTTCAGGGATGTCTTGGAGCCAGCTTGAGTCAATTTCTCCATCGATTGTTAATTTCAGCATGAGAATTTACACATGAGAAGCATGAATATCAAAAATTGGGACTGATTTATCATTTTATTAATTATCTAGAGAAGAGGTAATGGAGAAAATGTTAAGACAGATTCAACTTAAAGGGATGTAATGTGTACATGTTTAGAAAGTTGGTTGTACAGCCCTGCCAATTTCCTCATCTGAAAAAGGAGAATAAAGAACTTTTACTCCAAGGGTTGTATCAAATGAAGTAAAATATGTAAAGAGCTTTGCAAATCTTAGCTATATAAATTCAAACATTTAAACATATCTATCATTCTCTCTTAATTCTTCCTCCATTTTAAAGGGGCGGAGTCAAAATGGTAGAGTAAAAGCAAGAACTTGCTTGAATTCTCCTCCAAGCTCCTCCAAATTCTTCCTCCATTTTATAGACTAAGAAACTGAGACTCAAGGAAGTTCAGTGACTTATCTAGCAAGAAGTGATAGTCAGTGGTCCAACCAGGATTTGAACCCAGGTATTCTGGGTCCAAGGAGGAATCTAAGAAAGCGATAAAATTATAGGACAATAAAAATATGGGGAGTTATTTTGTGGTTGGTCACCAAATAGGATTGGTTGGTTGATTCTTACACTAGACAAAACAAAGCAATTTTTGACTCCTGGATTAGAAAACCAGAATTAAATAAAAAAAAGAATTGTAAAGGACAGTTGTCACCCTCATCCCCAGGAAGGCTCATTTAAGCCAGCAATTCCATTCTAAGCCTTTTAAGCCTTTGTCTCTAGTCCTCAGAGCTCCTTCTGATACAGAACGAGAGTTGAGAACTGGCCTTGCAGTTCCAAAGAGAGCTATTCATTAGCACTTCAGAGAAATACTCCAATACTACCACCCAACTGCAGGGTTCCCTTAACTCTCCAAAGCATCAGGGGCAAATTCCTGTGATGCCAGGTCACTAAGCAGAGTTTCCAGGGGCAACAGGACTCACCAGCTCTTTTCCTAACTTCCACTGCAAAATGTATTCCCACAGGCAATAATCATTTGACCAACTCCCCTCTGGATAATTCCAATTTTGCCAAAGCCATATTTTTGGCTCTGGGTGAGACATTCATTTCTTTGAACAGAATGCAACAATCTACTTATTAACCCAGTAACAAGACAGCTTAAGAATTTGTCTAAAATGGTTAAAGCCCAGCTCTAACTGACATACATAATTTTGATGCCTACAGACCAATATCTTGAATGTCAGTTAGAAAGGATCTTAGATATCATCTAGTACTACCCTCTTACTTTAAAGATAAATGACTTTGCAAACCTGAGAACCTGAGGTTCAGAAATGGAAAATGACTTTCTAAAAATTAGAAAATTATCAGAGCTTGGCCTAGAACTCAAATCTTCTGTCTTCTCATCTAATACACTACTTTTTACACCACAACTTCAATTGGCACAGCAATGTGTTTCAATCTGTGACTTAACCCCGGATACATTCTCTCTTTTCTTTGACCTTATTTTTTTTTTAAAAAAATAGTTATTTATTTGTAGTTTTCAATATTCACTTTTATAAGATTTTGAGTTCTAAACTTTCTCCCCCCCTTTCTCCTTCCCCCTCCCCAAGGCAGCATGCAATCTGATATAGGCTATACATGTACCATCATATTAAACATATTACCACATTAGTCACATTGTGAAAGAAGACTCAGAACAAAAGGGTGAGCCACAAGAAAGAAAAAGAACAACAAAAAAGAGAAAATAGTATGCTTCGATCTGCATTCAGACTCCATAGTTCTTTCTCTGGATATGGATAGCATTTTCCATTACAAGTCTTTTGGAACTATCTTAGATCATTGCATGGCTGAGAAGAGCTAAGTCTATCAAAGCTGGTCATCGCACAATGTTGCTATTACTGTACACAATGTTCTCCTGGTTCTGCTCACTTCAGTCATCATCAGCTCATGCAAGTCTTTCAAAATTTTTTGAAATCTGCCTGCTCATCATTTCTTATGGAACAGTAGTATTCCATTACATTCATATGCTACAATGTGTTCAGCCATTCCCCAATTTTTGGGCATCCCCTCAATTTCCAATTCTCTGCTACCACACAAAGAGCTGCTATCAATACTTTCGTACATATGGGTCCTTTCCTTGACCTTATAATAAAGTATTTCTCCCCATTCATCCCTTGTCCTGTCCCCAGTTCATTTAAGTGAAGCAATGTGCCCACGCATTGTACCCTGTACACTTCAAACTCTCTACTATCTTACTTTGTCCATTATGCCAAGCTGTATTTCAAGTGTGAATGACCTTAGCCGACATCTTAGTCAATCCCTTCATTTTATAGACAAAAAATCTAGAGAGATAAAGCAATCCAGGATCTTGCCCAAGGAATAAGGAACAAATCAAAGGGCTATGGATACAAGTACAAAAATGAAATTGGCCCTGCCCTCAAAGAACTCATTCTACAGAGGGAGAAAATAGGTTCAAAAGTAAGCATGTGTAAAATGCATTGTGTCCCAAAAGTCTTAGTGCAGTTCCAGGTAGAAGGCACTAGTTGTTGGAGGCATCAGGAAGTACCTCACATAGAAGGTAATGTTCTTGCTGAGCCTCCATGAATACTGGTAGGATAAATTGCTGAGACACAAGGAATTGGAATTCTTTGGCAGAAGAAGACAGGCTGCATAGTGCAAAGGATGGGGAGAAAGCACTAGACTGGGTTCTAATTCTAGTTCCCATGAAGTCATAACTTATTATCTGTGTAACCTTAAAAAAGTCACTTGACTTTTCTTGTCCTCAGTTTCCCTATCAGTAAAGTGAGGAGGTGAGATGAAAGGAATCTTGGGAGAGAAGATATAGCATTAAGAGACTTGGAATAGAGAGCTGGGTTCAAATTCTAATTCTGTCACTATCACAGGCAAATAACTTGACCTCTCTGGGCCTCAGTTTTTCCATCGGTAAAAATAAAGGCATTGTACCAACCTAAAGTCACCAAGGTCCTTTAGAGTTCTAAATGTATTTTCATGAGAAAGAAGAAACAACGCCCCCCCCCCCAAAAAAAAGAAGAGAAAAAAAACAACAAAAAAAGAGAGCAAACAGTTTGCCTCAATCTGCATTCAGATTCCATAGTTCGTTCTCTGGATATAGATAGCTGTCTCCATCATGAGTCCTTTGGAGTTGTCTTTGAACCTTGTACTGCTGAGAAGAGTCAGATCTATCAAGGTTAGTCATCACAGAATCAATATATCTGTTGTTGTGTATAATGTTCTCCTAGTTCTGCTCCGCTCACTCAGCATTATATGGTGTAGGTTTTTCCAGGTTGTTATGAAGTCTGTATCTTCCCCATTTCTTATAGCACAATAGTATTCCATTACATTCATATACCACAACTTGTTCAGCCATTCCCCAATTGATGGGCATCCCCTTGATTTCCAATTCTTTGCTACTACAAAAGGAGCCGCTATAAATATTTTTGTGCATATGGGTCCTTTTCCCACTTGTGTGATCTCTTTGGGATACAGCCCTAGAAGTGGTATTGCTGGGTCAAAAGGCATAAACATTTTTATAGACCTTTGGACATAGTTCCAAATTGCTCCCAGAATGGCTGGATCAGTTCACAACTCTACTAGCAATGTAACAGTGTTCCAATTTTCCCAGTCCTCTCCAGCATTTATCATTTTCCTGTTTTGTCATTTTAGCCAATCTTACAGGAGTGACATGGTACCTAAGAGTTGTTTTGATTTACATTTCTCTAATTAGTAGTGATTTAGAGCATTTTTTCATATACCTATAGATAGCTTTAATTTCTTCCTCTGAAAACTGCCTTTGACCATTTCTCAACTGGGGAATGACTCTTATTCCTATAAATTTGGCTCAGTTCCCTGTATATTTTAGAGATGAGGCCTGTGTCAGAGACACTAGTTGTAAAGATTTTCTCCCAATTTTCTGCTTCCCTCCTAATCTTTGTTGCATTGGCTTTTTTTATACAAAACTTTTCAATTTAATATAATCAAAATTATCTATTTTGCATTTTGTAATGCTCTCTATATTTGTTGTGTCATGAATTCTTTGCTTTCCCATAAATCTGATAGGTAAACTATTCCTTGCTCTCCCAAATTGCTTATTGTATCAGCCTTTATTCCTAAATCATGAACCCATTTTGACTTTATTTTGGTATATGGTATAAGATATTGGTCTATGCCCAGTTTCTGCCCTATCATTTTCCAATTTTCCCAGCAGTTTTTGTGAAATAGTGAATTTTTAGTCCAGAAGCTGAATTCTTTGGGTTTATCAAAGAGTAGATTACTATAGTCATTGACTACTGCATCTTGTGTACCTAACCTATTCCACTGATCCACAACTCTGTTTCTTAGTCAGTACCAGGCAGTTTTGATGACTGCTGCTTTATATTGCAGTTTAATATCTGGTATGGCTAAGCCACCTTCCCTAGCATTTCTTTTCATTAATTACCCAGATATTCTAGACCTCTTGTTCTTCCAGATGAATTTTGTTATTATTTTATCCAGCTCTGTAAAATAATTTGTGGTAGTTCTATTGTTATGGTGCTGAATAAATAAATTAATTTAGGTAAAATTGTCATTTTTGTTATATTAGCTAGACCTAACCATGAGCAACTGATATTTCTCCATTTATTTAGATCTAACTTTATTTGTGTGAAAAGTGTTTCATAATTATGTTCTTAGGGCCTGGGTTTGTCTTGGCAGATAGACTCCCAAATATTTTATAGTGTCTACAGTAACTTCAAGTGGAATTTCTCTTTCTATCTCTTGCTGTTGGGCTTTGTTAGTAATGTATAAGAATGCCTAGGATTTATGTGGGTTTATTTTATATCCTGCAACTTTGCAAAAGTTGTTTATTATTTCAAGTAGTTTTTTACTTGATTCTCTGGGATTCTTTAAGTAAATCACCATATCACCTGCCAAAGTGATAATTTATTTTCTTCTTTGCCTATTCTAACTCCTTCAATTTCTTTTGCTTCTTTTACTGCTACAGCTAACATTTCTAGTACCAAATTGAATAATAGGGGTGATAATAGACATCCCTAAATTTATTTTCAAATGACTATGTGACCTCAAGAGCTCCTTCCAGCCATAGCAATTTGAGAACTTTACAGTCTAGTTAATAAACACAAGGTCATTAATTCCTCGGATTAATGAAGCCTCTTGGTTCCAGGAATTCTAAAGGGCCATATACACAAAGCACCTCCTTAGAACAGAGACTTTTATCCTCATTTTACATAGTGAGAGGAGAGTTTGTCCTTATCCTACAAGAATGCAGATGAAATATGTCCAAAGTAACAGAGTATTATCTGGTAATCTGGTGGTAACATCCTGATTTCAAGTCAGACAATATTCTTTCTCAAGACACCACTAGTCAGCACCACTTCCTTCATGTCAAATATAGACTTGTCACCATATTCCTCAAAGTCTTCCACCAATCACTGCCCCCTTTTGGTCTTGGGGGTGGGAAAAAAGAATATGAACTAAAATGGTCCCCATTGTCCTCCCCAGAAAGTTCATCTTCAGAACCTCAATCCACATTTATCTCTTCCACACACTTTCTTTTACTCCAACTATTCCTCTTCCTCACCCCAGCATTTCTATGTTAATGCTGTGTAATTAGTTTTACATTTATCTCGCAGGTGTACCTTTGCTTTCATAGGATTATTGCTCATATTTGGAAAGACTCATAAGAATGTTCAAGTTTCTATAGCTCTTCAGGGTTTCCAAAACATTTCATAACAAGTCTGAATTGCAGATAACATTAATATTATTATTTCCATTTTTCAGATAAGGAAACAGACTCAGAAAGATGATTTGTCCGTATGCATAAACTTGTAAAGGTGAGAACTGGGTTTTGAAATGAGGTGTCCTGTCCCTAAGCCCAGTGTTTTTCCCAGGGTACTAGGCTGTCCGTGCTCTGCCAATGGATACCATTGTAGCCAGAATGGACTTTGTTTTCTTTGAATGACTCAGCTTGCCTCGTTGAGCTTCCCTGGACACTGGGGCTTGCTCTACCGGGGCAAGAGGCCCAGCGACCATGCCAGGGATTGGAGAGCTTCCTGTGTGATGAGTCGTGGGGCTGGCTGAGGGGAGGTGTGTTAACGTGGTCTACGCTAGGGGGAGGGGCCAAGTCAAGAACCAATCGGCCCTGGTCATTCAGGTGGCGCTTGATGATGTCAAAAACTCTATAAGAGGGGAGAGGACAGCTTGAAGATCCTCCTTTCCTTTTCCAGTTGGAGCCAGAGACGCCTACAGCCGAAGCTGAGCTGCCGGTAGCAGAGCTGACTAGAGGCTAGTGGGTAATCTTCTTACCGTAGAGGGGAAGCATGTATACGATTTTGCCTTACACCATCTCGCTTCTCCATGGCCTCCTGGTTACCCTTGTAAGGCGGACTTATTGGGCCTGGAAGCTTTTGATGAAAATATCAAAATGGGGACGCTGGTTTGTGGGCTTGTTATTGTGGAGTGTAAATACATGCTTTAGTTCTCCTGCCTTCTGCCTAGAGAATTCCTTATATCCTGCGGTTCCGGACCTTTTAGGCACATATGAGATTCTCTCTGAAATCATAAATTCTGCCTTCCTAATATAACCATGCACTTGAATCATAGTAATTTATTCTGAGCTGACTCTGAGTTCACATTTCTTTCCAGACTCTGGACTTTCTCTACCACATCCAGCTCTCCATCTTGGAAGCTTGCTCCAGCCCTGGAATCCACACCTCAGGAATCCTTTTTGCCCTTTCTTCTTCTCCCTGTGATTGAACAGCTAATCCCCAAACCTCTGTGTAAGGAGGGTGCTCAGACCAGCCAGTTCTCATTCTTCTCCAGAATGTACTTGATGCCCATGGCTGAGTACTTCCTCTCCACCCTCCTCCTCCTTTACAGCTTCCTGTTATATAATCATCTTCCTCTACTAGAATGTCAACTCCTTGAGGGCAAAGGCCATCTTTCTTCTTGTATTTGTATTCCCAGCATGCTTGCGACATAGTAGGCCCTTGACTGATTGACTGTGGGTTACCTACAGTGCTCAGTAAAGAGCTATTTACATAATGGACACTCAGTCCATGGTAGATATCATCCTTCAGAGATGCTTCTGCCTCACCCAAAGGAGACTTGTTCAGGTCCATCTTTACAGTCATTCTCTCATATAAACACTATGGGGTTTCAAAGCCAGTATACTAAGTTTCTAGTACGTTTACTCACCAGGATTGCTGGAAGAAGAAAAAAAGCACTTATAATTTATACAATTCTTGCCAAATAGAAACCTGTAGATCTACAGTTCATGATTTACCTGATCTATTTCCTTTGCAGAAAACCAACCAACCAATTTCTTTCAACATTAAATAGTGGCAAATTTAGAACCATACTTCTGACTTTTTGTTCAGTTTTCTATTTATTAAATTACCACTAGGTGGCTGTCTACTCTGCCATAATGGATGACACATTTATTTTGTTTTATTCTAAACCTATGCTATAATTTCTAAATTTTAAATCTGGGTTTGGAGCCTAGTCCTGCTACTTACTACATGTGATGGAAAATTGCTTTATTTCTTTGGGACTCATTTTCCTCAACTGTAAAATGATAAAGCTGGATTAGCTGAAATCTAAGGTCTTTTCCATCCCTAAGGCTTTTATGTTCCTACAATTTCTTCTGATTCTCCCAGCTGGAAGTATTTTCTCTCCCATCTGAGCTTTTAGCACCCTTATTCCTCTTATGAAGTTATTAAAATTTATATAATCTTTATCATCTGTCCAAATGCAAGAAGAAACATCATTTTATGAGATGCTTGGTCCTCCCATATTACAGTATTCATAACTATTTGCTGATGAACTCTATGAATATACTTGCAGCTTTTGCTCTAATTTGAATGGTCTTATCTCCTCAATGGAGACAGCCCAAGACTCTAAGCCCAAGATCACAGGGAGCAGCAGCACCCCTAGACCAACAGCCCTGCTGTTAGCCCAGCCATTATCCAGGTAATCTACTCTTACGGAGATCTGGCCTGGTGACTGCCTCTGTTAGAGCCCTTTCCCCTTCCCCTCTCAGTCATAGCTCCTGAGGACCAGGAAAGGAAAATTATCATAACCAAGGTCTTTTATCCCATCAAATGGTTCAACTTCAGATATGGAAATGGAACCAACATTAAAGAAGATTCAATGCCATATGCTTTGCTGAGCACCACAAAGACCACAGGCCTCTGATTCCCCAATAAAAGCAATCAGACATGCTTTACTTTCCATCTTCTCAAATCATGATTAGACTCTGCATTGATTGGAATTTCGAAATCTTTTCATTATTGTCATCATCAAATAAATTGATCTCTTGGTTCTCCTTAATTTGCTCTACAACAGTTCATACAAGTCTTCTTTATTTTTTCTGAGTTCTTTATATTCATCTTTTCATATAGAGAAATTATATAACATTATCTTCCCATACCACCATTTGTTCAGCCACTCAGTTGACACCTTTTTGCTTTTATGTCTTTGCTACCAAGAAAGTGCCAATACATAAACAAATAACACACACATACTCTCTCACACACACATTTCTATATATTGGGACTTTTCCCTCTCTTTGATCTGCAATAGTGGGTCAAAGTATATTTGTAGTTCAATAGCTTTTCTAGAACGAGTTCAATCTGTTTTCCTGAATAATTGTAATAATTCAGTTTTGCTAACTGTGGCTTAGTATCCCTGTCACCCCATTACCTCTTCAACATTTATCATCTATTTCTTCTCTTTAAAAATAGTGTGTGTATGAGTTGAAATCTGAGTTGTTTTGATTTTCATTTGTTTTATCATTAGTGATTGTGAATAGTCTTCCATATGTGTATTGATAATTTGTATTTTTCTTTTCAGAGGTTTTTTTGTATCCCTTGATCATTTTATCTATAGAAGACTGCCTTTTGTTCTTACATATTTCTATCAATTTCTATATCTCTTGCTTATCAGACATTTCTCATGGGTATTTGATGTGAAGACTCTGTCCCCCTCCACCCCGCCACTACCACTTAACTGCTTTTGTTCTTATTCTATCTACATTTTATGTAATCCAAATTGTCTATTTCATCTCTCATGATCAATGTCGGAATATCACTTTGTAAAACAGTTAGAAGCATCAAATGGGAAAGCAAGCTTAAAAAAAGTTTGATGAGGAGCCAAATTAAGCAAAATCAGCTCAAGGACATTTAACAATGACATGGGAAAGAAGACAACAAACTTGAAAAACGTCTGTAAAGACACACACACACATATACATAGGTATGTGTAACATGCATATATATACACATATATGTATAATGTGTATATATATGTGTATATATATATATATATTTATATACACACACACACACAACCTAATTCCAATGTGTTTCTTCCATCTCCACCAATGACCAGAATTCCACTTCCAGTTAAACAATTCACATAAATTGGCTTTTACAAAGGCATATTTACTTTGAAGATAAAGCAAGAACGAAAAATACAAACATTTACCCTCTAAATTTCAAGGTCAGATTCTCCACTTAGTCTCTAAAGAAAGTGGGATCAGATTTAAGACAGTTTCTACATAGTATTGGTCGCATCAAATTCATGTTCAAATGAGGCTTCGCTGCTGGATGAGTCCCTGTTTCAGCTACTGATGGGCTCAGTCCCAAAGGTTTCTCCTTGTTCCTTTTGGGACCTCCAAGCAACACTAGCTGGCTATAGACCCCATCATGGCTACACACCCCAGACCTCCTGGTGGCTCATTCTCTTGACCTTTTGTAACTCACAAGGTCATAACCTCTAATCTCCTTCACCTAAAATGAAAGAACAAACGGTAAAACAAAGAACTGGGGCCCATATTCATGAGCCTTGGCCTCTCCCCTTACAGCATTGTCTCTCAACAGAATGCAGCCAGACTGTAATAAGTCAAATCAAGACAAGAGGTGAGGTTGACTAATGCTTTCTGAATATACTCTCAGTTCCAACTATATAGCCAAAGACAATTTAAAAAAAGCTCCCATTTACCATGTGGTTAGCAATATAAAATAAATTGTGAGAATTGCATCAGTCACCATGCATTCTCAGCTTCATGCTGGCTCAGGATGAGAGCTCCTCATTGTATATATCTACACATAAATCTATCTATCTGTCTATCTATCATCTATCTTTCTATATTTCTATCTATCCATCTAGATATCTATCATCTTTCTTTCTTTCTATCATCTATCTTTCTATCTACCATCTATCTTTCTTTCCATCTATCCATTTATCTTTCTGTCGTCTATCTATCTACCTTTCTATCATCTATCTATCTTTATATCATCTATCTTTCTATACGTCATCTATCTATCAGCTATCTATCTATTTTTCTATCATCTATCATCTATCTTTCTACCACCTATCATCTATCATCTATCTTTCTATCTATCTTTCTATCATCTGTCTTTCTATCTATCGATCTTTCTATCTCTCTATCATCTCTGTATCATCTATCTTTCTATCTATCCATCTATCAGTTATCTTTCTATCTGTCCATCTTTCTATCATCTATCTTTCTTATCTATCATCTATCTATTTATCTATCTATCTATCTATCTTGTCTCCTCCAGTAGAATGTAATCCTCTTGAAGTCAAATTCATTTTTTGTTACCAAAGTGATTTTCCTTAAGCCCGAATTTGACAATGCCATTTTCCTACTTAATAAACTACAGTGGATTTCTATTATCTCTGGGATCAAATACAAACTCCTCAGTTTAGCTTTTAAAGCCTTTTGTAACCTAGACTCAACTATCGTTTTATCTTTATTGTACCTTATTCTCCCTCCCTCACATTGTGATCCAGCCAAACTGATCTCCATGTTCCTCAAATGTAATACTCCATCTCCCACCACAAATAGCCCTGTGTCTGGAACACACTTCCTGCTCACGTCTGACCTGTAAAATTTCTCTCTTTCTTCAAAATGCAGCTCAAAACCACCTTCTACATAAAGGCTTTCCTGGTCTGTTTGAATGGCAATGCCCTCCTCAAATGAGGTATTTAATTACTTTGTGTTTATTCCACATATACTCATTTACTTGTCTCCCTCATTAGAACGTAAGATCTTTTGCAAGCGAAGATTTTCGTTCTTTGTATTTGCGACTCTAGTTACAGTAGAGTGGTGGTACAGTGGCTAGTACATCATAGGTGCTTAGAAATGCTTGATTATTAATGTATTGATTTCTATCTTTGCATCCCCAGGACTTAGAATAGCTTTTGGCATACAATAGCTGCTTAACAAATCCTTGCTGCTGGACTCATCTATCAGTACAGAGATCTTGGACAGACATCATGCATAACGAATGACTTTCATGACCACCCCATCTACTCTCTGAAATCAAGACATATATGCATATATGCATATGCATATGCATATGCATATGCATATGCATATGCATATGTATATGTATATGTATATGTATATGTATATGTATATGTATATGTATATGTATATGTATATGTATATACATAAAATAGCACCAATAGTCTTTTGGTTATAATATAAGGCTGTAAGCCTTAGCATAAAAGTCTCTGAAAAACTGAAGCTGAGGGTTACTTCAGAGTGCAATGAGCATGTGCATGGTGAGCTTGGGTGGACTGTGACACATTACTAGTTCAGAATTCTGTTTGAGAAGCAACATAAAGAACGTTGGGCCAGAAAAGAAATGACTGGTCATGGGATGAGACCAAGTGTCATTTCACTGATATCCATGCAATGCCAAAATACCAAGGAGAAGGCATATTGGGTGGATGCTTTATGGATGTTTTGTGGAATAGCATACACAAAAAGTACAAGCTTAAATGTAAAAAGGCACGACTTGACTGTTATTTGTAATTTTGGATATTACTCTTTTAGCAATGAGATCAAGTGTCTATCAGATTGAAGTGACTATCTTATTTCCTTTTCCTTAGCAAACTACTTGAGTAGAAATTGTGCCTTATTTCCATTTTCACTTTTTCCAGCGCCCGGTATAATATTATATACAGAGTAAGTACATGGTGTATGTTTATTAAGTTATATTGAATCTTGATGACTTCTGACACCTCCCAGAGCACTACCATCCCTTGTAATAGAAAAGAGGAGCAAAAATAACACAATATATGAAAAAAGTCTGATGTTATGTGCAGTGTTCTATACCCACATCCCCTGCATCTTCAAAGGAGGAGGGCTACCTTCTCACACCATTTTTTTTTTTTTTTTGCTTTTTGGCAGGGCAATTGGGGTTAAGTGACTTGCCCAAGGTCACACAGCTAGTACATGTGTCAAGTGTCTGAGGCCGGATTTGAACCCAGGTCCTCCTGACTCCAGGGCCGGTGCTCTACTGACTGTGCCACCTAGCTGCCCCACCATTTTTTAAAGTACAAGTTTAGTTTCTAGACTTTTACAGCACAATAATAATAATAATAGCTAACATTTATTTGCAGAGTACTTTACAAATATTCTCTCATTCCATTCTCACAAAAAACCCTGAGAGATAAGGGTTATTATTACTCCCGATTTACTGAAGAGGAAACTGAGGCAATGGAGGTTAAATGACTTGCCCAACATCACAGAGCTAGCATTGGAGGCTGGATTATGACTCAGTTTTTCCTGACTCCAGGCCCAAGGCTCTATCCATTCACTGTACCATCATTCAGTTTCTATGTTGTTGTCATGGTACTTGTTGTTTCTATTTACATTGTTAAAGTCGTAGCATATGTTGTTTCCTGGTTCTGCTCACTTCACTCACTTTTCTGAAATCCATCTGCTCATCATTTCTTATAGCACAATAGTATTCCATTACATTGATATACCACAACTTGTTCAGCCATTCCCCAATTGATGGGCATCCCCTTGATTTCCAATTATTTGCCGGCACAAGAAGAGCTACGATAAATATTTTTTTGTACGTGTGGGTCCTTTCCCCTTTTTTATGATCTCTTTGGGATACAGCCGTAGTAGTGGTATTGCTAGATCAAAAGGTGTGCACAGTTTGATTGTCCTTTAGGCATAGTTCCAAATTTCTCTCCAGAATGATAGGATCAGTTTACAACTATACCAATAATGCATTAGTGTCCCAATTTTCCCACTTCTTCTCCAACATTTATCATTTTCCTTTTCTGCCATATGAGCCAATCTGATAAGTATGAGGTGGTACCTCAGAGTTCTTTTAATTTGCATTTCTCTAATAAATAATAATTTAGAACATTTTTTCACATGACCAAGGAAAGCTTTGATTTCGTCATCTGAAAACTTCCTGTTCATATCCTTTGGTCATTTATCAATATAAATTTGACTCAGTTCCCTATATATTTGAGAAATGAGGCCTTTATCAGAAACACTGACTGCAAAAATTGTTTCTTATCTTTCCTTGGTTTTGTTTCTGCAAAAACCTTTTCAATTTTAATGTAATCAAAAGAATCCATTTTACATTTCATAATCTTCTCTATCTCTTGTTTGGTCATAAATTCATCTCTTCATGATTCTGACAGGTAAATTATCCTTTGTCCTCCTAATTTGCTTATGATATCACCATTTATGTCTAAATCATGTCTAGTTTCTGCCATACTGTTTTCCAGTTTTCCCAGCAGTTTTTGTCAAATAATGAGTTTTTATCCCAGAAGCTGGAGTCTTTGGGTTAATCAGGCAGTAGATTACTATAATCATTTACTATTGTGTCGTTTGTACCGGAGAGTACACTCCTGTTGATGACATCATAGTTCTTTTGAAAAAGCACTAATGAAGAGTGGTCCATATCATTATAATGCAAAATAAAACAGCTTGGAGATTTCACTTCATCCCCATAAGATTGACAAAGATGACAAAAAACAAAAATGGTAAATGTTGAAGGATCAAGGGGAGGATAGGTGTGGTAAGGTACTGTTGATGGAACTGTGAATTGGACCAACTGTTCTTGAAAACTATTTGAACTTATTTTAGAAAACGTACTCTACTAAACATATTCATTTACCCAAGGAGAACATTGCTAGATATATGCTCCATGGAGGTCATCGACAAAAGGAGAGGTTCCACGTATACAAAAGCATTTATAACCAGGGGTGGTGGTGGTGTACTGGAGTCATCTTGAACTAGCTCAGAAGAGCAGACTATTAAATTTCAGTGTAACTCTTTGCACCTCAGAAATAGGCAAGTGCTTAAGATCTGGGTTTTATTGCTTTATTGATTGCCTAAACTTAAGAAAGGAAAGGAGAAAATATTAATAATATAGATTAAACTTAAAAGTGTGTTGTGCATTGTACATATTTTTTGGTAAGCCAGTTTCTACCAGTGCAATCTTGTTTACAGATTTTTTTTTGTGGTAGTAAAGAACTGAAAACAAAATGAGTGCCCATCATTTGGGGAATGACTGAATAAATGCAGCATAGGAATGTAATGGAATATTATTGCTCCAATGAAAACATTGAATAGGAAGAATTCAGAGAAACTTAGGAATATTTGTATGAATCGATACAGAGCAAAGTAATCAGAAGCAGGAGAACAATGGAAAGGATGACCACAATAATATAAGGGAAAACCACATCAAAGGATGTCAGAACTCTGATCAATGCAGTGATTGATCATGACTTCAGAAGATTAAAGGTAACATATACCTATCTTCTCTTATTAGAGAGGTAGACTATAGATATAGAATGAGGAATATTTTCATCATGGCAAATGTGTTGGTGTTTTTTGCTTAAAATATGCTTCCTTGTTACAAGGGAGTGTTCCATTGGTTGTGAGATGGGAGTCATTTGGAAAAGACAGCAGTGGGGAGAAGGAGAGGGAGAGAGAGAGAGAGAATGAGAATTAGCAAAACATTTTTAATAGTACTGAAGTAATAGAAGAAATTGACCAACAATGTAGAAATAATTCAAAAATCAAAGGTATTTAATACTGAGATTTGTTAAATATATGTGTGTATTCATATCTATCTATAAAATACACACATATATATATATATATATAGTGACATACATAGATAGATATTCACGTAGTGTGTTTGCTTCTGAGTCTGCACCTGTGTAGAACATGGGTGCCATATTTACTAAGCCATTATTAACCAGCCAACAACATTGTTTAGTATTAGAGAAATGTTGATTATGATGATGTTCATTTACGTAATAGTAAAAGCTAGGGACTAAAGTACAGGGTTTATTTATCCTAAAAAAGAGAAGGCTCGGGAACAGGAATTTTGTGTTGTGTACTTGTTGTGTTACTTGTGTACAAGTAACTAGGGGAGAAGGGACTGGTTCTGGGTTACAGTCCCACTGAGAAGTCTCAAGGACATATCAAAACATTTTGTTGTTCTTTTTCACCAAGAAGTGATATTAAGCCCTTTAGATTTACATAGAGCTTAAAGGTTTATAATGTGCTTTTCATATGTTAACTTTTTACAGAAAGTTGATTTTCTATTCTGTGTTCATCACTGTGTCCTTTCCTTTGACTAATAGCAGCCAAATCAAAACTCAGTGATAGCAAAATTAATTCTTATTTTATGGTCACAACCCAAGTGCTACCAAGAGATAATGCCAAAGAATATTCAAAGGATGAGGGAGACTAGAGAGAATCCAGCATTTTGCCAGTCAGTCCAGTGTCATAGACTCTAAGAGTTGTAGGATAGAGCTGGAGGGAATCTAAGAGACTCTAGTACAAGCCGGTAATTTTACAGATGAGGAAATTAAGGCACAAGAAGGTGAAGTGTTTTGCCCAAAGTAACTTCATGGCAGAATTAGGACAAGAGGATAATACATATATATTATATATATTATATTACCCTTCAGAGGTGGGATGGAGTGAGAAGTTGTTCAGGCTTTTCAGTTGTATCTAATTCTTCATTACATCATCTGGGATTTTCTTGGCAAAGATACTGGAAAGGTTTGCTATTTTCTTCCTTCTCCAGCTCCTTTTACAGATGAGGAAACTGAGGCAAACTGGGTTTAGTGACTTGCCCAAGGTCACACAGTTAGTAAGGCTTCCTGATTTCAGGCCTGGCACTCCACCCAGTGCACCACCTAGCTGCCCCAGAGTGAGGGATAGAGGTTTAGAAAATAAAAGTGGAGGGAAATTCCTTAAATGTTCTTGTGGATAGTGACTGTAGATAGCTCGGAGTTCTTATTTGTAATGTATGTGTGATATAGTGGACTTTTTACAAGAAGATGGAGAGAAAATCAAAGTGATTTTTTTTGGTCCAGATTTGTGATTTCACCTCTTTGAGGAATGAAAACTCCTTTTCACCCAGGCAGGTCAAAGACTTAATTATGACAGAATCTTTGAGAATAGCCTGTGAGCACAGAGACATTAAATGACTTGTCTATAATCATCCATCTGGTATATATTAGAAGTAGGATTTGAACCCAGGTCATCCTAAATGTCAAAGCCATCCCTCTATTTACAACACTATGCTGCCTCACATTAAAAGTGATAGAAGTAGAAAATGAAAATTTAGGAAGAAGGACTGAAGTAGAGGGTTTATTTATCCTAAAAAATAGATGGCTCAGGGGTAGGAATTTTGTGTTACAAGTAAATAGGGGAGAAGAGACTGGTGATCAGCCACAACCCTACTGAGAAGTCTTAAGGATATAGTTGTGTTTGTTTTCCCACCAAGTACGGATATCAAGCATTCTAGATGTTTATATCTTACAGTGAACAGAGCAAGAGTAAACAAATTTTACTTCAATTGATAGGGATATTAGGGAGACGTCTCTGCTGGGATAGTCAATAAACATTGATTTTAGTAAAGGAGCTTGTAGAATACCTCACAGAAACATAACACGATCAGGAAGAGTTGCAATAATTTACGACAGGAAGGACAGAGCTTATGCCTATGAGAGTTGCTAAGATGGACTATGCAACCCAGCAAAGTTGGTTTTTCCCCCAATAAAAAAATCACCCACATTGGCCTAATAATATTGACTGAAATTTCCACATCATTCCTTCTCCCCCACTGACAGGAATTACATTAAAGGCAAATGTGGAGAACAGTAAAAAGTATTATGTCCCCAATATTAATCATCCATTAGAATCTAAAATGGTTAATAGACTCCTGAGGAAATGCAAATATATTATGTGAGAGGAGCATCAGATTCAACCTATTAGTACCCATTTATACTTCAGCACCAATTAATTTATCAAATTTACTAGCTTGGATTATGGAAAGTGAAGAACATGGTCCTGGGGAGTGTGCTAGTCTAGGAGGACTTTGTGTTCTAATTTAGGTCTGATCCAAGAACAGAGCCAACACTCACCATTCAGTTGATCAAAGTTGTTTATAGGCCCCAACAAAAACCTGTTGTATACTTCAGCCTGTAGTCACTTCAGGTACCCAGAACTCTCAGGTATGCTCATTTGGTTGACTGAAGGGTGCAATGTTATTGCTCTTGGTGGTGTTAAGGCTCTGTTGCAATACAGCAGACTGCCTTCGGAGAGTCTTCTCTTACCTTAACCTTTCTCAAGACCTCTTTTGAGACGAAGTAGGAAGGCGACTGTGGGTGCAGGCATTAATATAGTTTATAGCAGCATGAGTCACAAAACTCATGTCTTGGACCAATCAGCCTTCAATATTACATAGCAATCCAATCACAAGCAAGCATTACAGAATGTTTTGAGGTCTTTTGGATTAGGGAGTGCTCTTGAGATAATGCTCCAAAAGAGTCAATCAGCATTAAAGTATAGCAAACAATTATACATTAAAGAACAAAACTAGAACATAACCAGGTTAGAGAATTATAGCCAATCACACGAGAGGCAGGTCAAGCCTCGTTTTTCTTGGAGAGGTGGTTTTATCAGGATCAGATATATTATACAAGCACTGAAAGAAATAATTCTAGGAAGACAAGATAGAGTAGGGTGATTAAAGGCAAAAGAAGAATTCTGAGAATTGGCGAGGCGGGTACACATGAGTGGGGCATGCCAAGTCAGGAAATAGATGGTCTAACTTTAAAGCAAGTTCCATAGGCCTCTGTGGGCATTACTATCCTTTTGGGCACCCAGATTTGCAACCTCAATGTCATTCTCTGCTCACTCTCACTCATCTTGCATATGCAGTCAATGGCCAAATCCTATTATCTCTCCTATCTTTTGCATTCATCCTCATCTCACTATTCCTACAGCTACCATCTTAGTTCAGGTCCTCTTCATCACTCAGGGAGCTATTGAAATTATCTCCTAATTTTCCTGAAGCATAGATCTGAGCATGTTGCTTCACTACTCAATAAGTTCCAGTGACTCCCTATTACCTCTAGAGTCAAGTCTTTGTTTGGCATTTAAGCCCAGCCCCAAACTACCTTTATGGTATTTTTACACATTATTCTCCTTCAGACACACACACACACACACACACACACACACACACACACACACACACACACTACAGTCCACCTATGCTTGCCTACTTCTCATATGCAACATTCTCTCTCCCATCTGTCTTTGCATTTGCCCAGAATGCTTTCCTTCCTCACCTCCCTAGTTTCCTTCAAGTCTCCACTTGTGTGCCACCTTCTATAAATGAAGCTTTTTCTGATACCCCCAGATTCTAGTGCCTCTCTTATAAAACCACCACTGTTACCCTGGCCCTCATTTCCTAGAAGGTTTCACCTCAACCCCGGAGTTCTCTTGTACCCTTAAGGGAGGTGATTGATATCTAGGATCTCTGTCAATGGTTCCAGCCCTTACTGATCCCCTGCACCCCAGTTCCATTTAATTACCAACAGTCAGACTGGCTTTTACAAAATAATATTTACTTCAAAGGTATACTCACGAATATAACTTACTCCCACAATCTCTGGGAACCATCATCTTTTCTGCCTCTTGTCTCTGGGAAGAATTTGATAAGATTTATAACTTAGCTCAATCTTTATAGAGCAGAGTCCCATCCCAAATCCAAAAGCCCCTCAGGCTTGATCCCAGGCACCCTGGCTTCTCAGGACGTCCCTGCTGGGCTGGCTGGCTGTATTAACTATCTGGAATCTTGGCTCCAGGTTGCTATAGCTTGAGCTCCCAGTCTGATCACTGTTGGTACCTTAAATGAGAAGGCCATGTAAAATAGAACAGAAATAATCACCCCCAGCACCAGGCTAAAAGATAGGAAGAGCAGGGGAAGGAAGTCTCTCCCCTCTCCCAGGTTCACTTCATGACATCCATGTTGTAGTTGAGCTGTCATCTTCACCCTCTGCATGCAGCAAGTATATGTGTGAAAGAAAGTGCTCTAGCCAGAAAGATCAAACTGGAAAGACCAGCTGTCTCACAGTCTTATCAGTTTTTAAAAATTTATTTTATTTTTAATTTATAGAATAAATCAAATATTTCCATATCATTGTATAATTAAAAAAAGATAATTGCACATGAAACTTCAAATCTATTATGTACAATTTGCTATTCCTTTTAAATATGTAATAAAGTTATGTAAATTTCTTTCTTCCCTTTTTTCCCTCCCCCCCATGACTACCATTAGCCACAAATGTGTGTCTGTGTATGTAAAAAAATTTTATACATATTTCTTTCTCAGGATGCAGATAACATCTTCCTTCATATGTCGTTTGTAGTTAATTTGGGTATTTATAATAGTCAAAATGACTTATTTGCTCAGAGTTGTTCTTAACACAATACTGCTGTTACTATATACAATGTTCTCTTGGTTCCACTCATTTCACTTTTCACTATTTTGTGCATCTGTTTTTCTAAGATTATCTAGCTCATCTTTTTAATATTAAATTTATTTTTAATTTTTAGTTTATAACACTCAGTTCCAGAGGTTTTTGAGTTCCAAATTTTCTCCCCTTCCCTCTCTATCCCCCCAAGATGGCATGTAATCCAATATAGGTTCTCCATATACCTTCACATTAAACTTATTTTCACATTAGTCAAGTTGTAAGAAAAAATTATAACCAATGGAATGAACCATGAGAGAGAAGAAAAGAAGCCAAAAAAGAAAAAAAGAGAGAGCAAGCAGTTTGCCTCAACCTTCATTCAGACTCCATAATTCTTTCTCTGGATGTAGAATAGCTCATCATTAAGAAATGATAGCACAGTAGTATCCCACCACAATCATATACCACAACTTATTCAGCCATTTGCCAACTGATGAGCATCCCCACAATTTCCAGTTCTTTGCCACCACAAAGAGAGCTGCTATAAATATTTCAGAACATATAGGCTCTTTTCCTTTTTCCTAATCATCTTTGGAAAGAGACCTAGTAGTGATATTGCTGGGTTAAAGGGTATAGGCAGGTTAACAATTCTTTGGGCATAATTCCATAGTGCTCTCCAAAATGGTTGGATCAGTTTCCAATTCTACCAATAATGAATTAGTGTCCCAACTTTTCCACATCCCCTCCAACATTTGTTGTTTCCCCCTTCAGTAATTTTAGTCCATCTGATAGGTATAAAATGATATCTCAAGGTGGCTGCTTTAATTTGCTTTTCCCTTATCAATAATGATTTAGAGAATTTTTTTCATATGTTTTGATTTCTTCATTGGAAAACTGCCTTTTCATATCCTTTGGCTATTTATCAATTGAGGGATGACTTGTCTTCTTATAGATTTGACTCACAGTCTTAACAGTTTTAAAGATGTAGCCTGTTTCAGTTTAAAGATGTAGCCTGTTTTCAGCCAGTCAAAGGAAGCTCTTCTCATCCACGTGATGGGGAATGCAGAGCGCCCTATGTTAGACATTCTGGATATGCTGCAAAGGCCCTGTTATATCATGTATGTATTTTGTATTTATTTGGTTCCTAGCAGAGTCTTTGGCAATTTTCATGAGTTTTTTCTTAATTGGTGGAGAAAACAATGACATAACCTAGCATAACTGTGTGAAATCAGGAGTTTGTACAAGAGCGATGGATGAGAGGACATATGTGATACCAGATTCTTTTGGGACGTGTTTGGAAGACACGTTTGGAAGACATAAATGTTTAACAATCAACTCTCTGGAGGGAAAAAATGTCTAGAAGATGCTTTTGAATTCCATCTACATTACTAACATTTTCTCTATCACTTTAAGTCTGGGCAACCAATAAAACAATAAATCAAGCTGTGATTTAAAACATTTACTGATTTCTGAGGTGTAAATGCTCACATTAAAACTTAACAATAGGCTCTGAAGAGCCAGTTTGAGCTTGCTTTTCATACTCCTGCCTCTTTCCCAAACTACCTTGACACCATTTTGTATATGTATCTATCTACTTTATGTTTTACTAACACATTTGATGTCTCTCCCATTAAAATGACATTCCTTGCGAGTTGGTATTGTTTCATTCTTTGCTGTATTCCCAGCAGCCGGCACTGTGCCTGGCTGGCACTGTGTTAATTGATTGGCATACAAGAGTTGCACAGAATGGGCAACATGGATGAACTGTGATCTGCTTCTTTGTTGAAGGGCTCACTGATCCAGTTGATTATTACAGCATTTCCCAGGCTGTCCTGGAGTTTACCCTGATGCCAAAGGACCGAATTAAAGCCGTCCTAACTTAGGAAACCTTCCTTTCTCTTTTCCTAATGGCTGACCACCCAGTTACAGAGAATGAAACTGTAGTAGACGCCCTCTTTTACATTCCTGATTTCCTCACGCCCTCTTGTGGCCATTTATTTTTATACAATGAAGGCTAAAGAAAGCCTTTGACATTTTCCAACTGAGCCTTCAGGGTCTAACTCTATCCTATCTTTTCTGTAAATCTAAGGTTTGTCTACAAAGTCCTTTCCTCCCCTCAACCCTGTGAACTAGGCACAGCAAGTATTTTCATCTCCATTTTGCAAAAGAGGAAGTGGATGGTCAGAGAGATGCATTGCTTTAGAAAACATTTTGATTATAGTTAGTATCAAATAAAATTCTTAGCTGTCTAACAGGGATGTGAATACTGTGATGTTTCAAGAGATGAGTGCCTTCTGAAACCTTACCTGCTCGTCTTCTAACATTTTCTTATGCTGTACTATAGCACACATTCAGAGATGGAGCCCAGAAAAAACATCTTTTTGGTTAAGAGTGTCTAAAAATCTGTTCCTTTGGTGTTCTAGGGAATATTTCAGCAATTCAACAATAAAGAATCTCTAAGTAGAGGTAGGAGAAAGGCCAGTTAGGTGGTACGGTGGTTAGAGCTCTGGCCCTGCAGTCAGGAGGACCTGAGTTCAAATCTAGCCTCAGCCATTTGACAACTACTAGCTGTTTGACCCTGCGTGAGTCATTTAGCCCCAATTGCCTCTGCCCCAATTGCCCCACTACAAAAAAGGAATAAGGGAAGGGAGGATTTTTGAGGGGGGAAGGCAAGGCAACCGGGGTTAAATGAATTGCCCAAGGTCACACAGCTAGTAAGTGGGTCAAGTGTCTGAGGCCAGATTTGAACTCAGGTCCTCCTAACTTCAGGGCTGGTGTTCTACTCACTGCACCACCTAGCTGCCCAAAGGGAAGATTTCCAAATAAAGAATCAAGTCTGAAGATTAGTGCATCTCTGTAAATGCCTAAAGGCACTCAAATGACACAGGGGATAGAGAGCTGGATTTGGACTCAGGAAGACCTGTATTCAAATCCAGCCTCAGGCATTTACTAGCTATGTGACCCTGGACGAGTCTGTTAATCTCTGCCTCAGTTACCTCAATTGTAAAATGAGGATTGTAAAACACCTTCCTCACAGGGTTGTTGTAAGGATCCAATGAGATAATATTTGCAAAGCAATTAGCACAGTGCCTGGTATATAGTAGATGTTTAATAAATGCTTATTCCCTTCCTTCAAAAATTTAACATTTGATAAAAAGCAATCAGAGGACCATGGAAGAGCATAAGTACAATCTGGGGGACGTATGGTTGGATGATAGTTTGTGGGGGGAAAGATCTGGGTTTTTCATTGGACTGCAACTTCCATGTGGGTCAAATATGTAACACTGTAGGGGTGGCTAGGTGGCACAGTGAGTAGTGCACTGGCCCTGGCTTGTGTGACCTTGGGCAAGTCACTTAACCCCAATTGCCCTGCCTTCCCCCCTCTAGAAAAGAAAATTTAAAAAAAAATATAAGACTATAGCTTACAATGCTAATCATATTAATTACTAATTAAGATCATATTAGATCTTAGTTTCTTTCCAGGGAGGTATAATACATAGAACATGGGAATGGTAGCTATGTTCAACTCTCTCTTGGTCAGACCATATCTAGAGTCTAGGCTTTGGTTCTGAGGGCCGTGTTTTAGGTAGAACAATGGCAAGCTGGACTCACTCTAAGGGAGATAGACTAGCATGAGATCTGAACTATCCCATCAGGTTGAAGAAATTTGCAAAAGAGAAAACATGGGATGAGGGGACAGGGTGGGATATGTAATGGCTATTCTCAAGTGTTACTTGTGTTTGGCTTGTTCTCTGAATTATTGCTTTCTTCGGGGCCTCAGGAGACGATTCAGAGAGAGAAAAAGATTGGCAATGTCTAATGATTTTGGAGAGGGAAACTGATTACCCTTCTCCTCTTTGCATGGGAATCACAAACAAAAAAAAGAATAAAATACATATGATATCCGTATGCTGTGGCATCCTCTTGTAACTTCCTATGTCCTGAGAGGAGACAAAGACAGGCATGAGGAGAGATTGGAGTGGCCACATGGAGAGGAGGTGCTATGTCCAGAAGCCTTGAGGCCATCAGGGGAACTTGGGAACTTGGAGCAGAAAGCAAGGCCCAATCAATGTAACCAGCTGCAAGCAGAACAAGTGTGGAAACAGGCCAGCAATTCAACAATAAAAGATCTCTAAGCAGAGGTAGAAGAGTGAGAGAAAGGGGCAGCTAGGTGGTGCAGTGGCCTGGAGTCAGTTATACAACGTAGGGGGAGAGGAATATATGATTCTCTGTGAAAATACTAGACTTGGGGCCAGTCGGGTTCATGTACTTCAACACTTACTAGAACAGCAACCTCAGAGGCTAATTTATTCTACCTTTACTAACTACTGGCTACAATATCCCAAGTGGATGTCCTTTGTTTGTCCTTTAAATATATATAATGTGATGATACCAACTACACTCTATTTTTTAATAGCTCCAATTTTTGAGAATTTTTCTTTGTGTAAAGATTAAATTTGTCTTCCTGCAGTTTCTTTCTACTGCTCCTAGTTCTTTTCTCCAAAGCCTAGCAGAGCAAGTCTAATCCTCCTACAGTTTTTCAAACATTAGTATGACACTAACCTCTATTTCTGTGTGACTAAATCAGCCTTCCTTAAGCATCTAGACAGTGCCATTACATTAAATACCAAGGAAAATTAACCAGTTGTGCACAATTAATTAATTGCCCACAAGGTGGCACTCTACTCATCCCCTATGCAGCCTTGCAAGTTCTTTTTTCTGATAGTTCTTGAAACAGGCCTTTCCTAAAAATTTTCAGCTTCCATGTTAGCCACCAGACAGTGAAGATGGCATAGCAGTAGCAGCTCTAAGGAGTTTGGATTAATCACTTATTGGCTGGATCTAAAATTAATCTAGGAGATAAAATAGAATATTGCTCAAATATTAAAATATGAAATCTGCTGCATGTACCTAGCTAATAAGAGCACACCCCTCTTGGTTTTCACTCTCTCAGTTCACTTTCCATTGTATTCATAGATTCAGTGTCTTAGCATGTTGTCATCACATAGCTTATTGTACCCAGCATGCTTTGTTTTCTTGTGCGTTGCAGTTATTTCAGTTGGGGAGGGTTTTTTGTTTGTTTTACAAATTGAAGGTTTGTAGCCATCCTGCATGGAGCAAGTCTATCAGTGCTATTTTGCCAACAGCATGTGCTCACATTATGTCTCCGTGTCACATTTGGGTAATTCCTGCAATGTTTCAGACGTGTTCATTATTACTACATCTGTTATGGTGATCTGTGACTAGTGATCTTTGATGTAACTACTGTCATTGTTTCGGGGCACCATGAACTGTGCCCATATAAGACAGCCAACTTAACAGATAATGTTGTATGTGATAGGACTGCTCCACTAACCTGTCTCTCTCCTCCTTGGGCTTCCCTATCCTCTGAGAAACAGCAATATTGAAGAATATTATATAAACTTAGATGATCAAGCAGTCTCAGGGTTTGAGAGGATTGACTCCAATTTTGAAAGAAGTTCTACTGTGAATAAAATATTATCAAACAGCATCACATGCTATAGAGAAATCTTTCGTGAAAGGAAGAGTCAATTAATGAGATAAACTTCGTTGTTGTCTTATTTTAAGAAATTGCTACAGCCACCCCAATGTTCAGTTACCACCGCCCTGATCAGTCAGCAGCTGTCAACATCAAGGTGAGACCCTCCACCAGCAAAAAAGATTATGATTCTTTGAAGGCCTAGATCAGGTGTGGTGAACCTACAGTCTTGAGGCCACATGTGGCCTTCCAGGTCCTTGGGTGGAGCCTTTTGACTGAGTCCAAGTTTTACAGAACAAATCCTTTTATTAAGGGGATTTGTTCTGTGAAGTTTGGATTCAGTCAAAGGGCCACACTTGAGGACCTACAGGGCCACAAGTGGCCTCAAGGCCACAGGTTCCCCACCCATGGCCTAGATGATAGTTAGCGTTTTTTAGAAATAAAGTATTTTTTAGTTAAGATATATACTTTTTTTTTTTAGACATAATACTATTGTACACTTAGTAGATTACAGATTAGTGTAAACACTTTTATATGCACTAGGAAACAAAATAATTCTTGTGACCCACTTTATTGAGATATCCACAATATCTCCAAGGTATGCCTATACATAGAATAAACCGAAAAGACATTGAATCAATTGTTTCTGTATGGAAGCCTTTATCTCTAATCATCTCTTCTCAGTTGCCAACCACACTCATCTCCAGTTCATAGGAAAGAAATCAGGGAGGAAGCATCTACTTTCTTTCTTTGAATCATGGCTGAAAAGGGAAAAAACCCTTCCCAGATCACCAGCCCAATCCCTAATGAGGCAGTCCTGACAGGGTCCTGACATCATTTCTCTGTGGAGTCCACTATCTAGCATTCTGTAATTCCCTGAAGCATGGCAGGGAGAGAAGAAACATAAAAGTGATAAAAAACCAACCCCCAAATTCAAAAGGCATAATATTTGGGGTCCATTTAGTATAGAGACTAACAACGCTACTCAGTGAGAGAGGTGAGCATTTGAGTAATGATCAATGAAAGAAACGCCCAAAGCAATTTTGTCATCAGAATCTACCATGAACCATTTGGACTGAAGAGAAAGCAGATGAGTTTGAGAAATATCACAGGTCTGACACAGATACATGATGAATAGTAATGTTGGGAGACTTCAGTTATCCAAACACTAGCTGGAAATTTTTCTCCGCCAAAAGCAAAGTGGCTAATAACTTCTTGAAATCCTTCAGAATCAGTAAAGGATACCATAAAGGGAAATTCTCTCCTGAATCTAATTCTCACTAACAGGGAAGAATTGGCTGGCAGAGTGGAAATGATGGGAATCTTGGGGGAGGAGGGAATGACCATTTCCTCCTAGTGTTTGTTTGGCATACACATTAGATTTGGGGAAAGCAAAATTCAAAGGGTTCAGAAAAAGAGTAACTAAGAACCTAAGTTGTAAAATGCTATAGAGGAAATTAGTTCAGGAGGGATGAGAAACTCTCAAGAATGAAATTTTGAATTACATAAAGGGAAATAGTTCTGATGAGGAGGAATAAGGACCTCACCCCACACAGATTTTGCAAAGATAGGAATTAGAAATGAAAGCAAGGTCAGCTAATACAGGATGATGATAAAAGTATGGTATGGTCCTTTAAAAACGATGTCAGAAGGGCTTAAGTTGAATCTAACCTGAGAGTGTCAAGAGCAGTTAAGGTCAACAAAAAAGGTTTTTTAAAGCTGTATTGGGGGACAGAGGAAGAACAAAGGAGAGCAAGAAGTTTTGCTTGGGTAAATGCAGAGTGGTTCATTTCTTGTGTAGCTCCTGCTCTGGACTATTCCCCTAAGGCGCACTCACATTCATGGGTTGGGTCACAGGGGGCAGCTGAGATTCTCGGATCAAGGGATGCTAGACATCTAAGAAGCACTCGATGTAGTAAGTAGAGTGCTGGATCTGGGATTAGGAAGATCTGAGTTCAAGTCCCATCTCTGATATTTCATAGCTGTGAGGCCAATCACTTCAATTCTATGGGCTTCAGTTTCCTCATCTTTAAGGTGAGGGGGTTGACCTCTAAAATCTTTTCAAACTCTAAATATATGACCCTATGAACTTATGAACTCAAAGTCCCCATCAATGTGTGTCGGGGGCAGAGGTGGGAGGCGGGGTGGAACTGGGTAGCTAGTACACACAAATAGCTCAAAGCAAAAGTATCCACTAAGATAGCATAGTAGGAGTAGTGTTTACAAGAAGTCCCCCTTTGCCCCCAAACCTGGGGCACACTATGCTCTCCTATAAACACGCAATATATGTGGGAAGAGTGGGGCACTGACTTAGAATACAATGATAGTGAAGGAACGAAGGGAAATGCACATGGCCAAGGTAACTCTCAGCTCTCCTATTACAGGGTCCTGACATCCTTTCTCTCTTTTTGAAGTCCTCATGCTCAGATGGAAGCCCAGGCCGGGGTTGACTCATTCTTCGGTTCATAGATGGCCCTCTTTTCTACTGCAAGATGCCCTCCTCTTAGAAGCTGCTTCCAATATGGAGTAACTGCCTTTCTGTCTCCATGTCTGTCTAGAAAGTGCATAGCTATGCTTCCTGCTGGCTATAATCTGTAGGTATGCTTCCTCCTGGCTCAAGCTGGCCAGAACACTGAAGTTATGGTTCAGAGTTGAATGTGAGCATGACAGAAGACTAGGACTATTTGTCTGATTTCTTTATCAATATGAAAGAAGTCAGACCATGATTGTCAAGGGGAGAGGAGGAAGCAGGGCAATTGGTGTTAAGTGACTTGTCCAAGGTCACATAGCTAGGAAGTGTGTCCAATGTCTGAGCTGACATTAGAACTCAGGACCTCCTGACTCCAGGGCTGGTGCTGTACTCACATGATTGTCCATGTTGAGGGGAAATCAGAGATGTTCATCAAAAGGAAGAAAAGCACCAGGAAGCAAATCTAAAAAACAGGCAGAGTCTGAAAGGAGAGAGAAAAGAAAGACAAAGGCAGTATTTTAAAGCATGCTTTAGGAAGTGAAAACAAAAGATTTGCTTTGCTTCCAAAGATGAGATATTAAAGTGGCTAGACTCTTGGCAGAAGGGGTGATGGTCACGTATGACCCACATCAGATTGTTTGCCATCCTGGGGAGGAGGGAAGTGAAAGAGGGAGGGTGAAAAATATGAAACACAAAATCTTTCAAAAAATGAATGTTAAAAATTATCTTTACATGTTATTGGAAAAAATACTATTAAATAAAAATGTGGTATTGTTGAAACCATTCATCTGAGCAGCAAAACAGGAAGAAGTGGCATTTGTTATGAGACATTAATCAAAAGGAAAGCTGAGGAAGAACTGGAAAATTACAGAAGAAAGACTCATTTGAGAAACCAAACTGAAGACAAAGCTGTAGATCAGTTTCATTTGTGACTCAAAAGTAAACAAGAACTTAAACTAGAAGATGATGTCATAAGAAGCTAGTGAGCCTGACACTGCATAGACATGCAGAAGGATATTTACATACAGGGAGCCATGGCACTGTCTCGTGTTTGGGAATGAGGAATGAAAGGCTGAATACAGATAAAGGAGAAGAGAAGCAAAAGGAAGCAGATGGAACATAGGGTTATGGAAACATGACATATACTGACTAGTTATTTAAGAGAAGAACATTGCTATTGTATTTGGTGGGCAATAACTTATGAAAATGAAGATTTTTCTTTTAGCTGCCTTGAGCCAACTTCTATAGATCATTTCTAATTTTTTCTCTATTAAAAGGGAACCAAGAAAAGAGATCTATCCAGGTGTTTGTGCTAACACATTAACATCTCATCATCTGTGACTATATAAACTCAGGATCAGGGGACTCAAATCTGAACCTTAATACACTTATTTCGCTTGCAATAACAAAACAGAGATGGCCACCATATCTAAATAAATGTCGCAAAGGCAAAGGAAAATGAACACCTGATGAAACACCTGACCTTGTGAATTCCCCCAAAGAGCATACAAACAACAGGATATTCCAAAATGTTTCAAGAGCAATATTAAAATTTTGGGAAAAGTTAGAAAGGAACAAATGGCAGAATTTATCACACAATGGAAATGATTAGCAGAATATTTGCTATAAAATTCCTCTCTGAGTCTTTGCCCTCCCACTCTTCTGGATGTCAATCTCTCTTCCCCCATGGGAGAGTTCTTCACTGAACCACTTTTCAAGATTTCCCCTTTCCTCCGCTCTGTTTCAATCCCTCCCTTTGCTTTCTAATTCATTCTCCTGTAGTTTCTCTTCTTTCAGGGATATCATAGGAGCTATTCTCCCTTCCTTCTTAACCTCTGAGTGCCCTTCTGTCTTCTTCCTCCTCTTTTTTGTGTCTTCAAACATTTATTCACTTGTAGGTGAGGTTTACTACATGATGTTTCAAGCCTCTTTCTCCACTATTCCTTCTGTTTGATTTCTGCTTTCATCCTTGTCTCTTTGTGTACTTATAAAAGGAATTATTAAGTGTCTCTGTCGTTATTTTCCTATAGATACCTAGGTGGCACAGAGAAAAGAGTGCTGGACTTAGGGTTAGAAAGGATCTGAGTTGAAATCCTGCCTCAAATCCTGATACTTATTAGCTGTATGACCCATTTAACCTCTACAAGCTTCAGTTTTCTCCTCTGTAAACTGAGGATAATAGCAACAAATGCCTTATAAGTTCACTTTTTAAAATTTTATTTTACTCATTTACTTTCTTTTTACCAAATAAATTGAGATAATGTATGTAAAGCACTTTGCAAAACTTAAAGCATTACATAAATGTTAGCTAGCCACTCTTGTTGTCCTTAGCTGTTATATTTATTTACCTTTCTTATATTTCTGTTGCCTGGGGTGTTTGAAAGAAAATAATTTATGGAGATTTGATTTTCTTTGTAGCAATATACAGGAAACCTCTTTTTATTGAACATCTATCTTCTTTTCATTAATGGTTAGGCTCAGTCAGGTTGACAGAGTATATCTCCTTGAACTGTATCTTGACTTTTTTGCTCTTTGGAATATGTTATCTTCTGTGATTTCGGCTGGGTGTTTAAGTCTTGTGTTATTTGAATTTCCCTTTCTTTGTATTTGAAGGCCTTTCTCCTGATCACCTGTGGAATGTGTTGTGTGTTACCAGAATTATTCAATTTAACTATTATGTGTCCAGGAGTTCGAAGCATGAGTATTTTTTTTTCCTTCTGGGGGTGATCTGTGGGTTCTTTCAATTAGTATTTAATTTTCTGTGTTTGGAAGAGCTGGGCAATTTTCTTGTATTATTTCTTGCGTTATGGCATTCTTGTGTTTTGGGTTTTTTTTTGACTTGCCATGTTTTCTTAAGGACCTAAAATTCTTAAATTGTTTCTTTTCTCCCTACTTTCAAGATCAATATGTTTTGGTTGTATAGATTTTATATTCTCATTTAATGTTATTGCATTTTGTACCTATTCTTCCACCTTGTCCTTCACTTTTTTTTATTTGCATTCCCAATCAGTTGCTCTCTCTCTTTTGATTCTTTGAGGAGACTCACTACCATGGATTCCAGTTTTTCTATTTTGCCAATTATTTCTGCTATGTAGGCTATAAATTCTGCTTTCACGATTCTTATTTCTCTTTCAAACCATTCATTAATGCTCTTCAATGGTTCCATGCTTTCTTGGGAATCTACAGGGTTTTCAACCTCATCAGGTGTTAATTAATTTTCCTTTTTCTTACAACATTTATTCATATAGATGTCTGGACTCACTTAACTGATCTGGAGATCTGGAGCTGACATTCTCTTCTGGGACTAATATCTTCAGTGTTGTTTTAGTTGCTTATGATAAAGGTCTGTAAGTGAGTTTTCTTCCTCCTGTCTGACTTGCAGCTGAAGCTTTCCATAGGTGTTGGCTTCCCTATTAGAATGGGAGTTCTTTGAGAGCAGGGACTGCCTTAACTTTCTATTTGTTCACCCAGCTCTTTCTATTTGTTCACATGGTAAGTGCTTAGTAAGTGTTTTCTTAGTTCATTCAATGTAAATATGTATGCAGGATTCAATAATACAGCAAATATTCATCAATGAATCAACATTTAATGAATCAACAAATTTGAAGGAAGCAAAAATCATCTCAAAGGGAACTGAAATAACAGAAATACACACTGGAAAATGGCTATATAGTCCTAAAACTAAAGCTAGTAAGTGTCTGAAGCTAGATTTGAGCTCAGGACTTACTGACTTCAGGCCTGGCACTCTATCCCACTCTACTGCTAGCTGCTTCTAAACTGAACAGTGTTCAGAGAAGGGGAAGGGACTTCTATCCCCATCATGAGGATAGGTTGGAGAAACCGGGAATAGTTAACTCTCCTTTCATTCAATCCATGATCCATCTTTTATTACATCTTTATTACACACAAGACTCCATCTCCCATCTTTGCACAAAATGTCTCCCTTCCCTAGAATGTAATCCCTCTTCACCTCTACTTCCCAGAATCCCTAGTATCCTTTGAAGTAAGACTCAAATGCCTCCTCCTTCACAAGATCATTCGCGATGTCCCTAGCTTCTACCACTTAATGGTACCTAATTACATTAATTTTAATATATTTCATATATGCCTATATATGTACATGTTTTTCTCCCTCGACAGAAAGGAAAGAAAGTTTAACGAATGATTGAAAAATGACCTAATTAACCCCACAGTATCTCGAGAGGATTTTAGGATGAATTTGGAAAGAAGGGCCTTTTTTAATTACGCAGAAGAGATCATCTAATTTCGCTAATAACGCGCTATTCTTTGCATCACTGGAAGGGGAGTCACAACATTTAGACTTTAACATCACAATCCCCAATGTGCTGCCTGAGAAAATGAAAATGGCACTACAGAAAAATAAAGGTGGAACAGTAGCTGGATAAGCCAAGTATACAAAGAGGATGATCATCCTGTAAATGACATGATAATGAGGATATTGAGAGACTAATTCTCAATGCATTTGAAAGAGAGGAGAATACTAAATCAAATGTTATTACTTCAGAAAAAAAAGTGATCAGGAAAACATCAGTAATTACTGATTCATATGCCTACTCTTGTACCATTACAGAATCTTTATGAGACTAATCCATGCATGTTAGGGGCGTGCTTCATAAACATATGAGAAGATGATAAGGAGGTTTAAAAATTATTTAGAAGATACAACTTTATAGTCACATTGTTGAGCAAAAGATACATATTTTTTCTTGACTATAAAAAATTTCTTGGATTAGATGGAGCAAAAATGGCATTAAAGGCCCTCTTCCAAAAGATGGAACCTACCCTTCTTTGAATGTAACCCTACCCGAAGCAGTATTGTAAACCATGGAAATTATACAGACCTCTGGAGAAGCATTTCTCACTACAGAGGCAGGGAGTGGGCACTGCTAGTTTCTATGGTCTTTATCATCAATTTTATTTACTGGCCAGCTTTTTGTTCCTGGCACACGAAACTTCATTTCCCATTTCTGTGCCCTTGAATAGACTGTTGTCCATCCCTGAAAGTCTCTCCTTCCTAACCTCCAAATCTTAGAAGCCTTTAGAATCATTTCATACCAGAGGCCATTTCTGGTTACCTTCTATCTACTCAGTATTCATTTTCCATGTTCTTATTTATTTGTGTTGTCTCACCCATTAGAATGTAACTATTTTTGCTTTTCCATTTGTATCCACTATATTAAACACAGTGCTTGGTGCATAGTAAATGCTTAATAAATGGGTTGATTGGTTGGTTCAGAAAAAGAAAAGCAAGCTATAATTTATATTGTTTCATTCATTTGACTTTCTTTGTACTTACATGGGGGAAAAGTCTGAAAATTTTGTGTGACCCAATTCATTCTCAGTACTTCAGTTCAAATTATTTCAAAGCTATTTATTAAATGATCATCAAACCTCTATGAGCAGGGCATGATGCCCATCATAGGCAATACGAAGAAGGATAAGATTGCAGCAGAAAGTAAGGGGAGCAGAACCAGGAGAACATTATACACGATTACAGACACGTGGTATCTGTAAGGACTAACTTTGATAGATTTGGCTCCGCTCAGCAATGCAAGGTCCTAAGGCAGCTCCAAAAGACTCATGATGGAAAAAGCATGCACATCCAGAGAAAGAATTACAGAGTCTGAATGCAGATTGAGGCAAACTATTTGCTCTGGTTTTTTTCCCCTTCTTTTTTGGTTTTGTTTCTCCCTTCTCATGATTCATTCCATTGTTTAAAATTCTTCTTTACAACTTGACTATTATGTATATAAGTTTAATATGAAGGTATATGTAGAACCTATATTAGATTACATGCTGTCTTTGGGGGACGAGAGAGAGGGAGAGAAAATTTGGAACTCAAAAACTTGTGGAACTGAGTACTGTAAACTAAAAATTAAAAAAAAGAAATTAAAAAAAAAGATATTGCAGCAGATCTTTAGGTGGAGCGAATCTTGCTATATTATGATCCCTGCCCCAAAGGGGCTTGAAATCTAGCAATGGAAACAATGTCAGGAGCTTTCCTCTAACTATGAGGCAGAATGTCATAATTGCAACAAGAGTGAGGGAAACAAAGAGTTATGGGATGAGAGAAGATGGAGAGTTGACCCCTAGCTAGGATACCAGGCAGAGACTTAAAGGAGGAAGTGACTGACATTCAAGCTCAGCCTAGAAGGATGGGTAAGAATTTGACAGGTAAGGAAGGTGATTATAGGAAATCTTTTTAGTCGGGTCTGACTCTTTTGACCCTATTTGGAGTTTTCTTGGCAAAGATACTGGCCTGGTTTGCCATTTCCTTCTCCAGCTCATTTTACAGATGAGGAAACTGAGGCAAATAAGGTTAAGTGACTTGCCCAGGGTCACACAGCTAGTAAGTGTCTGAGGCCAGATGTGAACTCATGAAGATGAGCTTTCCTTTTTTCAAGCCTGGTGCTCCATCCTTTGTGTCACATAGTTGCCCCTTATGGAAGGAAATGAGAATAGCATTAAAAAAACTAAGAAAACCAGCTCATTAATTTAATACTTCCTCATAGCATCCCTGCAAAGTAGGTCAGGCAAGCATAATCTGGAATACAAAAGAAAGGGAGATGGAAAAATATTGTCAGCATCTTTTTAACATCTCCTGTATCATGCTGTCTTATGGCAGACACCTCAGCAGCACTCAGGAGAAAAGGAGAAACTTATAACTTGAGGGATGTGGTTTATCTCTACCCTGGGAGGGATCTGTAAGAGCTGAGAATGAATGATTCCTCTGCCTGTCGCACTGGGGATTATGAGCCAGTCCATGGACTACTAATCTTCCTCAGCCCTCCATAGACACAAAATGAGTTCTAACCATATGCAGAGCATATTATACCACTCAAGTTGTCCTGCATTATTAATTCAGCTCCTTTCTGAGCCACTAAAATCTAGCCCTACCCCTCATCTCCACTATCATCTTCCCTGGCCTATCTTTTTTCTCCAGTGTAATTTTGTAATTCGGTGTTTATGATTGTATTGTCGATTATATACTTATCTTTGTGGGTCTCTTGTTCGACTCTAAACTTTCCGAGAGCAAGTATCGTATCTGAATTGTGTCTAGATCTGAGTACTACAATTTAGAAAGGCCAACGTCAAATTTATCCAGAGAAGACAGATAAGAATGGAAGGGGTCTTAAAACTATGTGATCCGAGACTTGGTGTGAAAGAACTAGGAATGTTTAGCCTAGATATGGGTGGGGTGTCTTCGAATATCTGAGCAGTTGTCATATAGAAGAGAGATTATTAGACTAGCTCCGCTTGACAATCTAGGACAGAACTAGAACAGATGTTAACAGGGAAGGAGCTGTTAGAGCACTCCAGAAATGGAATAGAGATTCTAAGCTCTTCATCACTGGAAGTCTGCAAGTGGAATCTGCACGACCTCTTACCTGGGATGTGGTAAGAGAAATTTAGGCTTCAGAGAATTTGGAATAGGTGACCCCTTTGCCATGCTTACTGGCGTGCCATTTCTGCATTGTGAATACTCAAACCTACTGAAATGACTAAAGCATTTGTACTTGAAGTTTCCTAGACAGGAGCTGGGGAGGTACGTGAAAGTGGACAGCAATACATTCCCAATGTCCTGATTTCCATCCACACACTCTGCTAGTCTCTGAGTCTGCCTTAACAAGTTTTGATGGAGATAATGACCTATCTCTAAATACCCTGAAGGCTGGACATTATTGAGCAATTCATTGCTTAGATGCTACAAATATTAGACTAAAGAGTGGGTGTGTTTTTTTTCTTCCTTTTCCCCATTTCTTTGTAGGAAAGCAATTTGCTCCTCTGTGATTCACAATGAGATCTGGCAAGTGAATGTTTGCCTTCCATCCTTCTCTTCTCTCCTTTAAGTCCTTTTTCCCTCTCCCACCCCTTCCTCCTTCCCTCATCACCCTTCAGTTTAAAACAAAAGTCTTGAAAAGGAGTGGAAATAAGAACACAGGATCTATGTCAAGGAAAACTATTTGCATAAGCTAAACACTTGGTTCTCAGAGCCAGGACTGTTCTAACTTATGACAAATTCCACTGTCTCGGCCACCTTCCAGCCTCATTTTCATTGGGGTTGGCAAGACAAGTGAAGTCTACATTCTGTATTAATTAACAGCCTTCAAGGGAGAAAACCACCAGTTGCAATGCCAGCACACCACTCGCAAAAGGGGTTGGGGGCCTTGTTGGACAAGGCCCCAGTTCTTTTCTTTGGTATAGCAGGAGGAGAGAGGCGGGGGTGAGGTGAACTTTACAGAGGTAATGAACCAGAAATAGAAACTTCAGGTTAAAGTTACTGCCCAGGGTTTTCCATGGCAAGCTGTGGGAATGAGTAATAGTGAATAGTCAGACCAACCTAGCATGCAGCAATCAGGAATGAAGTTCTGAGAAAGAAGAGAAGAGTCTCTTTATGATTAAAGCCTTCATCTCACCTTCAGTCTAAGAACCACCAGGGTCTGCAGAAAAGCAGCTGCAGCCCAGTCTCAAATGACACTCTTCTCAAATGTGCATGATGTGGAAGGAGAACACCAGTATTTCAGCTGGCAACACCTATACTCACATATAGTTGCCTCTGGAGGGCTAGCTTGAAGTATAAAGGTCAGAGAAATGTTGCGACAAGCCTTACAAGGATAAAAAACCTCCACTCCAATTGGAACCTTCTGTCATTTTTTTTAATTTCAGAGATTGCTTTGGGGAGGGTAGCAGAATCAAAGCATTTGAGGACTAGACGGTAATATAAGATTATTTGGTCAATCTTTCTGCCTTCTCCCCCTTACCCCCCCAAATGATAACATATCAATTCAGTCATTCGGGTGTCTGGAAAACTTGAGTATTTTTTGGTGGGGGTAGTGATAGGAGGAATTGGGTTGGGAGCATTCTGGGTCCACCTTGGATCAACTTCTGAGAGCTGATGGTTAAATTTTCAGTGTGAGCATTTATGCCTAGCAAATGGCAAATGATACAAATTAGGGCTTGATTTATCATCTTATTGATTATATAGATATAAATAAAATAATGGGTAAAATGTTGATAATGAAGTTTCACTTAAAAGTGTGTCTTGTGTACATTTCTCTAGACAGCTGCTGTTAAACATTTACCAGCACATCACCTGATGTTAAAAAGGAGAAGGCCCAGTCCTATCTTCTTTGTAACCCTTTTGATATTCTCCCTTAGAGGTGGGTCCTTCAGAAAATTTATCCCAGGTTTGAGGTAGCCTGTGGTAGCACTTACTTGAAACCACAACTTATGAGCATCACATTGTCACACCCTTTCCCCACCACCCCTCAAAGATTTGATTTTATCCACTAGCTGCAGGGCCCATTTATTCAGACAAAAGACAAAAGAAGTATAACAAATAAGATGACAAGAGATGATTTCTCCCCTCTACTCTGAAATGTATACATGGCGTATACCCTCTCAGAAGTTGCCATATTACTACTGGGTAAGGTTATACATATACCCAGAAAACATGAAACAAACTCATATAGAGGACATGTAATTAGGAACAAGTGTGACCAGGAGCTAGGTGTGAAGAGGCACATGTCAGGAGCCCATATGGCTAGGGGATATGTATTGAAATGTATTGAAAACATGCAATGGATCAATCAACAAACATTAATGTGCCTACTATGTGCCAGGCTAGGTGCTAGGGATATAAATATAGACATGAGGTGCTCCCTTCAAGAAGCTTACATTCTATTGAGGGATCCAACACGTATAAAATTAAACAGATGTAAAATATATACAAAATGATTTGAAGGAGAGGAGTATCGAATAGATGTACCAGGAAAGGTCTCAAAGCATCTCGAGATGAGCCTTGAAGGAAACTAGTGTCACCAAGAGGTGTAGGTGAAGAAGCAGATTCTCAGCATGGACCATGGCCTATGCCTGAAAAGACATGGAGGTGGGATGGGGAATATTATTTATAGATAGACTATATACATATATATGCAGACTAGTTAAGCTGGAGCATAAAATATGTGAGGAGGAGCAAATGTGTAATTAGCCTGGAAAGATAGACAGAATACACTCAAGTTAAAATGAAGTATCATTTACTCCTTTGTCTGAAATGGAATTGCCATCCATTGTCTCAGACAATTATCTAGTTTGGGATTAAAAATTCCTCCTAATTCCTGTTTAATTCTTCAGGGTGTTTTGTCAAAGAAACCCCATTGGTATCCTGTGTTAGTTGGACTACCTAAGTCTTGCTCCTGTCACTTCCAAGGTTGTTGTTGGCTTGGTGTGAAAATAAATTTGAGCCAGAACAAGAGGGAAGGGAGGGAAGCAAGGCTATTTTCTCCCATTTTCCCAGTCCATATTCCTCCCTTTATCATGGATGTTTATCAGCAGCAAAAAATGCTGGCTTTGAGTCTATATTTTGACCATAAAACAACAGCGACAACAGCGGCAAACCTCAAGGTTCCTACATGTTCATCAAAGCAAAATTATTAAACCAATTATATGGCCTTGTGCTAGGCCCTGAGGATATACTATATGATGCAGACCTTGCACTCAAGATCCTTTCAATGTAATTGGGGGGAAGGGGTGACGTGTATACAAATAATCATGGTACAAATGAGGGTATAATAAATGCAAAGTAGACGTTTGGGCAAAATGCTATGAGAAATCTGAGAGAGGGGGTAGGAGACCACTTTCACCTGGTGGGCTCAGCAATGGCTTCATGGTGGCACCTGAGGGACCTTTCTCACACCAGTTAATCTGGTTAATCTATGCCATCCTGGAATGAACAGGAATGAGAATGAAACTTGTCTGAAAAACTTACCCTGGGCTTCAAAGTCCAGGCCTTTTCTTCCAGTCACATCCCATTAGACTGAATGTGGTGAATGAGGTGCTCTCCTAATGCATGCTCTCCTAAGGAAAGCCCCAAGAATGATTACGGGGTGTCCCTTCCCTCCACCTGCCCCCTGCAGGCACCCAACCACAACCATGTCACCAGACACATGGTTCATTAAGGGAACACAATATGTCCCAGTGGTTGGCAGATAGCCGGGATGTCCTGTGTGACAGCAGATGCAAAGAGAATGAGCCGGGCAGCTGAAAGAGCCAGGGACAAAAAGAACACATTGTTCAGGACTATGAAAGGCTCAGCCTGGGAGGGGACATATGCATCTATTTAGAAAAAAATCAAAAACAAAAACAAAAAACCACCAGTGGGTCTACTCCAAGCTAGTCCTTACCCACCCTCACCCAAACCCCCAACAGATATAGCACAACAGTCTCAAACAGAATAAGAGATTGAGTCAGCTCCATGCTGACTCAGGGCCAAGAGAGAGGCTCAAGGTGATACAAATGGGAATTAGTTGAGGAAAGAAGAGGTACTGATAATCCTCCCTCCTGCATCCGCCTCGCCCCGGTATGCTCAGATGTCCTAGAGTCACCAAATCATAGAATGATAGAGGTAGGAGGGACCTCAGGAATCGTGTAATCCAAGCCCTTCTCTTAATAAACTTATGGTCAGAGGGGAAGTAAGTTACCCAAGGTCATACAGCAAGTTAATAGCAAAGATGGTGCTAGAACCCAGGTATCCTGACTCTTAGTCCAATGTTCTTCCTTGTGAAATGATGCTGAATCTATGGGTATTTGAAATTGTAGTTTTAAAGCATTTCTTCAAGGGACCTTCTTTGTTCTTGTGCTCCCCATTCAATTTGCCCTTTAGAGAAGACAATGATTTATGACTTCAACCCTGAAGGATACTAGTTGAATTTCTAACCAATTGGTATCAATATCAATACTGAATATCAATCTAATTGACATTTCCTAAACTGTATACCTAACAGATATAAAACAGTCATTTTTTATGAAAAATTTCTGCTATACACACAGATGTTATGATTTGGGTTTAATGTTGTAGGCTCCAAAATCAGGGATAGAAGCAAAAAAAATCATTGATCAGTCATGAATAAGATTGAAGCTGTGAAAGAGGATTGTCAGTGAGATCATACAATACACTGACTATAGTGTTCATGCCCAGAGATCAACAAGCAGCATTAAGGTGTTTCCAACTCAAAGGTAGGAGGTTGGACTAAATGATTTCTTTTTTTTTTTTTTGGAAGAGGGAAGGCAAGGCAATTGGGGTTAAGCGACTTGCCCAAGGTCACACAGCTGTCACATGTCTGAGGCCAAATTTGACCTCAGGTCCTCCTGACTCCATGGCCGGTACTCTACTCACAGTACCACCTTGCTGCCCTTCTTGAGATCCTTTTTAGCTTCAGTACTACACAATTTTATATTGTGTTTGCTGAAAGAGCAGCTCTATATATCTAACTTTCGCTCAGTTCACTTTTCCTTTCTTTAAGGAAGAAGAGGTTCTTAAGGTACCACTTTGCATCCTCAATGACTTATCACAGTATTAAGCACATAGCAGGTGCTTAATAAATGTTTATTGACATATTTGCTAATAGCTATTTCTGTGAGAATATCAACTTTTTTGCTTTCATTAAGGAAAATAGCTGCCTCACTGAATGAAGGTGAAAAACAAATCTTGAGAAGTACTGAGCAAGTACCCTCTCAGCTGATCTTGGTACAGGATGGTAGGTCTAGGTAACTAAGACAACTTTTTCCTCCTCTCCCGTTGTGACTGACTCCCACCCTTGTCCCTAGCTCTCTTAAGGTGTGAATTAGACCTAGCAGACTAAATCTGCTTCTTATAGGGAAATGTGCTCATTAGCTGTGCTCTAGCAGAAGTGGGAAAATCTGTATGGCCTCTCTCTACACAGACATTTAATATTCTTTCCCTCTGAAAGTTTCCATCTTATATATGGGAGGAAGGGGGAATGTGAGTGTAAGGGGAAGAATGACTACTTTCTAATTTGTTTCTGGGTTTTCATCCACTACTTTTAATGGGTCAATATTGGGAAGCATCATACATGTTGAGATTTGTCACAGAAGAAAGGTTTGCGGTGGTAGTAATAGGATAAATTTAAACTATAGGCTACAAGGATCTCCTTCCCCAAGCACGTAACTCGTATAGCAATATCAGTCCTACTAAATATTACAGGTGTGTACTATGTCGATAAATAATTCTATAAGTATTTATAGAATACCTTCTTTATGTCACCAAAGAACATACTATATGTTCTTTATTAGAACCTACTATATGATAAACACTGTGGTAGGTGGTGGTCAAGATACAAAGTTTCTAGGAGAGAATGTTGTTGTCTCTGTGCAACTCTGGGGAGTCAAGGTTAACTCATGTGGTATCATTAGAGAGGAAACAAGTTTCAAACTATGTGTAGCTGTCAGCATTTTCAGTGAGGCATCAGGCACTGCTGTAGTTCAAGATTAATTGTGGGAGCAGAGGGAGTTTAGAGCTGCCAGAAGGAGAGGGGATTCACGTGGGCCAGAATTGTTGGAAGAAGTTTCATCTAGAAAGTGGGACTTGAGCTAGGCCTTGAAGGATGGATGACTAGGAGTTGAATAGATAGAGAAAGATGTTGAAGATTAGGAGTAGAGGGAGTAGCAGAAGTAGGTCCAGAAGTTGTAATGCATATATCCTCCACAACATCTTATTTTTGTCTTGAATTGGACTTAAAGGAAACGTGAGTGAAACAAGTGAATAATGAGAGAAGTGAGAAAAAAGGGATGCTTTTAAAATTTAATAAAATATCATTTTTTTCAAAATGGAAAGAAATATAAAAGTAAAAACTTTATGGTAAATTTCCATTTTTGACCAGTCATTTTGTCTAATTATGTTTTGATGTTAGCCTTTCTCCATATATTTTGTCCTCTCAAAAAGGTTTCATTTTAGGAGTACAGCTTATATTAGTGCTCTCCCTCTGTTGACTATTTCCCACATATCCTGTAGAGAGCTTGTAGGTGTTAGCATGTGGTCTCCTCTATTAGAAAGTGAGCTTCTGGAGAGCAGGGACTAACTCTCTTTTACCTTTCTTTAAATCTCCAGTGCTTAGCACAGTGCATGGCACGTAGTAGGTGAGTGGGTGACAGACTGAAAATAAAAAGTCTTCCAACCTATTTTTCCAGTTTGATTTCAGTTTGGTCCACATTTTTGAATCAATGTCCCAGCCCAATTGACCTCTTTGCCTTTTTTGTGCATGGGGATGGGCACAGTAGAGGACAAAAAGACCTAGGTGATGCACCCCTCCAAAGTCCATGGATGAACAGTGAAGGAAGGGGTGGTGATTCCTGCAGTCTCCTAGAAAGAAGGAAGTGCTGTAGGGGAATGGCATGAGAGGTATTCAGTCCAGGAAATTTGAAGGATATGGTCCCATACAAATGAGTGAGAGGTAGAAAGGGGATCCTGTGGAAGAACACTTTTAGAGAAAGAGATACATATGTGCAATGGAGATAGAGACCCCATGATAGGCTTAATCTGTAGTTAGCTGGCGAATTGAGAAGCCAGTCTTTCTGACAATAAGGTTCCTCTATAGATAACATCTTGGTCCTGCTCCTTGAGAACGGGTACATGAACTCCTATGAGAAGCTAGACTCATGATTGGGGAAGGGTAAGCTCATGGATACAGAAATTAAGTGGCATAACAATAGGAAGAGGAAAAATCATGTGGAAGGTAGGGTATAGGATTGACCACACTGTAGTACTGGGACATAGGGTAATTTCTACAGAGTACTACTTCTGTTCAAAATTGATTTCTTTATGAATTGATACTTCTAAGAGTGATATAGAGCAGAAGAAAAAAAATGATTATATAAGATCTATGAAGGTAAATAACATAGAAATTGGTTAGAAGAAGGGCTTCAAATCCTATCCTATTCTATCCTTCAAAATCATTAAACCAAGAAGAACATAAAGAAACAATATAGTTATTGACCATGAACCAGGTAATAAACTCTCAGAAGAGGATGGCAGATATTTAATGAAGAGAAAAAAGAAAAACAAATATTTCTTAGAAAAATTGCAGCAAAGAAAAAGCTATCATATATAAGAAGCTGGAAAGGAAGCAGGTAAAGGATATTTAGAGCTAACCATTTAACTAGTAGATGAAAGAGAAGGAACAAAAGAGCAGAAGAAATAGATAATAAATTTTTTAAAAGAAAAAATTAAGTAACTCCCCCCCCCCACACACATACCCCAACTATACAGAAGGTGAACAAATGAGAGCAGAGGAAGGAAAGAAAACCTGTGGCAATAGAGTTTCATCAAAGTAGTTTAAGTAAAACTAATTGCTGGGACAAATACTTATTTAAAAGAGAAATGGTATCTTTAAAAAGTACTATCTACTTTTTGTCTCGTATTAGTAGTCACTGGAAGCTTTTGAAAAGGTGCCTTTACATCCTCTAACCCACTCCTTTGATATTTCCTCTAGAGTTCCTTACTTGGGATCTAAGAGTTTTTAAAACTATTTTGATACTGTACTTAAATATAACTTGTTTTCTTTTAAATCATAAGTGTTTTATTTTATGCATTTAAAAGAATTTTTTTCCTGAGAAGGGGTCCTTATGCTTCATCAGAACACCAAAGCACTCCAGATATAATAAAGTTAAGAACTCCTTTGGTTTACCATTGTCACTGTAATGGGGGTTGGCCAATGGCTAGATGATCACATCCAGCATACTGAGCCTGATGCGGTTACTCACAGGTATTTCAGACACGTGCAGGTATTTTATGGCCTGGTCTATATACTATATGTCTTTTTGATTGGTTATTGAGCCTGAAATGGGTTTGCATACAAAAGATTCTCACTGGGGCAGTTCAGTTTCTTTCCTCCATGGCTATTTTCAAGTGAGGACAATCAAGGGAAGATGCGACATCAGGGCCAGGCGCTCATGGCTTCATGTCTATCCAAGTGGGGAGAGTAGGTTGTTGGCACTCTCCTTAGGCAGTTGCTGTAAAGTCACTCAATTGGCCTCTTTGCATCTCTGGTCTATCTTCTACATGGCTGCCAAAATTATCTTCCTAAAACAAAACGCTGAGCATATCATTCACTTGCTTATTTTTCTGTGCATCTCTGTTGTCTCTTGGATAAAATACAAGCTCCTTGGCATGGCATTTGAAGCCCTCCATTGTCTAATTCCAAAGGACATCTGCAAGCATTGAATATTACTCCCTTTTACCCACTATGCATTCCATTCAAACTAGATTAGCTGTTCTCTGCACTTAACATTCCATAACCCACCACCTCTAAGACTTTTCAGAAGCTATTCCCCATGCCTGGAATAGTTTCTTTACTTTTCTCTGCCTCTAGGAATCCTGAGATTCAATTTCAAGTCCCCTGATTCTAAATATAGTGTTTTTTCAATTCAATTCAGTTCAGGTCAATTCAATCAGCATTAATTAATCACTATGTGCTAAACTTGATGTTAGGTGCTGGGAATACAAAGAGGAAATAGTCATCCCCATTTATTTAGAAAATTCTAGAAAATCAGTAAAGAAACTATTTTAGATCAGAATAAACTTGTAGTATCCACATTGAAACCAGCACCAATATGGTAAGATCTTGTGAGTGGGTGCCATCAGGTTGCCTAAGGAGGGACAAACTGATCCAAACTAGAAACAGAGCAAGTCAATGTTGCTATGCCAATCATTAGTGACATTGGGACTATGAGTGGCCACTGGACTTTTATGCAGATGAGCCTAGCCAGTCTCAAAACAAAACCTCACCATAAAACACTACTATTTTATACAGTAATAAGAATATATGAAAGGAAAGGATAAAGAGGGAAATACCAATGAAAATCACTATGATATACTTAAAAACATCTGAAAACCAACCTATCAAGACAAACTCAAGGCATATACATAAAAAAATTGCAAAAACTCTTTAAATATGTTAAAAAGTAGAAGGATAGTCACTGTTCATCATTGGACTGTATCAATATAAAAAATGATAATATTACCTGATTAATTTACAGATTTAGTTCTAGACCAATAAAAGTACCAAGAGGTTTCTTTACAGAGCTAAATAAAACAAAAACAAAATTCATTTGGTGGAACAAAAAGTCATCTAGTCCAACTCCCTCATTTTATAGATGAACAAACAAAACCTCAGTAAGGTTAAATGACTTGTCCAAGGCTATCCTGACAGTAAACATTAGAGGCAGGATGTGAATCTAGTCTTCTGACTCCAGAGACAGTATTCTGTACTCATACACTTCATGTTGCTGCCACTGGTCTCATCATAAAAAATAAGAGGACACAACTATAGCTGTTGTTGTTGTTTGGTTATGTCAGTTATGTCCAACTCTTTGTGACCCCATCTGGGGTTTTCTTGGCAAAGATGCTGGAATGGTCTGCCATTTCCTTCTCCAGCTCATTTAATAGATGAGGAAACTGAGGCAAACAGGGTTAAGTGACTTGACCAGGGTCACATGGGTAGTAAGTGTCTGAGGCTGGATATGAACTCAGTAAGATAAGTCTTCCTGACTCCAGGACCAGTACCCTGCCCACTCTACTGGCTGCCCTATAATTACGGCTAAGGCTGGACTTTTCATTGTGTTTTTTCATTATCAATTAAACACGAACAAATATGAATATTTCAGTATACAAAGAATATAAAAAAGGGTTCTACATGAAACTGTGAATTATTATATATTGTTTATAATTTAAGTGTATATGAATTTAACACAATAGTAGTGAAACTGCTGATTGTATGTGTATACACATACAGATATAAATGTTTCATTGATGCTCTTTTTTGTCTTTTTTCCTCTTTTTTGATGTAATTATCAACTACCAACTCATTCCCTCTCCTCTCATTTCTACCCTCCAAAAAAAAGCACATCACTCCAACAAATGAGTGTGGTCAAGCAAAAAAAATTCACACGTGAGCTGAAAGATACGTCTCATTCTTCACCTCTATTCTATCATTTTGATCCCAATGATTTTTGGTCATTGTATTGATGAGAGTTGTTGAGTCTTTCAAAGTTGTTTTTCTTTACCTCATTGTATAGGGGCAGCTAGGTGTTGCAGTGCATAGAGTGTCAGGCTTGGAGTTGGGAAGACTCATCTTCCTGAGTTCGGATGCTGCTTCAGACACTTACTAGCTGTGTGACCCTGGTCAAGTCACGTAACCCTCTTTGCCTCAATTTCCTCATCTGTAAATGAGCTGATGAATGGAAATGGCCAAGAAAACTCCAAAAAAGGGCACAAAGAGTCAGACATAACTTAAACAACAACAGAGCCATTGTATAACTTATTTTCATGGTTTTGCTCACTTTGTGCGTCAGTTCATTCAAATCTTTCCCCAGAGTGGTTTCTATGAATCTCTCTCTTTTTTTTATTCTTTATAACACAATAATATTCATTTGCATTCATGTGCCATAATTTGTTGTCATTCCTTTTTTGATAGAAACTCACTTTATTTACAGATCTTTGCCTCAAGAAATAAGTGCTACTATAAATATTTTTGTACATATGGGCCCTTTTGCTTTATCTTTGACTTCTTTTGAGGTTATAGGAATAGAGGCACTGCTGCTCAAAGGGTACACATGGTTTAGTGAATTTGGGGGTATTGTTCCAAATTATTTTCCAAGATGGTTGTATCAATTAATTTACAGCTCCATCCATAATACATTAGTTGTGCCTGGGGAATTCTTAAGCAGAGAAGGGTTAGATGAGACCACAGAAGATTAAAAAAAAAAGATAACTCTAATTACAAGAAACTGAAAAAACTTTTACACAAACAAAATCAATATAGCTAAGTTAAGAGTGAAATTTGGGGAAAATCTTGACACCAAATATCTCTAAAGATCTGATATTCAAGGTACATAAGAAATTAATCAGGCCAACAAAGATACGTGAGGCCAGGAGCCATTCCATAATTCATAAGTGGTCAAAGAACATGAACAAATAGATTCTTACCTAAGAAGGAACTTCCACATCAACAAGTATTCGTCCAGTCTGCAATTGCGACCTCCAGTAATGGAGGACTCTCTACATTCAAACAAAGCCCATTTCTCTCCACCAAAGCGGGAACCTCTTCTTTCTCCTGTATAACATTCTAAAGCAAATTTAACCTATGACTTAACATTCCCTCTTTTCCCACCACCCAGCCTCTTTCAGAATCTCAGACTTTAAGAGACCTTATAGGTTTTTGGTCCAATCCTTGCTTAAATAAGAATTATTTTACTAAAATTTTAATAATTAATAATATATAATGATTAATAATTTTAATAATTATTTTAATAAGAATTATCCTCAACAAGTAGTTCCACTTAAAGACTTCCAATAAAAGAGAAATCCCTACATCTTAAGATAGCCCATTTCACTTTGGCACAGCTTGTTAGGAAGTGTTCTTTATATTGAGTTGAAGTCTGTCTTTCTGAAACTGTCACTTATTGCTTAGTTCTTCCCTCTGGAAATAAGGAAATGTTTCTAATACTTCTTTTATATGGCAACCTTTCAAATACTTTAAGATACACTAAGTCTTTCTTTTTATTTTCCATCCTAAGCATCAATTCCTTCTCAGTTCCTTCAACTCTCATTTAATAAGTTTTCAATTTGGAGGTAGAAATAACCTGATCTTAAGCTATCCTGGAAGCTGGGCCTCCTGAGGTCTATGCCTGTCTTACCTCTTATCTGCTGTGCGTGACCTTAGAGCCAGCCATTTGTCCTGTCTGTGTCTCAGTCTCCTACAGTGGGACAATAACCTCTACTCTTGAGCAATGCATCATTCATGAATGAATTATTATCTTGAATACCCTCTGAGCTTCTGGGACAAAGGTGCTATGTTAATACAAAGTATTCTTCTTCTTCTCATTAGTATTATTCAAATCCAGATGGCATTATTATTATTGTTGATTGACAGCCCAGCAGAGCCCTATTCATGTGTGTCATGGAGCCAGCCGGTGGCTAATACAGGCAAAAACCATGTTTAAAACAAAGCTTAAGGAACACTCAAATAGTGTTATTAAAGCCAGAGCAGCTGCAGTAACGCAGAAGGACAGGGCAAGAAAATGCATCCCTCAGCACAATGAAGGAAAAGGGGACTTGACATTGATCATGTAATCATGCTAGACTTTTATAGACACTGGGAGACCCCAAAAGGGATAAGTACTTGCATTTTATCCACATTGTACAGGCAGCGATCTTTAAAAGCTGGTCTTTGTTTTTACTTCTGCTATGTTAATGACCCAGTTTAAGGCTCCCATGCCACCCTACAGATACTTTCTTTCAAAGAAAACAAATCTGAGTGAGTAATTTGATGGCCTGAAATGAGTTTTCATTATGTGTAATTAAATATAAATATTTCTCTGTTGAGTAGTCATAATATGATGGCTAGAGGCTGGAAAAAGAGCTGAGACAGTTAGAAACCCTGGACCATAATCTTAGGTAGAGGCACTTACCTCTAGTTAATCAAAAAATTAACTAAGACAGATCTTTAGTAGTACCATGTAGGACTATTTGAGTAGTATTTATGCCTAGGAAGGTGGCTGTTAAGGTTCATTTTCTCTTTATCTGTCTGAGCTTATTCTCCCTTACCTCTTCCATTCTCCTCATGAAGACCAGAGCCACAGGAGTAACAAACCCTTGACAATGTCAGGAAGTAATAGTTAGCCAAGTTCTTTACGTCCTTCATATTTAGGGGGCCTAGCTGAAGTGAGTATTATTGTAGATGTGCTTTTTGTTTAAAAAATGGAGCCTTAGAAAGTGAATTTCTGGTGAATTTTATTATGTAAGCTTATTGTTAATGAAATTAGAAAGAATTCAAAGGGAATTTGGCTTATGTTAGAATTGGGGTTGGATGCTTAAAACAAGGTTCTGACATATAAAATGAGAGGATTGAACTAGGTAATCTCTAAAGTCTCTTTCAGTTCTTATTCTTATATTCTTTTGTTTGAAGGCTGTGTCATGTTACAAAAAATCTACTAGATCTCACAATCAATCAGTCAGTCAATAAACATTTAGTAAGCACTTTTGACATTCCAGGCACTATGCTAAGTGCTAGAGATACAAAGGAGCTTATACTTTAATGGTAGAAGGCAACTTTGGGAGCTGGGGTGGGGTAGTGTAGCTGGATGGGAAGTGAAAAGATGATTTCCCTCAGGTCTTCCTCAAATGGAAGATCTGGAAGGAGTTTTCTACTGTATACCATCCATTTCCTCCAAATAGAGGGAAGGAGGAGTGATGATTGGAATACTGCATATGAACAATAGTAAATAGGTTAGTTAGATTGAAACATAGAGTGCATGAGGGGGAATGGTGTGTAATCATCTTGAAAAGCTAGACTAGATCCTGAATGTGAATGATTATAAGTACCAGGCTGAGGCATTTTTATCTTAGAGTTGTTATGGAGTCTAGTACTGGTCAGGCTGGGATGAGAAGAGGTCAGTGAGTTCAGTGGATGAACAACTTGACTGAGAGTTAGAAGACCAGGACTTGAGTCCTGCTTTGAACACTTGTGATGTAACAGTGGGAAAAGCATAACTTCTTTGAGGCTCAGCTTCCCTGTTTGAAAATATATAATTCTCACACCATCCATCTCACAGAATTATTAAGAGAGTTCTTTATAATTCCACCAAGCACAAAAAATCATTTAATCCATGTTTATCCTCATTTATCACTCAATCAATATTCTGATAGCTATTGTCCTAGACTTGGGTCACTCCCACCATCCACTGCCTTCACTCATACTCACATGTGGTTGAATAAAACTGGAGAAAATCACAAAACCATGTTTACCAATCCACTACAAATTTAAGTTACATAATCTAAACTGAGTCTTTTCTGTGTGTGGCAAGGTAATCCTTTTATACTGCTCTGAGTCACTATCTCACTTATCACAGCAGCTTTTCCAAACCTTTTCACCCCTTTTGATACCTCCCTTAGTTCCTCCTCCTTTCCACCCTCTCAGCTTACCTCCTATTTTATTGAAAATTTTGAGACCATTTTCCAAGAGCTCCTTCATCTGAAGGAGCTTCACTACCACTGTCTTCACCTATTTCATATGAAGAGGCAAACACCTTAACAAACACAAACAATCCCATTCCATTCTGTCTTCTCCAACAGATTGTAGTCATCTATCATCTTTACTCTTTTACTTTCTTCAATCTCTCCCTGTCTATTGTTGGTTCCCTACTGTCTACCAACATATCTGTGTCTTCCCCATCCTTAAAAAATTCTTACCTTTTCCATCCATGCCCAATAGCTATTGTCCCACTTTCTCTTCCCCTCCAGTGGCTCCCACTCACCCCAGGATCAAATATAAATCCTATTTGACTATTAAATCCCTTCATAATGTAGCCTAGCCTCTCCCTAGCTTTCTGGTCTTCTTATACCTTGTTCCCTTTCATATACTCTGTGAATTAGGCACACTGGCCTCCTTGTTGCTTCTCACACATAAGGCTCCATCTCCCAACTTCAAGTATTTTCTCAACTTTCCATCTCCCAACTTCCAAGCGTGAGGCTGTCCCTCACACCTGGCACTCTTTCCTTCCTCATCTCCAATTCCTGGCTTCCCTGGCTTCTTTCAGGTCTCAGCTAAAGTCCCATCTTCTGTAAAAAAAAACTTTTTCCAGTCCCTGAGGGGATGCTAATGCCTTCCTTCTCAGTTTGTCTCCAATTTATCCTGTATACATCTTGTTTATACAGAGCTGTGTTGTCTCCTTCATTAGACTGAGCTCCTCCAGAGCTGGTATTGTTTTTTTGGCTTTCTCTGTATACCCAGAACTAGCACGGTACCTGACACATAGCAGGCATTTAATAAATGACTTGATTTGACTATACAAACATGAGTTACTATTTTGTGAGAAAGGGTGGGGTGAGAGTAGAAGGAGGAAATTTATATGTGGGCATGAAGAAATTTAATTTGGAGCTTAGAACATAAATTTATATTCCTGTTTGTGTAAATTGGGGATTGCAGAGTACTTTGGTGAGACCTGAATTTGACTCCTTGCCTGAAAATACACATCACAAAAATGTTTGCTTTAGTTCAATTTAAACATTGATTAAGCACCTCACGTGTGAAAGATCACTGTGTTTGACAAGGAGGAAAGATAAAAAGCTTAAGGCAGATATTACCCTGTCCCAAAGAAGTTGCCTAGAATGGAAAGGACAATATAAATAGCTACTATGTAAAAACACTATTATAGGATCATCAACCTTTTTATAAGCATTATCTATTACAAGACATATTTTTAACAGCTTCCCACCCCCCTTATATAATTAACTAATGTGAGATCAGCCTTCAAGGGGTGGGGGGAATGGAATATAACTACCCAGTGCAAGGGTGGTCTCATTGTAAGGCCCAAAAAGCCCACTGGGATTTGTAGTTCTTCCCAGTTTTAGAAGAGAGGAAACTAATGCATGCAACTGATCACAGGGGTTGTGTGGAAAGAGGTGGAGAAAAGGCAGCTGATGAAAATGGTGTAACTATGGAAACCGTGACCAGGACACCTGCAATTCCTTTTATTTTTTCTCTTCAGAGCACTGAGAGGTGACCTCTGCATGAACAAGCTGAGAGATATGAGTGTGTGTGTGTGTGTGTGTGTGTGTGTGTGTGTGTGTGTGTGTAGATTGCTCATTCTAATAGCAATGCTGAGGAAAAACCTGGTGGGAGAAAAGGACCATCCCTCCCCTGCCACTGCTTTGTTTCTACTTAATTACATGATTTAAAAAATTACTTTGGAAGACTACATTTGCTGGATTTTTAATATTACATTTATAAACACCTGTGACTGATTTTGTCTTTAAATTGCCTAATATCTTCGCAACAGGAGAGCATCGGGAGCTGTTTAAGAGAGAGGAATCTTTTTCATCCTAAGACTGGAAGCTAAATCCTCAACTCATTGTTAGAGTTCTGTTGTTCCCTACCTGTGGGGGATAATACGCACAAGCCATTTTTATAAGCACAGAATTGACAAATTCTGACACTGTTGCATATATTTACCTCATAAAAGGGAGAAAAAGCAGGGAAGAAAATTGGGGAATTATTATCTTGCATAGTTGTGGCATATTAGTAGAAACCTCTACAAGCAAGCAAGAAAGGATAGGAGGGGTGGATGACGCTTGAGCTCCATTTTTGTCTGACGTGGTCAAAGGAAGGTAGGATATACACTCAGTTCAATGTAGAAACGCATTTAACTCAGCAGGGAAAGAGAAGGAAATGCTGAGAATGGGGTGGTTACAATTAGAGAGGGTAAATTCAGAGAGGGATTAGAAATAAGCAAAACAAACTGTACATAGAAGAATGGATCACAAAGAGAGATTTAAAATCAAACATGAAGGTGCTCAACACAGTCCTCTCACACTCTTCTCTTCTTCTGTGTAATGAGAAGACAGGAAGCAAAAAAGATGAAAAGTATAAGAGAATTGGAAGAAAGGAAATATACAAATAACAATCAAACTTTATGTGAATGGGATGGACTCACCCATAAAATTGAAGAAGATAACAGAATAGATTAAAAACCAAAATACATTAATAGGTTGATTACAATAAAAAATTTTGAAATATGGATATATACACAGAGTTAAAATATGGGCTAAATCTCTTATGTTTCAGCAAAACCCAGGGGCAGCAGCAAGGATCTCAGACAAGGCAACAGTAAAAACTGACGACTAAAAGAAATAAACAGGGAAAGTACATTATGTTAAAAGGTATTATAGACAATGAATTAATCTGAATAACTTTATATTTATGCACCAAATGATATAGCATCTAAATATTCAAAGGAAGCTAAATGAGGTACAAGGGGAAATAGATAGTATGACTATTATAGTGGAGGACCTTGATTTACGCCTTTCAGAAGTACAATACCACAAAAAAGAAGGGAGGGACCAGAATATAATTTTAGAAAAATTAGATATGATAGACATCTAATAATTATTTAATGAGAATAGAAATGAATATACATGGTCTCAGCTGTGCATGGCAATTTTACAAAAATTAAATATTTATAAGATTAAAACCTCACGGGCAAATGTAGTATAGATTTTATTGATTACAACAGAATAAAAATTATATTCAGTAAAGGGCTGCTGAAGAAAGAATTAAAAATAAATTGGGACTAAATAATTTAATCCTAAATAATTGTTGTGTTAAAGAACCAACAATAGAAGAAATAGATAATTTCACTAAAGATAGGGAGGAGACAACAACACAAATTTTGAAATGCAGCAAAAGCAGTCCTAGGGGGAAATTTTATTTCTCTAGACTTTTAAATCAGCAAAAGGGAAAAAGAAACAGATCAATAGATTGTGCAGATATCTAAAAACCCCTAGAAAATTTCAAAACTTATTAAAACCAACAAATATCAAATTAATAGATAAAACTAAGAGCTGGATATTTTTTAAAACAAGCAATAAAATAATCAGATTTTTTTAAAAAAAGAAAAAATAAATTACTAGTATCAAAAATTAAGAAATGAGAATTCACAACTAATGAAGAAAAATGGAAATTATTAGAAACTATTTTGCCCAATAATATGCCAACAAAATATATAATCAAATTGAAATGGATGAAATTTATAAAATATAAAAAGCCTAGATCAGGGGTGGGGAACCTGTGGCCTTGTGCCACCCTTTGACTGAATCCAAAGGACAGCACTTGAGGACCTAAGGGGATTTGTTCTGTGAAGTCTGAATTCAGTCAAAGGGCCACACTTGAGGACCTAGAGGGCCCCTGGTCTAGATGAACATAACGTGATATAGAGAATTTAAACAATCTAATCTCAGAAAAAGAAATTTAACAAGCCATAAGTTAACTTCCAAAGGGCACTTACTCCTGGAACCAAATGGATTTATAAGCAAATTCTATAAAACCTTCAAGGAATAATTAATTTGGATATTACACAAATTATTTTCAAAAATAAAGGGACCCTACAAAATTCCTTCTGCGATACAAATATAGTTTTGACATCTAAGTAAAGAAGAGTCAAAATGGAGAAAGGAAACTATAGAGCAATATCTTCAATGGTTATTGATGCAAAATTTTAAGTAAAATGTTAATAAAGTGGCTATAGCAACATATCACAAAGCTTATGCATTACGATTAGGTTGGATTCATACTAGGAATTCAGGATTTGTTTACTATTATTAAAGTCAAGATAATAGATTATATTAATAACAAAAAATCATAAAGTCATATTATCATTTAGTCATCAATAGATAGTGAAAATTTTTTTTTTCACAAAATCCACATCCTACTGCAGTTAAAAACACAACAAAATATAGGAAAAAATGGACATTTCCTAAATATGTTAATAATGTTCCACAATATCTATGTAAAATCAAGAGTCAGCATTATATGTAATGGAAATGTTAGAGGCCTTTCTAAAAAAGCTCAGAGGTAAATCAAGACTGTCTGTTGTAATAATCACTATTCAATATAGTGCTGTATCCCTTCCCTGGATCACTGCCTTGTCAGGGCACAGGGGCTTGTATAGCTCAGTGAACCTATGAGCTATACTGTGCAGGATTACCCAAGACAGTGCATAGGAGAGAGTTCTGACAAAAGATGATCCAGTGCAGAAGGAAATGCCAAACCACTCCAGTACCTTTGCCAAGAAAACCTCATGGACAGTATTAAAATGCTAAAAGATACGACATCAGAAGATGACCCCCTCAGGTCAGAAGATGTCCAACACATTCAATGAACATGAGCTTGCACAGACTTCAGGATACAGAAGGGATTGGCATGCTAGGTGACGGAACAACAAGAAATAGTGCTGGAAATGCTAGCTATAGCAATAAGACAAGAGAAATCAATTTAGGGAGTAAGCATATGGAAAGAAGAAACTAAATGATCACTTTTTGCAGATGATATGATAGAGAACCTTTTAGAAATAACTAAGAAAAGCTAATTGTAGATACAAATTAAATCCCTATAAATAATTTCTATATGTTGCCAACAAAATCCAACAGTAAGAAATAGAAAGAGACATTTCATTTAAAATAACTACAGAATGTATATACCTCAGAGTCTACCAATATACACACAAGAACCATAGGAATGCACCTCCAAAATATTCTTTATGGAAATAAAAACATACCTAGATAAATGAAGAAAGCTTAATTATTCATAAGCAAGCTGAAGAAATATGACAAAATGCTGTTACCTAGTTAATTTAATTACTTAGCGTCATACCAATAAAACTTCCAAAGGATTACTTTATGAAAAAAAATTGAAAAAAATTACAACACAATTCATCTGGCAGAACAAAAGTTCAAGAATTTCCAGGGAAATAAATAATGAAAAAAAGTGAGAAGGAAAGAGTCCTACTAGTATCAAAATACACAACAAGGTAGTATTCATCTAAGCAAGTTGGTACTGATAAAATAGAGTCAATTAATGGATCAGAGTAGATCTATAACATAAATAAGCCTTACTAATATTTGGTAGACCAAATACCCCACCTACTGGGGTGAGAACTCACTATTCAGCAAAACCTCCTGGGAAAACGGGACAACAATGTGGCAAAAAAAGATGAAACCAACATTCACCTATCAAGATGATCTCCAAATAGATAATGACAGATATAAAAAGTTGCATCATAAACAAATTAGAAGAGCAAAGAGGAAATTACCTTTCTCAGCTATGGATAGGAAAAGAATGCATGACTAGATAAAGGAGAGAGATGATCATAGAAGATCAAATGGACAATTTTGGTTATATGAAATTACCAAATTTTTGCACAAACAAAACCAACATTGCTAAGTTAGGATGCAAAAAAGGTTAGTGGGAATAATCTTTGCAAAAAATTTCTCTGATAAAGGTCTCACAAGAACTGATCTTATCAAATTGGTAAGAATAAAAGTCATTTTCCAGTTTTTAAATGACCAAGTGATAAGGATATTGCAAATCACTAATAATTAGCAAAATCCAAATTAGAGCAACTCTAAATTTCTACCCAATATAGCAAATTTGAGACAAAGGGATACAAATATTATAGCTCTGGCATTTTAATAGTTTTTATTAGAATTGGAATTGTGTTTATTAGAGCAAAAAAGATGAAGCTAAAAGTGCATCACTTGACCCTTTCTCTTCTTGTCTCCTTCCAGATCTTAACAATGAGTATTTTCATTGATCCACAGTTTGGCTCAACATGTTTAAGACTCAGTACAATCTTCTTTATATTCTTGCCCTTTTTGAAGTGGTAGGAAACAGCTTTGATTACCATACTCATGCTGCTTCCAGTCATAGGCTTATGCTGACAATCCTTCTAGGTACATGATAAACATCTCCAAAATCCAAAGAAGTTACTACAATATGTGTGGCAATCAGCAACCTCACAAATTGGCACAGTATAAGAAAGGCCAACACTCTCTATGCGCTCATGCGAAAAGAGTCTAACTGGAAGCAACCTGGCTATAGTGGTTAAACCATCCACACCTGCCCATTCCACAGGACTCTTGTCCATGTCCTCACACGAGGCGCCCAACAAATGTGATGGGTTGGGGAGGTGGGCTTCCTTTCTTTCTCTTAACATGAAGATACCAATGGAGCACATAGTCGATTTAAAAGTTATATCATTCTTGACACATGAAGAGCCCATCATTACTAATTACAAATGAATTAATGGATGGAAAAGTATTTATTAAATATTAACTATGTGCCAGACACTCTGATAAACACTAAAGATATGCACATAAAAAAGCAAAGCTGGTCTGTGGTCTCATGAAGCCTGAGTTCTAAAGGCAGAGATTGGCTAGAGGGGCATTTTGGTCCAGAAAATTACAGGAATGGTGACTGGACTTTAGAGAAGCAGATTGATAGAAGCTAACCAGGAACAGTTGCAGTTCTATGTGGGGAGAGAAGGCCATTTGGATAAAAGGGCAAGGAGGGGGTTACAGATTCAGTCTTTAATCTTCTTTTTAGTGACAAAGATGATACAGCAAGGTTGAAGTAAGAGAATAAGATGAAGAAAACACATAAAAGGCACAAGGGTTGTTTTAGAACAGAATATTAAATTGTTTCATTTCTTCATTTAAATGGTTGGCAGGAAGTTTGCTACTGGTAATTCTAAGTTTTGGAGTATTTTTTTCCTAGTGAATTAGGCAGTTAATTTCTGAATCTATGACTTTCAGCAAAACAAGGTAGAGTATATAGAAAAAAAGAGATTTTTGGTCATCAGACTTTTTATTTGTCACGTTATAGTAATAGTCTAGGAATTAAGCAAGATATCAAAGCTTGCTATTGTAGGAAAATAGCAGAATGATAAAAATCACTCAGAGTATGCAATCTTTAATATGATACCATCATCCCTTCTTTCAAATAAAAACATTCTCCTCATTCCCTTCACTGTATAGGACACGAAAATATTTTTCAAGATATTTTCTACCTTTTTTTTCTATTCTTTCCATGTTCTAACAAAGAACCCTTTATTTTTTTTGACATGACTACTTACTTAAGGAGCATACAATCCAAAGAGATGAGGCTTTGCTTTACCTATAAGCTTTTGTTTTTCTTGAAAGCATTTGCATAGGGTCTTCAATGATGGCAGAGGATTCTGGGCAGAAATCCTGAATAGCCTCCTCCTGAGCCTGAGCTAAACAAAGAATTATTGAACAACGGTTACAGCTCTATGTATAGAAAAGGGCTAATGCAATCCTCAAGTGGAAGAGGCCAGAACATTAAATAGAAGAGGGATGGGGGTGAGATTTTACATTTGGAAATAGGATGCAGATGAATGGCACACTGGAATCAAGTTCTTTTCTTTCAGAGTAAACCGTGATTCTGGATCTCAGATTGAAGCTCACACAGACCAATTTTTTTTTTGTGGGGTGCGTTGTTCAATAATTATAATGCTTTTTGGTTTATGTTCCCACCCAGGTACAATTCCTGGGAATATCAAAAGTGTGACGTGTCAGTTAAAGGGATTGTCCTACTCCTTGTTCCTCAGCCAGACCTGCAAACAAAGAAGCTTTTGAAAAATTAAAAAGACAAACTGAAACACTATCATCCCTCCCAAAAAAAGATAGTTTCCTTTATTAGGGAGTGAGACTGCTGTGGGGTGGAGCGTGGGAGGCAGTGCGGCAGGGGAGCTGAGATTGTAATAGCTGATCAGTTGCTATATCCGATCAAGACGCTAGGTGGCACTCCAAGCTTGAAAAGCTACATCAGCTCTCAGTTGGGTATTTGGGAACTCACTTTTACTGCTACCTTATCAACTGTAACCGTATACTCACAGATAGCACTATTCGTCTTGTAGCCTTTTTAACCTCTGTGCACTTCCAAGTTCTTCCAAAATTTCTCTCTAGGAGGATAGATATTCCAATAATTCATAACTCATTTGGATTGTCCCCCCTCCTCGCCCCCATCCCAAGTAGATTCCAATTTCTTTCCCCTCCTCAAAAAAGTCCCAAAGAATTCACACAACTGACATGTAGGTTACCTTAAATTTATTTCATTAAGAATGAAAATAAATTGTAAAGCATTATCATCCAAGAGGGTGGGACGGCCCTAACCACTGCAGGCAATATCTAAATTTCCAATTCCTCCCATCCTCTTCTGCATTATATATGTTGTTGTTTCCATGGCAAAGGGGAAGCTGATGAACTCAAAGGCCTTTGTAGGAAGCACTTTCAAAAATCCCAAAGTCCATTAGGGAGGGGTGGGAGGAATGGTGAATCATCTTAACAACTCCAGCTCCTCAGTCCTTTGGATAATAATCACTTCATGACTAGCAGGCAGGTGAAACTTGCTGCTCATAGCAACCAGGAAGATTGCTAGATCTCTGAGAGCTATTCTTTATGATGGGTTTGAGTCTTTTATTCTCTGCTCTTCTGTCTCCCCTTTGGCTCCCGAAGACACAGAAAACTGCAGGGAAAAATAAACCAACCTCCACATACAACATACAGCTTTGACAAGTTAAAAAAACAAAGAACTGGATATACTGAAGTAGTAATAACAAGAATAGACAGTAGGCTAGGTCCCTTCTATTAAGCTTCCCTTCCCCATGGTTCAGGTACCATCACTACTGCAGTTCAGAATTTACTGAATAGACTTGAGGGACTTAGTGAAGGAACAGTATCTGTGTTGAGATCTGTTCACTTCCTTCTTTTTAAAAAATTAATTTAATTTTCAATTTATGAAACAAAACAAACATTTCCATAACATAGTAGAATAAAAAAGGTGATTGCACGTGAAACTTCAAATCTATTATGTACAACTTGCATTCCTTTTAAATATATAATAAAGTTATCATGTAACATTCTTTTTTTTCTTTTTTTCTTCCCTCCCTCCTGCCCCAGACCTAGAAATGGCTACCATTAGATACAAATACATATATATATATATATATGTATATATATATGTATCTATATGCACCCATAGATACATATATTACATACATATATACAATAAATATATATAAATAAAATATAATAAATATTTTAAAATATTTAAATAAAATATTAAAATATTTTAAAATAAATATATAAATTATAGATAGATAAATAAATCTATCTATCTATCTATCTGTATTCTCTTTCAGTCTTTGATGAGACTGAACCTAGGACCTAGGAAGTATGCCATAGAGGGAATCAAAGTGAGATCTGCCAGAAGTGAGACTTCTCTTATTCTTCCTAGGACAAAGAAGGGGAGTGGAATCTACCTGCATGTCCACTCTGCAGTAGGAAGCCATGTGAGAAGAAAGAACATAATCTGTATGTCATGTCATCCACAACAGAGCCAGAAGCTATGGTGCCATTGGAATGAGATGACTGAAAACTGGCACTATAGGTAGAACTTCTGATCATGCATCAGAGAGCAGAAATAGGACCTGATAGAGAGCTCTGAGAATTCTATTATATATTCTGCTGAGCTAATGATTGGGAGGAACTTATTTTCTTCACCATCTTTCCTGTTTCCCCTTTTTTAAATCCTGTAAAACTGTAAAGCTCAACTTTAAAATGGGTAGTGGGGACACATATTTCAATATAAAGGGTGACATATAAGTAAATTAGAGGTGTATAGAAGAGATTGCTGGCACTCTGTTCCCAGGAAGTTGACTGAGCTCTCCCCAATTTTTCTCAGAAACATTAGATCAAGGCTCTAAATAGACTTTGGAAAACAGAACCCACAAAAAGATGAAGTGAAACAATTTTCCAGCTTAATATAACTTAGAAGGACTTGAGGAAAGGCCTGTCTCATTTGGGTAAAAGGGGACTGCATCCCAGCACAGATGGTGTCCAGGAAAGCCAGTGGCAGGCTCTGAGCTTCAGGACAGATCAGCAACTGAAGCCCCTTGGTCCTAGCTCAGCATGTCAGATGTGAGGCTTCCAGCCCCATTGCAGAAGGCAAATTGTTATCTCTGGAACCCCGAAACAACAGGCACGAGTAGGCAGGGCCACCCAAGGACAGTGGGCAAGACGTAAGCACCTTAGACGCCAGTGTGGAAAAACCAGTGACCAGGCCCCTGGCCCCAAGCATAAGAAGCTTGAGATAGTGCCCCCTGTGCTCTAGAGCAGAGCTCAACTTTACATGTCACAAATAGGGTGAAGAATGAGTAAGAAACAGAAGAGAGTCCTGACCATAGAAATCTACTAATGGGGGTAGCTAGGTGGCACAGTTTCTACAGTCAGGAAGACCTGAGTTCAAATTTGACATCAGACACTTGACACACTAACTGTGTGATCTTGGGCAAGTCACTTAACCCCAATTGCCTTGCCTTCCCCTCTCAAAAAAAAAAAAGAAATCTACTAATGGAGACTGGGAAGATCAAAACAGAAACTCAGAAGAGAGCAATGTCCAAATGTCTACATGTGAAGCCTCAAAAGCGAATATGAATTGGTCTCAAGCCCAAAAAGTCCTCTTGGAAGAGCTCAAACAAAATTCATCTAGAAGAACAAACGGTCAAGAATATGAAGGGAATTAATGAAAAAAAAAAGCAAAGGAAGGTGGCATAGTCATACCAGATCTAAACCTATATTACAAAATGGCAATCATCCAAACTATTTGGTACTGGCTAAGAAACAGAGTGGTGGATCAGTGGAATAGATTAGGTACACAAGACACAGGAATAAATTATTACAGTAATCTATTGTTAGATGAACACAGACTCCAGCTTCTGGGATAAGAACTCACTATTTGACAAAAAACTGCTGGGAAAACTGGAAAATAGTATGGCAGAAACTAAGCATAGACCAACATCTCACACAAAGTCAAAATGGGTACATGATTTAGACATGAAGAAATATACCATAAGCAAATTAGGAGAGCAAGGCATAGTTTACCTATCAGATCTATGAAGAAGGGAAGAATTTATGACCAAACAAGAGAAAGAGAGCATTATGAAATGCAAAATGGATAGTTTTGATTACATTAAATTAGAAAAGTTTTGCAAAACCAATGCAACCAAGATGAGAAGGAAAACAGAAAGCTGGGAAACAATTTTTATAGCAAGTGTCCCTGATAAAGGACTCATTTTTAAAATATATAGAGAACTGAATCAAATTTATAAGAATACAAATCATTCCCCAATTGATAAATGGTCAATATAAACAGGCAGTTTTCAGATGAAGAAATTAAAGCTATCAATAGTCATATGAAAAAATGCTCTAAATCATCATTGATTAAAGAAATGCAAATTAAAACATCTCTGAGGTACCACCTCCCACCTATCAGATTGGTTTTAATAAGACAGAAAAGGAAAATGATAAATGTTGGAGAAGATGTGGGAAAATTGGAACCCTAATGCATTGTTAGTTGTGAACTATTCAAACCATTCTGGAGAGCAATTTGGAACTATGCCCAAAGGGCTATAAAAGTATGGGTACCCTTTGATCCAGCAATACCACTGCTAGGTCTGTATCCCAAAGAGAACTTAAAAAAGGGAAAAAGACCCACACGTACAAAAATATTTATAGCAGCTCTTTCTGCAGTGGCAAAGAATTGGAAATACAGGGGATGCCCATTGTGGGATACAAATGAAATGGAATACTATTGCACTATAAGAAATTATGAGAGGGCAGCTAGGTGGTGCAGTGAGTAGAGTACGAGCCCTGGAGTTAGGAGGAACTGAGTTCAAATGTGGCCTTAGACATTGGACACACTAGCTGTGTGACCTTGGGCAAGTCACTTAACCCCAATTGCCCTGCCTTCTCCCCTCCAAAAAAAAATAAAGAAATGATGAGCAGGCACGTTTCAGAAAATTCTGGAAAGACTTACATGAACTGATGCTGAGCGAAGTGAATAGGACCAAGAGAACATTGTACACAGTAACAGCAACACTGTGTGGTGGTCAACTATGATAAACTTAGCTCTTTTCAGTAATACAATGATCCAAGACATTTCCAAAAGACTCATGATAGAAAAGGACATCCACGTTCAGAGAAAAAACTATGGAGTCTGAATGCAGATCAAAGCATATTATTTTCACTTTTTCTGGGTTTTTTTTGTTTTTTCTTTCACATGGTTTTTCCTTTTTGTTCTGATTCTTCTTTTGCAACATGACTAATGTGGAAATATGTTTAACATGATTGTACATATATAACCTATATCATACTGCTTGCTCTCTTGGGGAGGGGAAAAGGAAGGGAGAGAGGGATAAAAATTGGTAACTCAAAGTCTTACAAAAATTAATGCTGAAACCTACCTTTACATGTAATTGGAAAAAATACTATTAAGTGCATATGCGTGTGTGTGTGTGTGTGTGTGTGTATGTGTGTGTGTGTGGTGTTCCTTTATACCTACTTTCTGCCAGACTACTTTCCAGTTTTCCCAAATAGTGTAAGATAGTAAGGTTTTTTTTTCCCCAGTAGCTTAGATCTTTGGGTTGATCAAACACTAAGCTACTGTGCTTTATTGCTTGGGTACATTGTATGCCTAATCTGTTCCATTAACCAATCTTACTATTTCGTACTGAATATTGCATTGTTTTGATGATTATGGTTATGTAGTATAGTTTGGCATCTGGTATGTCCTGGCACCCTTCTCACCCTTTTTCCTTAATTTCTGTGATACCATTTTTTTTAAATCAATCAGGGTTGAATGGCTTGACCAGGGTCACACAGCTAGCAAGTGTCTGATGTCAAATTTGAACTCAGGTCCTCCTGACTCCAGGGCCAGACTTCCAAGTATTTTATACTCTCTGTAGTTATTCTAAATAGAATTTCTCTTTCTATTTTTTCCTGATGGATTTTGTTGATAACTTGCAAAAATTTTGATAATTTATATGGGTTTATTTTATAACCTTCAGCTCTGCTTAAGTTATTGTTTCAATTAAAAAAAATTTTTGTTGACTTCCTGGGGTTCTCTAAGTAAATCATCATATCATTTGCAAAAAGTGGCAATTTGGTTTCCTCTTTGCCTATGCTTATTTTTTCAATTTCTTTTTCTTGTCTTATTGCCATAGCTAGCATTTCTAGCACCATATTGAATAGAAATGATGATAATGAAAATCCTTTCTTTACCCTGTTATTATTGGAAAGGCCAGGTGTTATTATTACTGCTAACTTATTGGGTTGTATGGGTGTTCAGAGGAAGACAAGCACCTCTGGTATAGGGGTTACTGAGACTTTTTCAGGGTTCCTATCTACCTTTGGTGTCCACCAGATTCACCCAATTCTCACCCGTGGCTCCAAATAAGCTGTAGTATGCCCAGTGGCCACCCCCAGTAAACTGTTTGAGTAGACAGGCTAAACCAGGTTGAGGGTGACCAACAGGCCTCAAACCTGTTGGTGAGTTGAGGAGGGTGTGTCTACCAAAAACTTGTGAAGACTTCTCCCCAGTGGCATGTTGGATGAGAACATTTGTTCCAATGGCCCGGAAAGCAAATAAAGCAGATGCTGTGGAGCACTTAGAGCCTGGTCAGACATCGAAGATGCCAAGGTCGTCAGCTGCCTCCCAAGCTATCACCAGTCATCTTGACATTTGTCTTGCCACTGGACACTGATGATTCTGGAATATTGATCGCCTGAGGCAGATGATTTCCCTCAACCCTGCCTCACTTTAATCCAGTTTATGTGTGAGTCAAAAGATATCACCCACACCATTTTACCAGTTTTACCTTTCTCAAAGTCCTGTGGCAACAGGTAAGTGACAAAGCAGCAAATGCAGATATAATGGGAGCTCTAGTCACAACCCTGCATATAGGCAGCCCAGGCTATAGGGTTTTCTTCTTACTAGACTGAAGTAGAAATGAGATTCAGCAGCCCCCTGGATGTCTGAGCATCCTTTTTTAAGGATTGCACTGCTCACCTCCTGGCATGAGGAAAGGCCTAGAAAAGGTGCCCTAAAAGTTGTCCACTTCATCTTACCTAACCCTGGCCTGCTTCCCTCCATAGGTGGGGATACTACCCTGCACTAAGATACAGAAAAAGCTTTTGTGAACATGATTCTACTCATCATTGGTATATGGAATGTGTGTATACTTATGGACAACAAGAAATCCAGTAGACCTGAAAGACAGAACAACTCTTATTGGGAGAGATCTCAGCAGATATCACAACCAAGCAGCAGCTCTGAGAGAAACAAGGCTGGCATATGAAGGCCAGCTTATTAATGTCAGAGCTGGACACATGTTTTTTTCTGGAGGGGCCACAGCAATGGGGAGTGCTGTGAAGATGGCATAGGTTTCACAATCAAAACTAATCTAGTCAAGAAGCTTGTATGTCTTCCAAAAGGAGTGAACAACAGATTCAGGACAATGTGATTGCCACTTGCAGCAAAGTACCACACCACCATTATCGGTGCATATGCTTCCACCATGATGAGCCCTGATGAGGCCAAAGGAAAATTTTATAAAGACCTGGAGATCCTCATCATCAATGTGCCAAAAGAGGACAAACTTGTAATTTTGGGTGACCTTAATGCCAGAGTAGGCACAGACTATCAGACATGGCAGGGAGTCTTTGGGAGGAATGATGTGGGAAACAAGCAACAGCAACAGTCACTTAATATTGAAGACTTGTGTGTCTCATGACCTTCTCATCACCAACATCGTCTTCCATTTGCCTAAATGCAACAGAACTTTGTGGATGCACCCTCACAGCAAACATTGGCATTTAATAGTCCATGTCATTGTAAAGAGGATGTGAGAGTGATGAAGGTGTTATGTGGCACATTGTGCTAGATCAATAATAGATTTATCCTCTCCAAGCCAAACAGTCATGTTAAACAAAAGCAGTGGCCCTTAAGGCATAGTCAAATGACTACCAGAAGACTTAATGCCAATATATTAGATCATTTCTCCAAACTTGAACAGTTTGTTGCTAATCTGGAGGGAAAGCTGAGTCAACACATGGATGGCAACAGTGGATCAGAAAAGGAGTAGTTAGCTTTCATAGGTTTATTGTATAGCATCACATTTACTCATCTGGGCCAGAACGCTTGCAAACATTAAGATTGGTTTGTTGAAAATGATGGGGAAATTCAGAAGCTGCTAAATGAAAAACAAGAACTCCATAAGGTTTACTGTCAGGATTGGTCTCTGTCTCTAAGGAGGCAGCATTTAACGCCATCAAAAGTAAAGTGCAAGCCACAGATATGTGGATTCCGTGAGGACCAACCCTGACATACTGCGCTTCTCTCAACAACCTAAAGGGGCAAGGACAACTCCAGGGGACTCACGATGGAGAATGCTATCTTCATTCAGAGAAAGAACTGCGAAGTTTGAATACAGACTGAGGCACACTACATGCTCGCCTTTTCTGCTTCTCTTTTGTTTTTGTTTTTGGGTTTTTTTTTTTGTTTTTGTTTTTTGTTTTTGTTTTTTTGGTTCTGTTTCTTCTTTCTCATGATTCATTCCATTGGTCAAAATTCTTCTCCACGACTTGACTAGAGCATAAATTAATTCAATGCGAAGTTATACATGACAGTTATATGAGACTTCATGCAGTCTTGGGGAGGGAGGGGGGAGGGAGGGGAGAAAAACTGGAACTCAAAACTATGTAGAACCGTGTGTGGTAAACTAAAAATAAATAAAGAAAAAAAAAAGTAAAGTGCAAGCAAAGTTAGAGAGATGCAAGATTCTGGGCTCAGTGAGAAGGCAAATAAGATTCAGTTTTTTGCTGATGGTAACAATTCAAAGTGCTTTTATGATGCTCTGGAGGCTATTTATGGTCCAAAGACCTTTGTTGCATCTCAACTACTCAGCACTTAAAGGAACCACATTGATTAGTGATAAGAATATGATTCTGAAGAGATAGGCTGAACACCCCCATGGTGTTCTTAACAGACCATGATCATCAATGCTGAAGCCATTGACCATTTACCTCAGGTTGAAGTCAATCCCTCCAGTTGAAGAAATTGGACTCCTCTCATGTGGTACTGATTCTATTCCAGCTGAGATTTACAAGGCAGAGGATCCAATGTTCACACGAAAGCTGATATCAAGAGGAGGTTTTATCCCCCAGGAGTTCAAGGATGCCTCAGATTGTCCTGTGACAAATCACAGGGAGGAGGGGATCTCCTCTCTCTCTCTCTCTCTCTCTCTCTCTCTCTCTCTCTCTCTCTCTCTCTCTCTCTCTCTCTCTCTCTCTCTCTCTCTCTCTCTCTCTCTCTCTCTCTCTCTCTCTCTCTCTCTCTCTCTCTCTCTGTCATTGCCAGCAAGATTCTTGCCAGAGTCCTCCTTAATCATTTGATTCTTCACCTGGAAGATGGTCATCTACCTGAGAGCCAGTGTGGCTTCAGAAAGGGCCAAGGAATGGTTGATATGGTGTTTGCTGCCCAACAACTCCTGGAGAAATGCTAGAAGAAGAAGAAGGTCTGTACATAACATTCATTGATCTCATCATTAGTCTTTGATACTGTCAGTCATGAGGGCTTGTGGAAGACCATGGCTGAATTTGGTTGCCCAGAGAAGTTCATCAGTACTATACACCAGTTTTATGAGTTCTGGATAACAGAAAATGCTCTCATGTTTTCCCAGTGACTAATGGAACAAAGTACGGCTATGTGCTTGTTCCCATGCTGTTTTGAATGATGTCCTCAGCTATGTTGTTGGATGCCTTCAACAAGGATGAAAATGGCATTGAGGTCAGCTACCATACTGACAGTAAATTATTTAAATTGAAAAGGCTATAAGCCAAGACTAAAATGGAGGGAGATTTGATGCACAACTTTTTGTTTGCAGATGATTGTGCACTTAATGCAGCCTCTAAGGCTGAGCTGAAACAGAGTATGGATAGATTCTCTGCTTCTTGTGCTAATTTTGGTCGGACAAGAAAACAGGTTGTCCGCCAACCAGCACTGTACCATCTATATGTGGAACCATTGGTTACAGCAAATTGAGAGAGTTTGAATGCAATGGATAAGTTCTCTTACCTTAGCAGTATACTTTACAGGGATGCACACTTGGATCATGAGGTGGACTCGTGCACTGCAAGGGCTAGCTCAGTGTTTGGGAGGCTCCAAAGGAAAGTGTGGGAGAGACGAGGAATTAGGCTACCTACCAAACTACAGATCTACAGAGCTGTTGTGCTGACCCATTGTTGTATAGTTGTGAAACTTGGATAGTAAACCAGCACCATGCCAGGAAACTGAATCACTTTCATTTGAATTGTCTTGAAAAATTCTGAAGATCACCTGGAAGGATAAGGTACTGAACACTGAGGTCCTTTCTTGAGCTATGCTGCCAAGCATTCAGATTCTACTGCAAAGAGTGCAGCTCTGTTGTTTGAATGCCAAACATATGTTTGCCTAAAAAACTACTTTACAGAGAACTCACGCAAGGCAGGTGCTCACATGGAGGTCAGAAGTGATACAAGGATACTCTCAAGGTCTCTATGAAGAACTTTGGTAGTAATTGTGAGACAGGGGAAATGCTGGTACAGGATCATCCAGCATGGCATGACCACATCAAAGAAGGTGCTGTGCTCTCTGAGCAAAGCAGAATTGTAGTAGCTCAAAAGAAACACGAGATGCCAAAATTTCATGTGTCTGACCTTTGGTAGAGTGTTCAGTGCTGATATTGGTTGGACACACTGTCCCTTGACTCCAACATAGTGTTGTCATTTTGGTCCTCTTCAAGAACAAAGGACAACAACCATTGGAAAGGCCTCCAACTTTCCCCCATCATGGAGAATGGTAACCTTAGGTTTTAGACAGATAGTATTTACCCTATTAAGGAAAGCTCCCATTTATTCCTATGCTTTCTAGTGTTGTTAACAAGAATGGGTGTTGCATCTTGCTAAAAGTTTTTTTTTCATCAGTTGATATAATTCTATGATTTGGTTGTTTTATTATTAATATGTTTAGATATGTTTATAGTTTTGTCAATATTGAACTAGCTCTGCATTAATGGTATAAATTTAGCTTGGTCATAATATGTAATATCTATAATATGTTACTATGGTCTCATTGCTATTATTATTTTATATTTTTGCATCAGTAATCATTAGAGATATTTGTCTCTAGTTTTCTTCCTCTGTTTTGACTCTCCTTAAATTTGATATCAGGCCATATGTATGTCATAGAAAGAATTTAATAGATAGGACCTCTTTTCCCCCTATTTTTTCAAAGAGTTTATGTAGTATTAGAATTAATCTTTAAATACTTGATAGATTTTTCTCCTAATTCATCTGGTCCTGTGTTCTTTTTTCCCTTTACAAGCCCTATTCCTTACTTCCATTGTACAGGTTATATACAACAAAAAAGGAAATATTCCCTTTCTGGAGGTTCAGGCACTATACTCACCAACTTCAGCATAGTCCAGCCCTTGGTGGATAGATCTGAGGGCTTCTATATACTCCTCCTAGAGCCTGCTTGCCCCACTTCTACTGCTACTGCTGCTGCACTAAACAACGTGATCCGCTTTCATTCCATGGCCCCCTCAACACTTGACTCTGTGCAGTTTCTTTTGGAAGAAAAGTTTACTTTCAGCTGGTTATTAGCTCCTTTAGAGAACCTGCCTTCCTAGAGCTCTGTAGCTCTTTTTCCAAAGAGAGATCTTCAGCTACACAGAGAGGAAGCAAATCCCTCTACCTACCAATGCACAAGCACAGATCTTGGTTATATTTTTCCTAGATTTTTCAGCCTGGCAAAGATCACCTACACCTTTGTGCATCAAAAGTCACAGTCTATGTCTGCTTCCTAGCTTTTATATCCTGGAAGCAGGGTCTGAAAAATCCTACTTAGGCATGAAAAAAAAATCACATCTCTCCCTCCTCATTGATTTTTCAATTCTCAATGGTCTTGTTTTACTTCCCTTGGAGATTTGTAATATACCCACCTTCAAGTTTTTGGAACATAAAGGCAATGACTCTGGGGATTATTTTGGTCATGGGAAGAGATAAGAAAAATAAGAGTTAAATTATTGGAAATTTAGAATGGAGATTGTGGGGATGGATTTTGAAGTAGGCTCTGACTTTAACATTGGTCTTTGTTTTGATATGTGAGGAAGTTTTACTTACCAAGTTCTTAAAGTGAGAAGTTTTTATTTATAATTATGTGTGACTGGGGCAGAGGGGAGAAGGTGGTGGCAAGGGGGCAGAATATAAAGGAGACTTCCTAAATTATGAAGGTTTCCTAAGATTTAGAGATGTAGGAGCCCCAATCATATAATTAATCTAATTTCTATGAGGATAGTTGAGCACTTCACCTTCCTATGACTTTAAGGAGGTGACCTCAGGACAGAGTAAAACAGAGAAAGATCCCGGAAGGGAAGGTGGGAAACAAGGCATTCCAGAAGCCTGAGACTATCAACATGAATGAACTTTCCTGTTTGGAAAAACTGGCATTGTAAATCTTTTATTGCCATGTTGTGTGTGGTGAAGAGAGGTGTAGCAGGGGAGGAATAGGCAGATAAAGAACTGCTGCTTATTCTGCTCAACTAAATAAGGATTCTCAAGGGCAACATGCAGGAATATTGGGAAGATGTCAGCATGAGAGAGAGCCTGTGAGCAATTCACCCTTGGCCACCTCAAATGAACAAAGAAAGCACTGTCCCCCAAATGTGGTAAAATTATCAAGCATCAAAAGAGAAAAAAGTCAAAGACATCTTGCACCACTTTCTAGCCCATATCCCTAACTTTTACACAAGAATAGTGTGAGGGATTTTATCAAGTGCTTTACTAAAATCTAGGTAAGTTATATTCACAGCATTTTCATGAATTCTCAGTTTAATATTCTAATACTCCAATGTTTTTGCCATCTTACTAACGTGGGTATTTCCTCCACTGATGCATACCATAATGTAACACTTTGGATTTGGAGTCAAAGGACCTAGGGCTGGATGTCAGATCTGCCACTTGCTACCTATGTGACCTTGGACAAGTCACTGAGTTTCAGTTTCCTCATCTGTGAAATGGGAGAATTGGACAAGATGGCCTTTAAGGTCACTTCCAGCTCTGAATCTATGATCCTTTGTTCCATTCATGCCTTGCACGTGGCATTCATGTCCGCCAATAAATTTGCCAAAGAGTGTCACCAACATATGGGAAGGTTTCTTTATGTTCTCTTGACACCACCTGAACACTAATGATTGGATGCTCCTTGTTTTTTCATTACAGGACTATAAAAAAGTTGGAGTTTTTCTGGTTTATTTTTGATAGATTTTTACCACTTTAAATCTTTTTTTTTTTTTGGCCTTTCAGTTTCATCTTTAAATGCCCTTGGAGTGACCTAGCTTGCTTGGACCTCTCACTGTGATTTATACAAACTGTTTTCCCTTGCACTCCTCACTTTTTTGAGAGGTCACACTGCTCATTGTCTTCCACTATCATTCTCTGTAAGATTTTATAGATGGGGGTATCTAGGTGGTACAGCAAGTAGAGCACCAGCCTTGGAGTCAGGAGGACCTGAATTCAAATCTGGCCTCAGATACTTGACACACTTACTAGCTGTGTGACCTTGGGCAAGTAACCTAACCTCAATTTCCCAGCCTTCCTCCCTCCAAAAAAAAGATTTTATAGATAAGCTTCTATATTCCAAACATGTGTTGCTCTTGGTTGCCACATCTCCCTATCTGTCAAGCATATCAAATATTTGCTTGCTGAAGCAGTCTCTAGGCTCTTTTGTTATCCTACTTATGGAAACTAATTTATATTGGTTAAACTTCTTGTGAAATTGTTTAAAAATTGGTCTCAATTATGATAGTAACCTTTCCTTCATTTCATTTTTGCATCAATTATGTATTTAGATAAGTCAGGTAGAAGGTCTTTTAAGTGCATAGTAAAACATAAACTTTTTTGGTAATTTTTTTTATTAATGGTGCTCTTTGTTTCAACAAATTGATGGTCTTACTGTAGCTGGTTGAGGACTGATTCCCATATCAGAAACTAGCCATTTCCTGTCTGTTAAAATATAATAAATTTTATTTTTTGTGTTATGCGATGCTCGTCATGTTCAATAACTCCCAATTTTTTTCTTGAAGAAAATATTGATGAGCATGGAAGTTCTGTATAGCCAAAAAGTAATTTCCCCTTCTTATTCCTTAGTGTTCAACCATATTTTTCAATTTTTACCATGCTTACTTATTTCTACATTTCTGTTAAAGTGACCAAGTATTAAAATAGATGTTGACATGATTTAGATGATCTTGTTGAATTTTTCGTAAAATGACCCTACCCTTTCATATCTATAACCAATGTTGGAACATAAACTATAATTATTTTCATAATTTTTAAAACAAATGCTTATCGTGTAAATGTTCAAAGGAAATGAACAGGAATTTTAAAAATATAACTTAATTATACTTCAATTAGTATGCATTAATTTTCTATGCCTCCAATCCCCCTCTCCGCTCTAATTTGAAAAATAAAAAATAAAATCCTCACAACAAATATGTATAGTCAAGCAAAGCAAATATCTGCATTAGTCATGTCCAAAAACATATATCTTATTCTGCATCGTGAGTATGTTACTCTCTGTCAGCAGGTCAGTGGTATCTTTCATTTTTAGTCTTCTGAAAATTAGTTTATTACTTCATTAATTGGAGTCAGTCTTTCAAAGTTGTTTCTTTTTTTCTTTACAATATTGACATTGTATAAATTGTTCTTCTAGTTCTCCTCATTTCACTTTGGATTAATTTACGCAAGGCTTCCCAGGTTTCTCTGAAACTGTCCATTTTAACATTTCTTATGGCACAGTAATTTTCCATTACATTTATATGTTTAGCCACCTCTCAATAGGTGGGTACTGCCTTTTAAGATTTTTAGACCTACAAAAAGACCTGGTGTAAACATTTTTGTATATATATATATATACATATATATATATATATATGTATATATATATATATATATATGGTTTTTGTTTGTTTGTTTGTTTGTTTCAATGGTCTAGTGGTGGCATTGCTAGGTCCCAAGGCATACATAGGCTAGTGACTTCTGAGGCACAGCTTCAGATCTCTTTCCAGAGGAACTAGATTGATTCATATCTCCATCAACAATGTATAAGTGTACTTGTTTTTTCATAGTCTCTCCGACATTTGTCATTTTCCTTTTTGTCATCTTTGCCAATATAATGGGTATGGGGTAGAATTTCAGAGTTGCTTTAATTTCCCTTTCTCCAATTACTAAGTGATTTGGAGCATTTTTTTCATGCAGTTTTTGATGGCTTGGATTTCTTCTTTTAAAATCTACCTGTTCATAGCCTTAACCATTTCTCTACTGCAGAAAGGCTCTTGTTATACATTTTAATCAGTTCCTTATATTTCTATTATCAGGGACACTTGCTGCAAAGACTTCCCACCCCTGCAGTTACCTGTTTCCCTTTAAATTTTAACTGCATTGATTTTGTTTGTACAAAAAGTTTCAAATTCTATAGAATCCAAAATTGTCCATTCCTTTTCTGTGATCTCTGAACCTCGTTTGGTCATAAACTCTTTTCTTATCCACAGTTGGGAAAGGTAATTTCTTCCTTGCTCTTTTAATTTTTTTATTCAGAAAAGAATATAAAATAAAGCCCAATAAATCATTAGCATTCCTGTATATTACCAATAAAACCCAGTAGGAAGAGAAATTCCATTCCATCTAATTATTATTAGAGTAGTAGGAAATAACAAGTAACCAAAATTTTAAAATTTTGTTTTGTTTTTCTGTCTTCTTTTTTATACAGCACATTTGGTTCTTCTTATATTAATTAACCTTAATATTAATGAAAAGGTTTTCACTTTCAATAATCATCCTTAAGGAGGTTGCTGTGTGGGTTACTGGATAGTCAAGAAAACCTGAATTCAAACCCTGCCTAAGACATTTACTAGCATTTTGATCCTGGGGAAGTCACTTAATCTCTGTTTGCTTTAATCCACTGGTGAAAGAAATGGCAAACCATTTCAGTATCTTTGCCAAGAAAATTCCATGGACAGTATGGTCCACGGAGTCATGAAGTTGGACACAACTGAACGACTGAACAATGATGATCATCCTTAAACCTCACTCTGACTCACTCCATAGAGCCAACCATTTACCAAATTTTATCATTTTTACTTTCATAACATCTCTCAAACACATTCCCTCTTCTTCACTTACACAACCACCACCACTTTAGTTCAGGCCTTTATCATCTCTCATCAATATTATTGCAAAAGCTTTCTAACTGGTCTTCCTGCCTCAATCCGTCCTCTATACACTTGCCAAAATGATGTCCCTAAAACATGGGTCCCTAAAACATGTCACACCCTACTCAGTAAAATCAAAAGGTTCCCTATTCCCTCCAAGATCAAATATAGAATCTATTATTTGTCATTTAAAGCTCTTTGCAACTTGGCCCTTCCTGCCTTTGTAGTCTTGTTACACTTTACTGTCCTTAGCACACTCTAAGATCCAGCTACACTCGCCTATTTGTTATTCCTTGCACATGAAACTTTGTGTCCTGTGTCCATGTCTGCACGCTGGCTGTTTTCTTTGCTGGTGTTGCTCTCTCTCCTTACTTCCACTTTTTTTTCTTTTCTTACTTTTTCTTCATTTTATTTTTAATTTATGGAATAAAACAAGCATTTCCATAATATAGTATGGTACAAAAAAGATGATTGTACATCTTTTTGCACTGCTAACGTATTATATACAACTTGCTATTCTTTTCAAATGTATAATAATTATGTAAATTTCTTTCTTTTCCCTTTTTTTCTTTCCCATTCTCCCTCCTAGAGATGGCTACCATTAGACATAAATATATATATGTAAAATCATTCTATATGTGCTTCTATTGATCAGTTCTTAATCTGGATACAGATAGTGTCTTCCTTCATATGTACTTTATAGTTAATTTGGGTATTTATAATAGTCAAAGTAACTTATTTGCTCTAAATTGTTCTTAAAATAATATTGCTGTTACTGTATACAATGTTCTTTGGTTCTGCTTCACTCTTCATTATTTCACGCAGGTCTATCCATGTTTTTCTAACATTGAGCTCTTCATGTCTTTTGGTACAGTAATATTCCACTACAATCATATACCACAACTTGTTCGATCATTCCCAAATTCACCAGCATCTCTGTAGTTTTCAGTTCTTTGCCACCACAAAGAGAGTCACTATAAATATTTTAGAACATATAGACTCTTTTCTTTTTCCCTAATCATCATTGGAAATAGACCTAGTAGTAGTATTGCCGGGTCAAAGGTATAGGTAATTCAATGAGACTTTAGGCATAATTCCAGATTGCTCTCAAAAATGGTTGGGTCAGTTCATAATTCCACCAACAATGAATTAGTGTCTCGAATTTTCCACGTCTCCTTCAATGTTTGTTGTTTTCTCCTTCAAAGTCATTTAAGCCAAACTGATAGATTTTTATATCTCAAGGTTTTTTAAAATTTGCATTTCTTTAATCAATAATGATTTAGAGCATGCAAGAAGACTGGAAAGGTATGGAGGAGTAGTTTATAAAGGGCTTTGAACACCAAAGGATTTTACATTTTATCCTGGATATGATAGGGAGACACCTTTATTTATTTATTGAATAGAGGAGTGTCATAATCAGATCTGCTCTTTAGGAAGATCACTTTGGCAGCTGAGGAGAGAACGAATTTGAGTAAGTAGAGGCTTAAGACAGGTAGAATAAATAACAGATTATTATAAGAGTCCAAAAGTTAGGTGATGGATGCATAAAGTAGGGAGAATGGTGGCAGTGTCAGAAGACAGAAGAGGGGAATTTATGAGAGATATTTTGAAGGTTAAATTAATGGGTGCTGGCAACAGATTGGTTATGGGAGCGGATGGGATAGAATGAGGAGTTGAGGAGCCTGAGTGATGGTGAAAAGATTGGTACTACCTACAGTGAAGGGCTTTTTTGTTTTTTTTTGTTTTGTTTTGTTTTTTTTGAGGATGAGGGAGTCATGGATATGTTTAGAGGCAGAAGAGAAGCAGCCAGTATTCAAGGAGATATGGAAAATAAATGAGAGAGTGGGAATGATAGAGAGGACAGAATGGAATGGGATCGCTTGTGTGTGTAGAGGGATTTGCCTTTGCAGGGAGGAGGGCAGCTTCATTAGGTGAGACAGTGATGAAAGCGAAAATAGTGATGGAAGGTGTCTGAAAGATGGGAGTTGAGGAGGAAGGGACAAGAGGAAGCTCTCAACAAATGATCCCAGTTTTTTTTCTGTGAAATATGAGGCAGGATTCTTAGGGAGGCTTAATTTGTGCAAGACAGGTACATAAGACACAAAGATACAGGAACTCTCTAAATACATCTACCCACACTGTCCATTTTTCCCCTATATCTGTCTGTACTTACCTGGCTGCTAGTTTCTTGCTCCTGTTTCTGTACAACTCAATGCAAACCCATGGGAATGTCAGATTTTACTGCCTTGGCAGCAATAAAAACAACGAAAATAACCCTATGTATCTTGATCTAATTTGTCCTCCCAGAAGAGAAAGCAGGCCAGTTTGCTACAGTGAGACTACCTTATAATAACTGCAGTGAGGGAAAATGTATCAAATTTTGGCCTTATGGTTACTGTTCATTACATTTTTATTAGCATGGTGTAAAGATAAGATGATGGATAATGACTTTCATGAGGACACCAAGCTAGGCACCCTGAAGGAAAGAATGAAATCTTGAGTGAGCTCATAAGGGTAAATAAATGGTTAACTAGAAATATGAACTTCTTTAGTAGGAAGAGTTTGAACTGAGTATACTGAAAGAAAGAAAAGAGCCTGCACTTATACAGAACAAGAAATAACTGGTTCTACATAAGTGTGATGGAAAGAGATTAGGGATCAGAATAGAACAAATAAGAGTACCGTTATTACACAGATTAATATATGAGCTTGATTACGATTCTTAGAAAACCCTTAAAATTGAAGGGATGATTAACGAGTACTTAGAAAATTACGTGGTGATTACAAAGAGCCATTACGATTGAATAGGTCATGACCCAAAGCCATTACTCAATAGGTCAAGCATATGGATGGAAAAAGAAAAAAGTTTGCATAAGATGAACTGCAAGCTATAAGTGATTATCTGAAAAATTACTCTAAATTGCTAGTAAGAGAAATTCACATTAAAATTCTTCTGAAGTTTCACCTCATGCCCAGAAAATTTACAAAGATGACCAAGAAATAGAAATTGTCAATATTGGATGAGGTGTGGGAAGACTTGTTTATCTTCCAAGATTTCTGTTTGGTCATTTGTGCTTAGGAAAATAAACACAAAACACATATGTGAACACAATGTTGACGGCTGGGGGAATTTTGCCAAATATTCTGGAAATCTGTTTGGAATTATGCAAGAAAAGTAACAACTTTTTATACTCTTTGACTCAGTTATCTATCTAGTGGTCATGTACTCTAAGAAGGTCAAGACAGAAAGAAAAAACCTATTTGTACACCAAAACATCCATAGGAGCACTTTTTAGAGGACAAAGAACTACCAAAAAGAGAATTTCCATTTACTGGGGGAGTGCTGAACAAACTGAGGCATAAGAATGAAATGAAATATAATTGTGCAGTAAGAAATGACAATTGTGGAAAAATATGGAAAAACACGGAAAGATTCGTATAAATGATTGTAGAGGCAAGTAAGTGGAACCCATGGCCCAATGGTTATCCCCTATCACAAAGAATTATTGATCTGGAGTCATGCAGACTGATTCAGCCTAGGGGGGCCTGGCCCCAAAGAGTAGGAACCAGGGTTTTATCACAATATCTAGCTCATGCCTCTGATGGGGTACAGGCCCAGAGACCTTTTCTTCCTAAATCTCTTAAAGAGAGATTAAGTATGGCTCATATCTAGGGCCTCCCCAAAAAGGATGAATGGTATCTTTTATAGAAAAAGAATACACTTTGCCAAGTTGATACCAGGTATAAGGCAGTTCTTTATTTCCTCTATCAAAAAAGTTCTTAAAATACAAAAGATGAATTCGCATATATTAAACAAATTTTTAAACTATGAAACAATAACCTATAGCATAGTATGCTCTCCAAGGAAGTAAAGACTTGTAAGCTATAAGTGACTGTAAGATGATTGTAAGAACTTCTGAATAGATATTTTGCTTTTACTTCTGACCTCTTCTATCTGTGCAATTCAAGCTTAGATGTCCTGGCAAGCCAGGATATGGCTTGGGATTTCTTAGTCCTTTAAAATAAGTAGCATTTTCATAGTGCTTTAAGGTTTGCAAAACCCTTTACAAATATTATCCCATTTTATCCTCATAGCAACCCTGGGAGACAGAAGCACACAGCTAGTGAGTGTTTGAGGCTAGATTTGAATTCAGGGCTTCTGACTTCAAGTCCGGTTCTCTATCCTTTCCATCAACTACTTGCCTACAAGTTGCATCCTCCTCCTGATGGTTTCTTTTCATGGTATGTCTTTTCTTTCAAGAAGTGGTATGGATACAGGAAGTACCCTCCACCTGGCAGTCAAAACCCACTGAAGAATTCCCAAATTTCCACTCACAAAATAGATACAAAGGCTGAAAATGTCTGCCTATCTATTTCTCAAGATTTCTTTTTGGTCACTTGAACTTTGGGAAATAAACACAAAACAGAAGAGGCAGCCAGGTTCTTGAGATCCAGTCTTAGGCTTACATTGGCAAGTATATGTTCTCTATGTCATCTACTTGCTGCCATTATTATATGAGGAGGTGGGTGGGAAGAGAATAGAAATCCCTTCTCAACCTTCTGAAAGTCTGAAGGACTCAAAGAGGTCAGAAACTATTTCTCCTAATTCTCTTTATAACCTTTGGAAGGCTTGTTCTTCCTAAACCATATTGGACACAGCTCCCCAGAAACACAGAGCAGGGGAGGTGAAGGAAGAAAAATGAAGTGAATAAGCTTTATGTAGTGCGAACTCAGTGCCAGGCACAGTGCTGAGGGGCTTTACAAATAGTGTGTTGTTTGATCTTCCCAAGGACCCTAGAAAGTTGTGCTATTATTGTCTCCAAGAGAAACTGAGGCAAACAGAGAGTAAGTGACTTGCCCAGGGTCACAAAGTTAGTAAATGTCTGAGTCTGAACTCTCATCTTCCTAACTCCATGCTCAGCACCCTATCCATTGCAGCGCTTAGCTGCCTTTAGTTACTGGGACTAACAAGGAATTGACTTATCATCATGAGTCTCAGCAAGTGGCCAAACTTCATTTCTTTTTTAAAAGGCTACTAAACTGGTAGATCATATCATAAACATAGCTGGCATTTACACAGTGTTTTAAGGTTTGTTAAGTGCTTTACATTTGAGTCTAATAATAACCTTGTGAGGGATGCCCTACAGGTTAACACCTCCAATTTGAAGAAACCAAGGCTCAGAGAGCATTGTAACTGAGATATCCATAAATGTATAGGAGACAGAATCTAAGAAATAGCCAATAGTAAAACCCATTATCTCCAATGTCTAAACGCAAATTCCTGAAGTTTAGGCAGAAAGCAGAGGAACTAAAGGTTCTAATGCTAGGAGGTCATTTTAACTTCATAATAATCACAGAGATTTGATGGAATGAAACTTATGGCTCTGGATGAATTACCTTTTTTTTAAAACAAGGAAGGAGAGAGAGAGGTTAAAGGGGGGGAGAGTGGTAGAATGGTAGTGTATATTTAAGAAAGTATATTCCAGTCTGAACATCTAGGAACCAGAATAAGGAAACAGGATGAAGGATATTTGGTTGAAGGTTATTGAAGGGAGAAATAGAAGTGATTTAACCTTTGGACACAATCAGACTACCTGGAAATAGATGAGGAGTTTGGGAAGTCGATCACAAGCCTAGTAAAGAGGCAGAGATGGGGACTTAAACACGTGTGCTAGATCTCTCTCTCTCTCTCACTCTCTCACTCTCTCTCTCTCTCTCTGTCTCTCTCTCTCTCTCTCTCTCTCTCTCTCTCTGTCTCTCTGTCTCTCTCTCTGTCTGTCTCTCCAAATTAAAGCAACTGTGAAGTTCTATCTCACACCCACCAGGCTGACTAAGATGACAAAAAAGAAAATGACAAATGTTGGAGGTGCTTTAGAAGCACATTAATGAACTGTTGGCAGAGCTGTGAATTGGTTCAGATGTTCTGGAAAGAGAACTAGAACTAAACTCAAAAGTGCACGCTCCTTTGACCCATCTATGCCACTACTAGGCCCATAATTTAAGGAAACAAAAAACAAATGGAAAAAAAAAGAGCCACATGTACAAAAATACTTACTGAAGCTCTTTTTGTAGTAAAAAAAAAAGAACATGGAAAACAGGGAGTCCCCATCTATTGAGGAATGAATGAATAAATTATGAGAGCATAATCAAATACTATTGTGCTGTAAGAAATTATAAAAAGGACAGTGTCAGGAAAACACAGGAAGACAAATATGAATTGGCACAGAGTGAAATGAGCAGGAAAACTATTTATATAGTAACAATAATACGAAGAAAAACAACTTTGAGAGACTTGAAAACTCTGATCCAATGCAATGACCAACACTGATTTCGGAGGACAGATGATGCAATTTGCTTTTGATCTTTTGACAGAGAGGTAATAGATTCAAGATCAGAAATGAGAAATAAATTTTTGAATGCATTAAATATGAGAACTTATTTTCCTTAACTATGTATATTTAACTTAAGGGCTTTATTGTTCTTTTTTATTTTTCTCATAGGTTCCAGGGGTTGGTAGACGACAAGGGAATGGTGAGGACAGGATAGGAGAAAAAAAGGAAGAAAAGAAGATCATTAAGACATTTTTTAACATAGAGAAAAGAACAGAAGAAATGACAGGAAAAGGTTAGATAAGCAGGACAGCTTTGAAAACATTATACTAAAAAAAGCATGTTGTACTTAAGAGAGATCTGAAATTTCAAATACGATCATCTTTCTTTCCTTTTGTATATATGCAAATATATGTATCTATAAATATATATTATATATCTAAATTCCCTTTCTATTTAATATTTAAGTCACAATTTAAAAAGAAAGAAGAGAAATAAACTGGTCCAAACATTCAGAAGAACAATTTGGAACTATGTCCAAAGGGCGATAAAACTATGCATACCCTTTCACCCAACTAGGTCTGTATCCCAAGGAGATCAAAAGAAAAGGAAAAGGACCTATATGTACAAAAATATTTATAGCAGCTCTTTTTTGTGGTGGCAAAGAATTGGAAACCAAGAGGATGCTCATTAATTGGGAAATGGATGAATAAGTTGTGGCGTATGATTGTGATGGAGTACTTGTTCTATAAGTGCTATAAGAAAAAAGGTGAGTAGTTTCAGAAAAACATGGCAAGAACTACATAAACTGGTGTAAAGTGGGGTGAGAAGAACCAACAGATCATTGTGCATGGTGACAGCAAAGTTTAATGATGATCAGCTGTGAAAAACTTGGCTACTCTGATAAATAGGGGAAATTAGGTGGCACAGTGTATACAGTGCAGGACCTGGAGTCAGAAAGACTCATTTTTCTAAGTTCAAATCTGACCTCAGACATTTATTTGTTGTGTGACTCTGGGCAAGTCTTTTTGTTTTTCTTTCTTTCTTTCTTTCATTTTTTTTGGAGGGGTAAAGGCAAAGCAATTGGGGTTACGTGACTTACCCAAGGTCACACAGCTAGTAAGTGTCAAGGGTCTGAGGCCAGATTTGAACTCAGGTCCTCCTGACTCCAGGACTGGTGCTCTACTCACTGCACCACCTAGCTGCCCCCTGGGCAAGTCTTTTTAAACCCTGTTTGCCTCAGTTTCCTCATCTGTAAAAATGAACTGGAGAAGGAAATGACCAACCACTCCAGTATCTTTGCCAAGAAAACTCCAAATGGAGTCACGAAGATTCAGACATGACTGAAATGAATGAACAACTACAACATTCTGACCCAAGATAATTCCAGAGATCTCATGATGAACTCTGAGTTGCAAATAATTTTCTCACTTTCTTTATGTTTATTGCTTTTTAAAAAATATAGCTAATACGGAAATATTTTGTGTGATTTCACATGTATGATTGATATCATATTGCTTGCCTTTTCAGTGGGTGTGGGAGGGAGTGGGAGAGAGGGAAAGAATTTGGAGCTCAAAATTTAAAAAGAAAAGAATGTTTCTAAAAAGAATTTTAAAAGAAAGAATAAGGGATGAAAATTAAGAAGACATACTATACTGCCCCTCATTTTAAGGCTTTAAGTATATAATGGAATGATATTTTTAACAATTAATTGATTAATTGATTGATTTTTTGTTTTCATTTACAACATTCAGTTCCTCAAGTTTTTGAGTTTCAAATTTCCCCTCCTCCCTCTCCACCCAAGACAGCATGAAATCCTATACAGTTTCTACATATACCTTCACACTAAACATTTTCACGATAATCTATAACCAATGGAATGAACCATGAGAAAGAAGAAAAGAAACAGAAACAAAAACAAAAACAAACAAACAAAAAAAAGGAGAGCAAATAGTTTCCTTCAATCTGCATTCAGACTCGGTAATTCTTTCTTTGGATGTGAATTGCTTTTCCATCATGAGTCTTTTGGAGTTGTCTTAGGACCTAGCATTGCTGAGAAGAGCCAAGTCTATCAAAGTTAGTCATCAGAGATACTGTGTGTCTGTAATCATGTATAATGTTCTCCTGGTTCTGCTTCCCTCACTCAGCATCGGATCACATAAGTTTTTCCAGGTTATTATGATGTCTGTCTGCTCCTCATTTCTTATAGCATTCCATTAAAATGGTATTCCATTATATTCATATACCACAACTGTTTAGCCATTCCCCAATTGATGGGTATCCCCTTGATTTCTAATTCTTTGCCACCACAGAAAGAGCTGCTATAAATATTTTTGAACATGCAAGACCTTTCCCTACTTGTATGATTTCTTTGGGATACAGCCGTAAAAGTGGTATTGCTGGGTCAAAGGGTATGCACATTTTTATAGCCTTTTGGGCAAAGTATAGAATGCTATTTTTACACATCCTCTTCCCTCTACTTCCCTTTTCTTCCTTCAGTCAATCAATCAACAAGCATTAAATAAACATTTATTGTAGGGACAGAAACTTTGCTAATCACCCAGGATACACAAGTAAGAATGAAAGAGACCCAGACCTCAAAGAGTTTACATTCTAATGGGGGAGAGACTACTGTATAAGTCTAAGAATATTCAGAATATGCAAATGAATACAATGTAGTTTGGGAAAAGGATACACAAGAATGAAACAGACCCAGCCCTCAAAGAGTTTACATTCTAATGGGAGAGAGAATATGTGTAAGTCTAAGAATATTCAGAATATGCAAAATGAATACAATGTAGTTTGGGAAAAGTACACTAGTTGCTGGGTAGGTCCAGGAAGGTTTCAGGAAGAAACTGGTGATTGACTTGAACCTTGAAGGAAATTCCAAGAAGTCAAGGAGAGGACTGGATGTATCCCAGTTATGGGAGACAGCCAGTACAAAGGCATAGTGAGTAGTCAAGAATGGCTGGATTGCAGAGTTGAAGATGGAGATTAAAGAAGACTAAAAAGGGACCTGGCTGTGAAAAGCTTGAACTGTCAAGCAGAGAAGTTTATATCTGATCCTTGAGACAATAATGAACTACTGAAAATTTTTTTGAGCCAAGAGAGTGACAGGATCAGACTTGCATTATAAGAAAATCACTTTGGCAGCTATGAAGTTTGGGTTGAAGTGGAAAAAAGAATTAGAAAGAACAAATAGGACTTCCTTTACTTCATATTTAAAAGGAACGGGAAGTTGTACACATAAATTTGTGTTTTCATGTATAATCATCTTTTTCTCTATTCTACTATGTTATGGAAATGTTTGTTTTATTTTTTAAGTTCAGAGTAAAATAAATAAGATTTAAAGAGAGAGAGCAAGTGCATGCATTGGATCTGGAATCAAGGGACCTAGAAAAACCTCCTAGGGTTAGTGTGAATGGGTCTAACAATTCTGTTTCTGACCACTGCCTCCTTTAATGGTTTAACCACTCTGGAAAGCTATATTTGAAACTATACCTCAAAAACTACTACCATGAATATGTTTTGATTCAGTGATGCTGCTTCCAGACATATACCCTAAAAAGGTCAGATACAGAAGAAAAGGACCCATGCATACAAAAATATTTATAGCGAAGATCTAGAAACAAAATGGGTGTTTATCAATTGGGAAATGGCTCAAAATTATGATAAGTGAACATAATGCAGTAAGAAATGATGAATTTGAGGAATTGAGAGATATTTAGGAAGACTTGTATGAAGCAACACAGAGTGAAATTAGCAGAAACAGAGGTAGTGTAGGGGATAAAGCACTGGATTTGGAATCCAGAAAACCTGAATTCAGATCTGGGCTCAGACGTTTAGTAGCTGTGTGACCATGGTAAGTCACTTAGTCTCTGTCTATCTCAGTTTCCTTGTCTGTAAAAAGGAGATAATAGTAGTACCTACCTCTCAGGATTGGTGTGTGTGTATGTAGATACACACATACATATATGTATATATATGTACATATTATGCATATATTATATATGTATATGCATACGTATATGTGTGTATACACGCATATATACATGTACATGCATATATGTATGTATATGTGTGCATATATTTTTACAACAAGCCTGAGAGGTAGGCGTTATACACACATGCATATATACATACATACATACATACATACATATATATATATATACACACACACATATATATGTCTATATCTATAGCTATATATCTATATATGGTACTCTATCCACTGAGCAAACTAGCTGTCCCATATACATGTATGTGTGCATATATTCACATGTGTATACATCTATATGTGTGTATTATGTGCATGTATGTGTTATAAGCTAAGTGGTACAGTGTATAGAGTGATAGGTCTGGATTCGAGAAGACTCATCTTCCTGAGTTCAAATCTGGCTTCAGACAGTAGGTGTGTGACCCTGGGCAAGTCTCTTAACCCTGTTTGCCTCAGTTTCTTCATCTGTAAAATGAGCTGGAGAAGGAAATGATGAACCACTCCAGTATCTTTGCCAGGGAAACCCTAAATGGGGTCATGGAGAGTCAGACATGACTGAACAATGACTGAAATAACAACAAGTATGTCTATGTATACACACAAATATATGACTTTGTTAACCTTAAAGTGCTGTATAAATGTTATCTATTATTACAATCACTACAATAATGTAAATGAATCTTAGGGCTCTATTTACTATCTTGTGACTTTGACCAAGTCATTTTGCCTATTTTTCCTCCTCTGTAAAATAAGAGAATTGAACTAAATTATCTCTAAGGTCCCTTCTAATGCTTCAGGGGAAAGAACACTGAAGTTAGAGAATTTGAGTTCAAATCATGCCTTTGATGTTTGCCATCTTTCTGGCCTTGGATAAGTCCATTAATTATTCTGGGTCCCACTTTTTCATCTACAAAATTAGCGGGTTGGACTCGATGTTCTCCAAGGTGCTGTCATAGTATCATCCTCTGAAGTTCTACTTTTAACCTCAAATGATTCTAAGAATCTGTTACCTTTTCCCAAGTTATTTTGGTGGACTTTTCCTATTAAGGGATTGTTGAGATATGGGGAACAAAACCCAAATACATCATTCCTGTAATGAAAGCAACAGCCAAGACTGTTACAGCTTCAGAATATTTTTAGTGTCTCCATCATGTCAGCTGCTGTTTTTGACTGCTGCCACTGTGATCTGAATGCTGATGTCTATTGTTGTTCCTAGATAATTTCCCTGAATAGCTAAAGTGAATGAATAGTCATTAGTATTTTCAATATAACTATTCCATATAGTATATGAGAATTACAGTGCCACCACTCTTTTAGATTTAATTAATTTCTCGTAATAATAAAAAAAAGGTTTCTGGTTATTTGTTCTGATTTTCCCTTTCCTAAATCCTTCTGGGAAGTTTTCGTGGCCGATTTCATCTCTTAATTTCTTCCTCGGTTTTAACATGTAAGACCTCAGTCCTAGGGTTGACCCAGCAAGACTTCATTGCTACCCTTGTGTCTGCTTTTTGTTATTAGAAATCTGAAAGAAATAGAACATTTTTCATAATTTCATCTCTCTCTCTCTTGACCCTTGTTTCCTTTTCCTTTATCTCTTGGCTCTCACTTTTTTTTCCATATAATTTCTCCTTTTTTCCGATATCCTTTCCTTATTCTGTCTAACCATAAATGTAGCTTTTAAAAAAGTAATAGGTTATAAAAATAGTAACTAATGTAGTGGATCAATCAAAGCTACTCTCTATCCACTTGATGAACTTACTGTGTGAAGAACCCCTTTTTTATTTAAAGGAACTTAAAGGGCCATAAGCCTTTGTTTAGGACTTTTTACTATATCTTCCTATGGGGTATTAACATACTTCTTGGAAGCTTGTTGAGAGGAATAAAGAAATTTGTTGATTATCTCAGTGTTTCAGGCTGCCCTGAAGATGAATTGGTTGGTTCTGTCTTTTAGGAAGAATGAGTGAATGAAAAAGCATTTATTAAGTGTTTGACATGAAGTTCTGCTGGGGCATTTTTTTTTTTTTATGAGGGAAAGGCAGTCACCAATCACAGAATCACAGAACGTGAGAGCTGGAAGATATTTTCCATCTAGTCCAACACATAAATGAAAGGAATCCTCATTAAAATAGACAAAACAAAAGGTTATTCAGCTCTTCTTAAAGACCTCCAAAGAAGGCGAACTCACTGCCTCTTGAGGCAATTCGTTGTACTTTTGGACAGCTCAAATTGTTATCTGTGTAATTTTGTCTCTCAGAATGCCTGAAAAGGCAGAAGTGAAAGATTCTGTTGGGAGGAGCCACCTTTTCTTCTGACTTTATAATATGGGATCTTTATTAAGAACTTGGAGCATTTTTCCTTAACCTTTTCCTTCCATATTTCTTCTACAGACATCCTGAGAACATAGTAGTATATGTGTACGTAAAGGAGGCAGGGTTATTTCCCCATAGGAACTGTTAATGTTGGCCTTGGAGAGACAAATAGCAGAGATAGACATACTTATCATATGGCACAAGAGGTGAGTTTATAGACAGACAATATTGTTCTTAAACCTCTGCCTTCTAATTAGAAGAGGGGAGATTTTCTACATAATGTGATCCTTTTTGAGCTTTGTTTGTAAGGTATTTAATAAGGGGTTGCTTCCCTAGATTCGTGCCTATTTATTTCAAAATTATATTTATCTACTTTGTTCCACTAATCAAGTCTTCCATTTTCCCCAATATCAAATAGTTTTCATAATTGAAACTTTGTAGTATTTTGCAATCTTAGTTATACTAATCCTCCTTCCTACTTTTTTCCTTCCAAATCTTTTCTTGAATTTGTATTTCTTCAAGTGAATTTTGTTATTATTTTGTCTAATTCTATAAAGTATCTTCTTGGTAATTTGATTGGTACAGCCCTAAATCTGTGGGATAATTTGGGCAACATTGTCATGGGCCCAGGCATGAATATTGAATACATACTGATCATTTTACTTTGATTTTGATAAAAATTGTTTTGGAGTTCTAGTCATGTAAGAATTACATGTGTCTTGGTAGGTTACCAGAGATTTCATGAATTTTGTTATTGAAAATGGGAATTTCTCTGCAAATTAAAGCAACTCTGAGGTACCACTCCACACCTATCAGATGGACTAATATGACAGAAAAGGAGAATGATAAATTTTGGTGAAGATGTGGGAAAATTAGAACACTAATGCATTGTTGGTGGAGCTGTGAACTGATCCAAAAATTCTGGAAAACTACACCCAAAGGGCAATCAAACTTTGCATACCCTTTAATCTAGCAATACCACTACTAGGTCTGTATCCCAAAGAGATCATATAAAAGGGAAAAGGATCCATGTGTACAAAAATATTTAGAGCAGCTCTTTTTGTGGTGTCAAAGAATTGGAAATTGAGGGGATACTCATCAGTTGGGGAATGGCTGAACAAGTTGTGCTATTTGAATGTACTAGAATAGCATTATGCTATAAGAAATGATAAGCATGAACTGATGGCCGAGTAAAGTGAGCAGGACAAGGAGAACATTGTACACAGTAACAGCAACATTGTGCAATGATCAACTATGGTAGACTTAGCCCTTCTTGGCAATACAATGATCCAAGACAATTGTAAAATACTCATAATGAAAAATGCTATCCACATCCAGAGAAAGAGTCTGAATGCAGATTGAAGTATACAATTTTCACCTTTTTTATTTGTTTCTTTTTCGTGTTTTTTTTCTTTTTTGTTGTGATTCTTCTTTTACAACATGACTAATGTGAAAATATGTTTAATTTAATTGTGCACAGACAATCTATATCAGATTGCTTACTGTCTTGGGGAAGAGGAGATGGGAGGGAAGGAGAAAAATTTGGAACTCAAAATCTTAAAAAAATGAATGTTGAAAACCATCTTTACATGTAATGAGAAAAAATACTATTAAGTGGGGAAAAATAAATAAAATGTAACCTTCTCCAGGAAAAAAAGAAAGTGGAATTTCTTATCATAGCTATCCATCCTGTGTCCTTCTCCCCCTCTTTCCCTGAAATGTACAGAAAGGATAATGCTTTTTATGGTCTTTTTAATCCTGTTACTTTGCTAAAACTATCATCTCAATATTTTCAGCAACTTGCTGAGGTCCTCTAAGTAATTATATCATCTGCAAATAGTATTAATTTTCCCCCCTATGATTATTCTCAGTTTCTTTTTCTTAATCCATATTTTTACCATTTTGTCAAACAAGAGTGGATATCTTTATTTACTTACAAGATTACTAAGAAAATTTCCAAAGTTCTTATAAATAATGCCAAATCCTGATCTTAAATAGATAATTTTAATCACATTAAGAATAGGTCTTTTGGTTACTATATTTTTTATCTTACAAATAGAAATAAGTGCCATATTGTGCTAAAAAAAATCTTTTTTCCCCTGTAAATGACCAGATAGTAAATATCTTAGGCTTTATAGGGGACAAGGCAAAATGAGGGATATAATGTGTAAACAAAGAGAAAGCAGATTTCCATAAATTTTATTGATGAAATTCAAAGTATCATAATAATCGATAACAATTTTTTGGATAATACAGAGCTACTAATGAGAGAAATGAAATTCTTTTTTGGGTGATAACATTTCATTTTAATTGAAATCAAAGTTAGTGTCCCCTTATCATCAAAATAGATAGAAAATATTCATCTATTAATGCTGATCTGCAATGAGGTTTTACATATTTTTGCCTTTGAAAATGTTTTTTCATTCAAAAAGGTACTGACCAAATACTGATATCAATCCATAAGCATATGACTATAATTGAGAATATATTCCTTACTTGGAAGACATTTATAGAAATTTATTACATTCTTTTCTTGATATTTGACTATCATGTGTGCTGCTAGAGCTGTGGTTTGAGCTCAGAAACTATGTATGCTACAAATTTGTGTGGGGATGAAGATCTCATTTCTTGTTTTCTTTTTACTAGGAAAATTAGAAACAATTGGTCATATCAAGAACAAGAACATAAATCATGCAATTATATCAATAAATGAAGAAAAGACTTTTCACAAAATGTGACATCCATTTCAGTGAAAAGTACTAAAAAAAACCCAACAAAATAAAAGGAGCTTTCCTTAATATGGTAAGAAAGCACTTTACAATCATGCGATGCTCAAAACAACCCTGGGAGGTGGGTGCTATTATTATCCCCTTACAGAACAGTAAACTGAGGTAAATAGAACTTTCTTGGTAGCATACAGCTAATAAATTTCTTAATACTAAATAACAAATGTCTTTTTGTGTTAGGTTGTAATTTACCATAATAATTCTGATAGGAAAGCACACTCAGACTGCATTCTTATTTCCTTCAGGACAGATTTTGTTTTAAATCAAGTCAAATCCCGATTTATAATCACTAATGGTAACATTTTTAATTTCTAAGGCTTAATGCTCTTGCCTCCTTTAAAATAAAAAAGATTATTATCCATAAATTCATATATTTCCTTGTTAAAAAGCATTTGTGCTGACAATTTTCAGCTCTGCATAGTCTTTTCCTCTATTTGCTTAAGGAGCTAGAATCCCTGCCTCCTTTACCTTTGAGATTTATCACATGAAGAGATGCCCCAAACATTCCAGCTCCCAATTCCTATCCTCCTGGGAATTTTAAGCTTTCTATACTAGGAAATGCATATAAAGTTTTACAAACAATTTGAATTCACCTCTGTTATCGTTAGGTTGGCTTAAAGTGTGCTGGGCTAAATTTTTATTAGATTCCATGTTGCAAGGCTGCTTTTGACCCAGGCAAAGAAGAGACCTAAGGAACTTGATTTAATTCTGGCAGGGCATGGCAAGTTTCCCCAGGCAGAAACCTTCAAGAGCTTTCACAAAGTTACTTAAATAGTTGAATTCAAAAAATAATTGAACAGTACAAGGAAACATTAAGATTTTTATATAATAATCAAAGGGCTTCCTACAGATTTATCCTGAAAGTTGGGGGAACATGATTAACCAGATGATCTAACTTTATTCATGGACTAAAGATGATTAAAGACTGATTTCTAAAAAGCTTTTCCTTTGTAATTTCTAGTTCTCATCTGAAGTCAAATCACTGAACTTTAACCACCTAAACATGGGGCTAGATACTGAAATCTCAAATTACTGACACCTTAACCCAGTTACTAATCTGCTGCTGATTATTATTTTTTTACACCAGTCTTTTGACAATTAAATCCATAACCCAAAAGAGTTAAAGAAGAATTCACATTTCTAACAATATATCTAATACAATAAATTATCAAATTAATGTTAGGCATTATCTTTATACACATTACAAATCACATAACCAGGGTTTAACTTGGCTTAAAACCACACAGCTAACAAATTTCCTGATATAGTACAATAATAATGCAATCTGGACCTATTTTCCAAAGAATAATATAAAGAACCTTAATTTATAGTTTCATTGATTGAGTATTATATTTTACATAAGGGCTATTTATTGCAAGCATTTCATATTATTGAATTCATTATTTCCAGCTAATCTACTGCCAACGATTTTAAAGTGACAGTCTATAACAAGAGGGTCTTGAAATACATAGTGTCCTCCATTTTGATTCCTCCTAAGCCCTTATAACAGAAACTGACTTACAAAAGGCTTGACTGCTTACTTTACACAATTTTCTAAATTCCAAATCATACTCACTCTCCTTTCTTTCCTGCTTCTCCTCACTTTTCAGAATCTGGAGAGAGTTAATACTTAATAATTTACAAATCAAGAGAGCTATATTTCTCCCAATTTTTATATTTATAAAAAACAATCTTTAAAATGTTAACATACATTTTAAACAAATTACTGAAATCCTAAAGCGATTGCATTTAAGGCTACGAAAGCCCTGATCAAAGTGTCTTAAAAACAAAAACCTTATTTTTACAGTTTTAAACACATTTCCCTGATGTCAGATAGATTGGGGGGAAGGGCAAAGACAGTTCTTTAGATTTAATTTAAACATGATTCAAGCGGCTATAAGTGGCTCATTAATTAGCCTCACTTGAAATGATGGACATGCTCCTAAGAATTAGCTGTTGCAGGCTACAGCCAAGCTATGGCTGCTTGGTGTGAGATGTTATCAGCTTGGAGCTGCAGTTAAAACCCCACCAAAGAAAAACTTGTATTTTTTAACTGAGAGAGAGACACACACAGAGAGAGAGAGAGAGAGAGAGAGAGAGAGAGAGAGATCCCTTCTCTGATTCTATCTCCCAAACTAACTTTTGGGAGAGTCTCATCTTGCTAACAAATATAGGCCATACCCTATAAGACAAAGACAAAACACAGACAAAAATATAGAATACTCTTACAATTGCCTTAGTTCCAATATTAAGCCCTCTTAAACAGAACCCCACCCCCCCAAGCTCTCTTTGGCAGAACACTACACCTCCTGCCAGAAATCTAGGGCTCTTTATTAGAACTCTTTCTGCAAGAGACTTTGGACTACAATTGCTTAATTACAGCAAGACTGAAATGGTTCAGACCCCTATTATAAAATGAATCCAAGTCCCCCAAACAGCACTTCAAGAATATGTGTGCATAATATGTCTTATTATATGTTCCATAATTATTTTAAATGAAATTTCTATCTCTTCTTGCTGGTTATTGTTGGTAATATACAGTGATGCTGATGGTTTATGTGGATTTAGTTTATATCCTGTTACTTTGCTGTAGTTATTTTAATTTTTAAAAATGTACTCTCTAGAGTTCACTAAGTAAACCATCATACCATATGTACAAATTGATAATTTTCTTTCCTCTTTTGGTTATTTGTATTCCTTCAATTTTTTTCTTATTGAACTATGTGTTATATATAATTAGTTCATTTTAAGCCCAAGGGACAAAATATTTGTCACCAGGGCCTCAAGCCTATTTGCATAAGATTCTCCTTATTGATGAAGAATAATTACTTGACGTTCTATACCTGCATGAGGTAGTTGGCAAGAGCTTGAAAGAGTAGATATCTTGATCTTTGGGCTTCCAGATTCTGTTCAGGAAGGAGTCCTGGAAGAGAGAGGAAGACTATGGGAAGAAGCCAATATGTAAAGGAGTTAGCTGACCATGCTAGAGACATCAGGAAATTTCCCCTTGGACTTTCTCTTGGTTGAGCTAACATATTTCGTTCCCAGTGGGAGGGCTCATTTACTCTGTGTATTATCTGATATATTCTCTGGTATAATTTCTTTGATTTTTATTTACTATCTCCTTGGATAAATGGGTTTATTTGCTATTAGTTATCTGTGATCTTTGTGTAACTGGTATTTTGTGGGAAAGGAATGAAGTCTTACATATATAGCTTGGAACACTCCTCTCTTAAGGGATAAAAATTAGGGATACAGCTTGAATCTAAACTTTTTCCCCCTAGACTAATAATACTTGGGGGACAGATGTAATTTTAATGCCCTCTGAGGAGAGAAGAGAAACTAGACTTTTGGTATGAATCTCCTGCTTCTCTTCTTGCCTGAAATCTAAGGCTGCTTTGGAGAGAGATAGGCAGAAGAGATTCTAGCAATATCTATTCTAAATATATTTATATTCTCTGCCTTCTAGTTACATCTAAACAGATGCACATAGACACATATCACATACATGGGCAACACACATGTGCACATACATACACACACCCACACTCATATTAACCTCTCCTTCAGCTTCAGGGAGTTCATTTTAGATGAAAAATTCTGAGTTCAGTCATAATCGCTGTGAACCTTCAGTTAGGAAAATTCTTTACATCTAAGTAGAACATCTTGGCTCTATGCTAAACTATCTATTTATCTGGACAGTTTTATATATATATACATATATATGTATATGTATACATATATATGTATATATGTGTGTGTGTATAGTTATATAATTATTATGTATACAGTTATATATATGCTTATGTCTGTATATGTAATTATAGATTTAAAGTTGCATATATAGTGTTATATATACATATATGGTTATATGTAGTTACATATATTTATACTTATAACTATAGCTATATTTGTCTCCTCCCCCTTTTGTGGTTGAGGCAAAATTGTTTACTAGAAATGTCTGGGTAACAAAATAGCAGATACTATTGGGTCTGTATTTAGAAAAGTCTCAGGAATGGAAGTTGGCCATAGAGGTGACCTTTTCTTGGGACTTCTCTCCACCTGGGTCTTCTCCTCCAAAATTACTATAGAGCAAATGACTCTCCTGGATAACTCTCTTCTCTGCCACAGCTCAGTCTGCCCTTTGCTCAAAGAGTAATAGTAAAAATCGACAACCTTAACAAACTTCATCTTATTGGAAAGGTCCTTCCCCATTGCATATAATGCTGGGTCTTGGTTTGAGATTGATGCTACTTACCATATTAAGGAAAGGTCCTTTTATTTGTATTTTTTTTAGTACTTTTCACTGAAATGGGTGTCACACTTTGTGAAAAGCCTTTTCTTTATCTATTGATATAATCACATGATTTACATTCTTTTTATTGATATGACCAATTGTTTCTAATTTTCCTAATATTGAAGCAATTCTGCATAGTGTAAATCCAGTCTGGTCATAGTGTATAATCTTTTTTATGTGTTGCTATAACTACCTTGTTAATATTTTATTTAAAATCAATGTTCAATAAAGTCAATGTTCTATAATTTTATTTTTCTTTTTTCGATCCTCTCTGATTAGGTATTGACATCACATTTATATGATAGAAATTGGTAGGATCCTTTCTTTTCGTATTTTTGAAAAGTTTGTATATTATTAAAGTTAATTGCTTTTTTGAATGTTTAAAAGAATTACCTTGTAAATTCACCTGATCCTTGAGTTTTTCCTTTGGAGGTCTGTTTATGTCTTGTTCTGTTTATTTTTCTGGGACAGGATTATTTAAATTTCCAATTTTTGTTTTATTAATTTGGCCATTTTATGTTTTTATTCATCCATTTCATTAAAGTTATCTGTTTGATTAGCATATGGATGGATGAAATAATTCCTAAGTTTTCCTTTACTTCTCTTTTATTTGTTGTGAATCCTCATTATTTTTGATATTGGAAAATGATTTCATCCCCTTTTAAAAAAATTGAACTAGCTAATTGTTTTTTTTTCTTTCAAAAAAAAGATCATAGTTTTGTTTATTAATTCAGAAAAATTTTTTTTGCTTTTAGTTTCATTCTCTTCTTTGATTTTTGGTATTTCTCTTTTGGTGTCTTATTGAGGTTATTTAATTTGTTGGGGGGTTTTAAGTTACATAGTGAATTCATTAATCTCTCTTTTGTTGATAGAACTGTTTAGAGATATAAAATTTCACCGGAAGACTACTTTGCTTGCATCACCATGAAAATTTTGTTATGGTGTCCCATTGTTGTCATCATTTGTGTAACTATGTTTATAATTTGTGCTTTGATTCACTAATTCTTTTGGATGACATTATTTAGTATCCAGTTAATGCTAATCTTCTCCTTAGTAGCTTTTTGCAGGAATATAAATTTTATTGTATTGTGGTTTGTAAAGGCTATATTTAGTATTTCTGCTTTTCTGCATTTTTGTTAGTTTTTATGCCCTAATACAAGAGCAAGCTTGGTAAATGTGCCATTCGGTGGTGGGATACTGTGCAGTGTACTCTTTTTTTATTCCCATTCAGTAATCATCAGAGATCTATCACATCTAATCTTTCTAAAATCCTCTTTAGCTTCTTTCTTTTTCTCTGCGCTGGGGCTTTTTTTTTTTTTGGTAAAATTTGTATAGGCTTGAAAAGAGTCCATTAAGGTTCCCTATTATCATTTTACCACTTACATTTCCCTGTAATTGGTTTAGCTTTTCCTTTAAGTATTTAAATATGTATATATGTTAAATATTCATATCAATTCATCATCTATATTATCTTCAACATAATGTAATTTTAAAATCTCTTTCATAATCAAGTCTAATTTTGCTGTTGCCTTGGCTGAGGTCACAATTGTTAGCCCTGAGCTCAGCCAAAGTATAATAGATTTGTTAGAGCCATTTATTTTATCTCTCTGTGAATTTTTACATTTCATGTGTGATTCTTACAAACTACATATTGCTTTCTTCAGTGCTCTATGCTTGATATTATAAAACCTTAGCCAACCCAATTAAAAATAAATAACACAAAAATGATAAAAAATACCAAAAGTTGGTTCTTTGAAAAGACTAAAACATTTCACAAAACTTTAGCCAATCTAATTAAAAAGAAGAAAAAATGAATAAGGTAAAGTCACAATAAAATAAGAAATTAAAAGAATTGCTAGAATGAACTATGCAGAGTTAAATACTAACAAAACTGAGAACAAAAAAGAGAGAGAGGATTACCTCCAAAAATAGAAGATACTCAAACTAACATAACACCAAATAGAAATTTTAGACAATCCATTAAGAGGGAAACAGAACTAGCTGTAAAGAAATTACCAAAGGAAAAAAAAAAAACCCTGCTTCTGATGGATTTATAGGACAGTTTTATCAAACTTTTAGAGAGCAAGTAATACCTATACTACAAAAATTATTCACAAAATAGTACTTTGTCAGTCTCATTTTATGAGATAAAAAACCATTAATTAATATCAATTTTAAAAATTTAGATAAAATTCTGACCAAAACACTACAGCAATCTATCCAAGAAATCATTGGTCATGGTAAAGTTGTATCTATACCAGGAATGCTGGGGTGATTCAAGATTGGATTGGCAAAGATAGAAAATAGGAAGAAGTGGTACAGCTCGCCACTTACCCAGAACTACTTCAACAAAGATTTAGGAATAGTGAAGATTGAGTAGTTATTGGGAAATCAAAGGAGAGACAATAGTGGGCCATTTTTACAGCTCAAGATCATGAATTTAACTCATAGGTAAATGTCCAGGTCCAGATCAGAGGTGGGCCTGTATTGCTATCACTTGGACCGTGGTTCAGGATTTCAGATTCATTCTGCAGGAATAGACTAGATGTGTGCCTGCTATTGCTCTGAATTTACAGCAGGATCATAGACTTAAACCTCAGGTCACAAGTGACTGACCATGGCAATGATTGTGGATGGTGGGAATCAGAGCACATCATCTCTATTGCTCTGAACTTGCAGAGCCTTCCAGTTATCAGAGGTTGGGGCTAGCAACTGCCTACTAGAGCTCCACCTGGGGACAAGTCCACATCCAAGTCCAAGTCCAGTTGTGTTTCCCAGAGTCAAACCAGGCTCTGGAGCCTACAAATCGCAGACTAGCAGAGCAGTTATCACACTGTGGCATAGATCAAATCCCTTAGAGACCACCGAAAGCTTATAGATTCTTGGCTTGAGCTGCCCTTGAGATCCTTGAATGTACAGCACTCAATATTCCTAGAGAACACATCACTTAATTCCTGGAGAACATAGTGACAAGATCCCAGATATTATAAGCCAGAACCACATAAGGTCCCAACATTTCTTCTAGACATGCACTTAGATCCTGGCCCTAACACAAAATCCCAATTCAGGAAGTAAGGCTAGAAGAATAAGCAAACAAACAAACAAACAAAAGACTCCCAACATAAAGAGCTATCCTGGAGACAGAGGCACCAAATATATAAACACAAAAGACAAGAATAACTTCAAAACACCAGTAAACAAAGCTTGAAAGAAGGATGCCATTTAGTTACAAGGTAACTAGAATTCCTAGATGAAATAAAGAAAGCTTTTTTAAAAAAAAAAAGAGATTAAATGATATTTATAAGTAGTATTAGAGTGCTAAAATCAAGAAACAGAAATTAAATGTGAACTTTGGAATAAAAACTTGAAAGGTGTTCTGGGCTGGGCCTAACTAATTACCTCTGGTAATTTAGGTTTGATATTGGAACAAAATGAGTCTCTAGGAGATCATTCAACAGTTTTTTTTTTAAAGGTGATTACTTAGGGCAGTAGATAGATGTTGAGAACCCCTTGAGTTGATTCGGCTGTCATGTGAAGGTTCTTCTAGTTCCTCATATCTGCTTTGTACTTAGACAATAGGGAAGTGACATCAACAGTATGATCATTAGTCCTTTGAACAAATCAAGTCCTAAGGAATTTCTCAATGCTTTCTAAGGAAAAACTAGCCTAATCTGCAAGAGGTGGGAGGGTGGGAAAGAATTAATATATTAATCCTACCACAGAAGAATTAACCGTTTAGCAGAAGTGGTACAAAACTTTACCTTGAAAGTTTGGGTGAATCAAACAGAAGTTAATGACACCACGAGACAAGAAATATTAAAATAAAGCCAAAAGGCTGAAACAATTGAAGAAAATATAAGGTATTTACTTTTTAAAACCCGACGTGAGAAATATATCAAAAGTTCATTTAAGAATCATTGGCCTCCATGAAATCTATGACAAAAAAAAAGAGCCTGGACAAATATTTCAAGAAATCATGAAAGAAAATTACCTAAATATATTACAACCAGAGGGCAAGGTGCAAGTAGAAAAAACATCTACTGGTTATGTTCTGAAAGAAACTCTAAAACAATAACTCCCAGGAACATCATAGACAAGATATAGATCTTCCAGGTTAAAGAAAAAATACTGCAAATAATCAAAAACAAAGAATTCTGGTACCAAAGGGATCACACATTATTTGGCAGCTGTTGCTAGAAAGAAGTGGAGAGCTTGAAGGCAAAAGACATACAGACTTATAAATAAGAATAAGTCACCCCCCAAAACTAAGAAAATCCTGTAAGGAAAAAATGGGTTTTTAATAAAAGATTTCCAAACAATCATAATGAAAAGGTTTTGTTATAATATCAAACTACAAATACTAGAATCAAGAGAAATATAAACAGGTGAAAAATGAGCAATCAATTACAAGAAACTATATAAAGATGAATTATTTACATTTTAATAGTGGGAGATAATAAAAGTGTGCCTCAGAACACTATGCCATCAGGTAAAATAGAGTTAAAAGGGTTTTTTTTATGCTTTTGTTGACCTTAAAAAATAAATTAAAGGAAGGAGAAAAGAACATACTAGGGAAGAAAATTGGGGGAAAGGTAGAGAAATTTACTTATCCCAGTATGTAATAAGTGATAATACGATTGGCAATACAAAGAAGAAAGTTTGTGGGGAGCAGTTATCACTTCTACCACACTTCCATTTGAAAAAACAACAATAGGTAAATTTATATAGCATTTACTATGTGCCAGGTGCCATGCTAAGTGCTTTACAATTACTATCTAGCGTGATCCTCACAACAACTTTCAGAGGAAGGTGCTATTATTACCCCCATTTTACAGACAAAGAAATTGAAGCAAAAGAGGTTTGACTTGTGTAGGGTAACATGGCTAGTAAGTGTCTGAGGTTTGGTTTTAATTCAGGTCTTCCTGATTCTAGGTCACTATTCTGTCCACTGTACCACCTAGCTGTCCTTAACTGATCTGAATTGGTCAAAGAAGGATAGAACACACACACACACACACATACACACACACACACACACACACACAGTTTAGTGTAGAAATGCATTTGACCCAACAGAGAAACAAGAGTGAATGGAAAAAAAAAGGTAAAATAAGAAGAAAGGAATATTCTGGAGAGATTATTGGAGGCTGGATTATGAAAAGAGGCTATGAAAGGGAAAAGAAAGGATAAGAACTTTTGTTTGGGGTCTATGTGAGAGAAAGAATATAGGGGTAGGGGAGCAGAAGCTTAATAATGCCTTAAGTGCTGAGCACATGCCTTTCTCATCTCCCTCTTTATAACAAGGCAGTCAGAAGACAAAGAGAGGAGAAAATATACAAGAATAAGATGGAGGCAAGTACACAATTAATGACTATAGCTATGAATGTGGAACATCCCCATAAATGATAGCAGAATATGTTAGAATCTCATGTTTGGGATTCTTGTTTGCAAGAACCATACTGAAACAATGATTTACACAGAGTTAAAAAGAGGGCATGGAGCAAAATGTATTACACTATAGATGAATTCAAAATATGGATAGGAGTCATAATCTTATACAAGAAAACAGCAAAGTTTTACTTGATTAAAAGAGTTAAACAGAAAATCAAGAGCTAAACAGGGAAAGATACCACAGATGATTAAATAATATCAACATCTATCATAATGCAATGAAGAGCACAGCATCTAAAAACTCAGAGGAAAAAAGCTAAGCAAGTTACAAGGAGAAATAGACAGTAAAACTATAAGTGTATTTCAATGTATTATTTGTAGACCTAGACAAATTTAACAAAAACAAATCAGAAAAGAAATTGAATTGTAGAAAATTTTAGAAAAGTTGGATATGACAGCTCTCTGGTGGCAATTTCTGTTTGAGAATAAGTAGGAATATACACTTTTTCACTAAATGGCACATTTACAAAAATTAAAAAATTTAGGGCATTAAAAACCTCATAAACAAATGCAGAAGAGCAAAAATATTAAACAACTGAGCACAATTCAATAAAAGTCTATTCAGTAAAGGCCCATTGAAGAAAGGATTAAAAATTAATTGTAAACCATATAACTTAATTCTAAGAAATTGGTGGGTCAAAAAACAAATAATAGAAATAATAGATAATTCCATAAAAGACCATGTTGAAAATAATATACCAAAATTTATGGAATAAAGCAAAGGCATCCAACAAGTTAGTGGGAAAATGTTCCTCTCTAAATACTTTCATTAACAAAAGAAAGAACAGATCCATGAATTGTATATAAAATTTAATAACAAATAACACCCAATAAATTAAAGTGCTTCAAACTAAGCTCCAGAGTAGAAATTCCAAAAACCAAATAAGAGGTTAAAACAATAGAAATTTTAAAATTTGGATTGAAAAGTAAAATAGAGAGAATGAAAACTAACACAAAAGAAACTCACTAGCTAATTTGAGTTTTTTAAAAAGAAAGAAGAAAATCAAATTACCAATCAAAAATGAAAAGAAAAATTCTCAACAAAAAGTGAGAAATTAAGGAAATTATTAGAAACAATTTTTGCCCAACTATATGCCAAGAATAATTCAACATTAGGAAATAAGTACTATAATTAATCATATTTTTAAAAAATTATGCAAAACTACATGATTTTCTCAGTATTTGCAGAAGAAAAGATTTTCACAAAGTATAACACTTAACTTATTTTTTTAAAAAAAAATCCTTGCAAATTATGGGCACAAAGGAACTTTTTCTCAATATGACAAAAGTACCTAAAACCCCAAATAAGCCTTGTGTACAACGGAGATACACTAGAACCCAAATAAAGATCCCAAATAAAGCAAAGATGCCCCTTTTATCTCTCATAATTTGATGAAGTTGTAGGAATGTTAGCAATACCAATATGTCAAAATAAACAAATGTCAGAAAGGCAAAAAAAAGAGGTGAATCTTTCCCTATTTTCTATTGACACAATGACTCACTTAGAAAATCCTAGAGACTTGGCAAAAATATTTTGAGACAATACTTTTAACAAACTTGCTGGCTATAAAATATTCCATACAAATCAACAGCATTTCTCAAAGTTCAGAAGACAATAATAGAAAGAAAAGTCTCATTCAAAATAGCTACAACAAATATTTGGTAGTCAGTCTTTGAAAACATACTCAAAGCAAAGTATTCCTTAAAGATATGACAAATAACTTGGATGGCTAGCAGTATATTGGTCATGGCTAGACCATACCATAGCAACAGCAACAACAACAATACTACAAAGGTTCTATACCAAAGGTATATGGTGTATTCAGGAAGGACTAATGCCTGTGGTGTGAGGACTTGCCAAGCCCTTTTCAGGGTTGGTCATCCTCCTTTGGTGTTCACCTTTTACCCAACTCTCACCTGTGGCTCCAAAAAGCTGTAGCATGAGCAGTAGCCACACCCCAGTAAAACCATCTCAGCAGAGGCTAAACCAGATTGAGGGTAACAGACAGGTCTCTAACCCATTGGTGAGTTAGGGGGATATCTATTCCAAGCATGTGAAGACTTCCCCTGGCGGAATGGACAATTTGTTCCAATGGCCACAAAGGAAGCTAAAGCAGGTGCTGTGGAATGCTTAGAGCTTGGTCAGATATTGAAGACACCAAAGTCATCCACTGGATCCCAGGCCATTGCCTGCTATCGTGACTTTTGTCTTGCCACTGGACTTCGATGACTGGAAAAGAGAGTGAGGCTGATGACTTTATGCAACTCTGCTTCACTTAAATCCAATTCACACACAACTCAAAACATCACCTCATGATGTCACTGGTCCTCTTCAAAAAGAAATAATGAACAACAACCAAGGTTAATTTACAGATTTAATGCTATACCAATCAACCCACCAAAGAAATACTTTATAGAGCTGGATAAAATAATAACAAAATTCATTTTGAGGAATAAAAGGCCTAGAAAGTCAAGAGAAATGATGAAAAAAATATTGGAATGAAGGGGAAAAAGCGCTTCCAGGCCTCAAACTATATTATAAAGCATTAGTCATCGAGATCATTTGATGCTAGTTAAAAAACACAGAAGTAGATCAATGGCTTGGAGTTATTAGTTTTTTTTTCTTTTTCAAGATTTTAAAGGTGTGTGGTCAATTAATTTGCTTGTTCTCATTCATTAATCAACTTGCATACCAGAAATCTTGGTATGCTCTTTCTTTATTGTTTTCTTTGACTATTATTTCTATGACTTGTCCTTCGACTCACTTTTCAGTATAACATTATTTACTTTCCATTTAAATCTGTATCCTTTATATTTTCCTTGTTGATAGGAATTTTCATTGCATAAGGTTCTACAAAGTTTCTATTTAAAACTTGCCTTGAGTTCTTTCTTCCCTAGATCAACTTTTTAAAGGTTCTAAAAAAGTTTATTTTAAAGATTCCCATTCAATAATGAATAAGGATCTATCATGTCACTTTCCTAATATGACTTTGATTCTTAATTTTTCTTATTTACCTTTTCTTTTTTGTTGTCTAGGTCAGTAAGCTGTACATTGAAGTCCTCAACGATTATTACCTTACTATTTAGGTCTTCTTGTAATTAAACTAGTGATTCTTTTAAGTACTTGTAGCTTCAATGCCATGTGGTGCATACATATTTAATTTAATATTGTCTTATACTTTTAGGCTTATTGTTTTATTCTCTTACCTGCATAAACTTTTCTGTTACCTTGTCTGAGACCATGAATATAAGATCATAGATTTAGAGTTGAAGGTGAATTTGAGATTGCTAGTCCAACTCCCCTTATTTTATAGCCCCCCTCAAACCCATTACATTGATGAGCCACAATTTATTTAACTATTTACAATCAATGAGCATCTACTTGGTTTCCAATTCTTTGCTACCAAAAAAGTGATGTTATGAATAATTTTTATATGGGTTATGAGTATATATTCTGTCTCTGGTCATGTGTATATGTATAAACACATACATCATATTTGTGTGTGTGTGTGTGTGTGTGTGTGTGTGTGTGTGTGTATCAGAGGGATCTTTGGATATGGGGATTTTTATTCCTTTTAAAAGTATAATATGAAATTGCTTTCCAGAATTGTTTTTATGAATTTACATGAATGAATGAAAAAACATTTATTAAAGTGCTTACCATGTGCAAAGAACTTAGTATACTAATAAAAATGTAAGATATCATTGCTCTTGAGTGGCTCACATTCTAATGGGAGACTTAATATGTATAGAAGGTTTCAGCTAGGAGTAAGATGGAAAGGTCCCATTGTCCATAGGGTTCAGGGGCAAAGCAGCCTTTTCTTTAATGTCATTTCCGCTGATAAAATCATATCAGATTCTGAAGTTGAACTATTTGACAGTGTCAAGAACTTTGGTGACAAGAACATTTTTTTTCTCTTTAGTGTTGTTCAGTCATGTCTGATTCTTTGACTCTATTTGGGGTTTCCTTGGCAAAGATACTGGAGAGGTTTGCCATTTCCTTCTCTAACTCATTTTACAGATAAGGAAATTGACTTGCTTAGTGTCACACAGTTAATAAGTGACTGAGGTGGGATTCAAACTCATAAAGATGAGTCTTCCTGATTCCAAGCCCAGTGCTCTATCCACTGAGTCGCCTATCTGACCCCCTTTTTAGTAGCAGTAACTAAAGAATCCACAGAAATATTTGCCAGGCTTCATCTCCACTGGGACCATCCCCAGACGATGGTTGTAGGACCTAGGCTAGAAGCTCTGCTATCCCCAAAGCTCTTGCATTCATGGTTCTGGGTTATTCCTAGTGGTGTCTAAAGGGAGGACGTGACTGAAGTATGGTTTTTCCAATAGCATGGCTGTAAGAATTGGACTATAAGGAAAGCTGAGCACTGCAGAATCTATGCTTTTGAACTGTGGTGCTGGAGAAGAATTTTGAGAGTCCTTTGGATAGAAAGAAGATCAAATCAGTCAATATTTAAAGAAATTAATTCATGCTATTCACTGGAAGGTCAAATACCAAAGCTTACATACTTTGCCTAAGAGGATGGGACTCACTGGAAAAGACCTTAATGTTCAGAAAGATGGAAGGCAAAAGAAAAGAGGATGGCAGAGAGGATGAGATTGATAGATAGTATTATTGAAACAATGAACCTACCACATTGCCTAAAATGATAGAAGGGGAAAGTGACCAATGTTGGAGGGGATGTAGAAAAATTGGGACACCAACACATTGTTGGTGGAATTGTGAATTGATCCAATCATTTTGGAGTGCAATCTGGAATTATGCCCAAAGAATTACTAAACTATACCTACACCCTTGGACCCAGCAATACCACTATTAGGTCTATTTCCAAAGATGATCAGGGAAAAAGGAAAAGAGTCTATATCTTCTATAATGTTTACAGTAGCTCTATTTGTAGTGGCAAAGAACTGCAAAGTGCAGGGATGCCCAATGATTGTGGAATTGTGGAACAAGTGATAAGTGATTGTGAAGGAATATTACTTTGGTATAAGAAATGATGAACTCAGTGATTTTAGAAAAACAAGACTCGCATGAAATAATGAAGAACAAAATGAGCAAAAGCAAGAGAACATCGTATACAATAACAGCAATATTGTTTTAAGAATGCCTTTGAGTGAATATTTTATTTTGACTATTAGAAAAACTCAAATTAACCATAAAGGACATATGAAGAAAGACATTATCTGCATCCAGAGAAAGAACTGATAAATAGAAATGTATATAGAATAATTTTACACACACGTATGTATTTGTATGTATATATGTCTCTGTGTGTATATATGTATATGTGTATATATGTACACACATAGGTACACACACACATATATATTTGTGTCCAATTGTAGCCAAGGGGAGGAGGAAAGAAAAAAAGAAAACAAGAAATTTCCAATATAATTTTGTTGTATATTTGAAAGGAATAACAAGTTTTGCATAGTAGATTTACAGTTTCATATGCAATCATCTTTTTTGTTATGCTATGTTATGGAAATGCTCGTTTTATTCCTTAAATTAAAAACAAAAACAATTTTAAAAAGAAACAGTGAATGTGAACTTGAACTTGGATATACTTTGAGATAGCGGAGGATAGAAAAGCCTGGTGTGCTATGGTCCATGGGGTCATGGAAAGTCGGACATGGCTGAATGATTGAGCAACAACAAGCTAAGGTAGTGGTGGCACTCCAACTTGCCTGAAATATGTTGCCTCCCATCTCTTCCCCAGGGTGTCCTGATGTTTTAGTTAAACTGATCTGTGTGCCTCATAAGTGTCAGTTGGTAAGCAGTTGGTGGGAATGACTGGCCAGTACTCTACAGGAATTGCCATCCCAATAATAGATTCAGGGGCTGGGCTAGGGCAGGTGGGCTCAATGCTGCTATTTCTACGGCTGTTGAGACCACTTTCCAGTCTGTAGCAGTTAGTCAGTAGTTGGTGTTGGTTGTGGGAAGGAAGGTGTTATCCTTCTCTATAATGATTGCTCCCCTCGGTGATGGTTTTGGGGGTCAGACTGGGAATGAGTCAGGTAGTGTGGGAGCATTGTTATTGCTTGGGTTCAGAGTCCCAGACCATTCCCAATGAAGTCCAAGAGAAGGTGGTGGTGGTGTGCCCAGCACATGCTGCCTCCTGTCTCTCCCCTAGTGTGCCCAACTGCCCCATAGGTGGCAGTTGGTTGGCAGTGGATAGAAATGGCTCAATTCTTCTCCACCAACAGTATTAATTCATCTGTTTCTGCAGCCCTTCCAACACTGATCCTTCTCATCTTTTGTCATCTTCCCAAATTTGCTACATATGAAGTAAAACTTCAATTTGCTTTAATTTGAATTTCTCTTATTGTTAATGATTTGAAGCAACCTTTCATATGGTTTTTCATATTTTTCTATTTTCTTTACTATTCATATCCTTTGAATGTATCCATTGGAAAGTTGCTTTGGGTCTTTCATATCTGTTAATTCCATTTACATCTTGTATATCAGACTCTTATCAGAGAGAGATATTTAATGTAAATCTTTTTCCTCATAATCCACAGCTTACCTACCTTTCTAGCTTCTTTGATTTTACTCAGAGCAGACCAAGTTGAAAGTGGGGATGATAAAGGGAAATTCTTAAGTGTTAAGATTCGCTAAAATTATTTGACATTTTCATTGTTTGTCTAATGTTTATTTTACCTTATGCAGGGTTATGCCTTCTGATCTTGTGGCTTCAATTGAAATTATTCTTTATCTGGTACATTTTTTTCCCCTGAGTTTTCAGGTTGCTATGTTAGGTAAACAGAACTACTCTGTCATTCTGCGGGTCATGTGATTGCATTCATTTTTTTTAAAAAAAGCATCTAATTTAATAATCCAATACACACTCTTAAAGGTGTTATTTCAACAACGTAAATGTTATGCAGATAAGCTTATCATATGAGCTTTCTTGATGCAACTACAGAGAAAATTTTATTCAACGTTCCTCTGATATCAGCATCAAGTGAGGCATAAAATAGGGAAATATTTCCTAAAAGTGCTTATGACCTGTGCAGAGTTCAAATGGAATAGATATTCTCTGTACATGGTGAAGTCTCTCCAGAATATGTCCTATTTGTAGGTGACATGCAGATAGAATCAAGTCCCAGAATTCTAGAATTTTCTCAATGAGATTTACAACTGTTTAAAAGAGATAGGCTTTCTTCATTTATTTGGAAAACCAAAAGGATGAAGAATGCCTATTTTCCAAGCTGTGACATGCACTTAGATGACCAGTCCATTGAAGTAGGTTATTAGCACATATATCTTGGGTAGGCAATATAGTAAGACAATGAGTTCAACACAAAATTCAGTTGGAGTGGGCTGCATTACATCTGGCAAATTCTGCAGTGCTTCCAACAGTCTCAAACTGCTCCATGACACAAAAACTCATCTTCTTAACACTAATCTGAAGATAAAATAATGTGAGCCTTCTTTGTGAGACAGATTTTTTTTTTTGAATTCGGTATGCTTAAACTGAGCCTTAATGCAATCAGGCTCTGTGTTGGGTGATTTTGCCATTCTAACACAAAAACACCTGGAACATGTAATTCAAAGATTTTTCCCCTAAAATAAGCCTCTCTCTTGGCCTCCAGTATTGTGGCAACATGAAGCCCACAAATATCCCTTTACATGGGTATGATGAAAAAAATCCGTTATAAAAACAGTTAAATGTCAATTAAGCAGAAGAGAAGATAAATTTTCCGTTAGTACTGAATTACGTGTCAGATAGGTATGGAGTGGGGGGAAATCACCTCTCAATTTAATTCAACAGATATTAAATGCTTGCTTTGTATAGAGTGCACTTGCTAGGTGCTAGGCATCACCTAAAAATCAGAGGAGACATGAACCCTGCTTTCTTGGACATTGCAGCATAAGAGGAAAAAAACACAAATAACCGCAATACACACTATGACATCTCCCTTTCCCCCTCCTTTCCCCACATAACTGGGAAAATAAAATGTCAGCATCCCCAAAGGGATAGTCATGGCGATGAGTGGGGATGGTGACTTGTTGAGATTAAAGACGTGAAGAAGGTCGGTGGGCAGAGGCGGGCCAATGAAAACCCTGGAAACAGCATAGAGAGATCGAAGAAGCCTATAGATTTGCCCGTTTGGTTGGAGAACCTGGGGGGTGGGGGGGATCGGATCGCGTAAGCTATTCGAAAAGGACCTGAGGAATGACAGGAAGAAGGAGGGGGGTGGGGAGAGGGAAAGGGAGGGAACCAGAGGGAGAGAGAAAGGCGCCACCACACTTCTCTGCTCCAGGCAGCAGGTAGCAGGAGCTCTCCTGATCAGAGCCGGCTCGGGCGCCTTCCACCGAAAATCCAGCAGCCCTCAAACGTGGGACAGTAAGTGACCCTGGGGATGACACATTTCTTGGAAACGAAAGGCTGTCATTCTAGAATTTCCAGGCTTTTGTTTCCCTGCTCCTAACTTTCCTCAGGGACGTCGTGAAGGAGTCTGGATGGATAGATAGATAGATAGAGAGAGAGATAGATCAAGGGTCTCCCCGACTGCAAAATTCCCCAGAAACGGGGATGGGGTAGAGAGGTAACGGGGTGCTTAAACACTCCCCCCAAATTTCCTCTTCTGCAAAAACGAGGTGTTGCATTGGCTTGATGGCCTCGGAGAGGTTTTTTCCAACCGCAGACCTCGATCCTAAAACCTAAGCCTACGAGCTTGAAATCCCATCCGAGGTAGTGGATCCCTTGGGTGGGGAGAGGATCTGACCCGGGCATCCCGCAAAAGGGACATGAGGCGGGGGGGGCGGGGAGGGAGATTCCCGATCCCCACGGGATGGCAGGCCCAGATAGGAAGGTTTTCTCCCACCCGGGAAGTATCCCCCGAGACCGTGGTGTTGGAGATGGGTTTTTTATTGGACGGGTTGGAATTCCTCCGAAGGGGGGAAGACCTGGAGAGCCTTTACTGAGGCACCCTCCCCGCCCCCCGGCCGAAATTATTCATTATTGAAGGCAGCGGCCTCGGGCCGGCCTTCGGGGATCACCGGCCTACACCTCTCCGGACCCGTCCTCAGCTATCAGAGGCCAAGGGTTACTACCCTTCCGAGGAACCGAGGTGTCTGCAGAGGCCGGGCTGGCGGCCGGGCCGGGCGGGGCGGGGCGGCCGGGGTGAGGAGGCTCCCCGGGTCACCTCCCTCTCCCGCCCCGCCCCGCGGCCGCCCCCGGCAGGCGGGTGGGTGGGTGGAGGGGGGGCGTGGCTCTGGGATGGCCGGAAGTCGGAAGTGTGGCCGGTAGGCGAAAGTGGCTGCCGTTGCCGCCGGGCTCGGCGGAATCGCGGGGGTGGGTTACCCTCGCCAAACAGCCAGTCGATCCCTCCGAGGGCCCTCCGGAAAGCAGCCGCCGGCGTCCCTACCCCGCTCCCCCTGGGGGCGGCTCTCCCGCTCCGGCCTCCATCATGTGGGAGGCGAATCCGGTGAGTGGCAGGGCGGGGCAGGGCGGGGCGGGGCGGGGCGGGGCGGTGACTGGGTGCGAGAGGGGCGGGGGAGCCTCCGAATTCCCGCCCCCCCCCTCCTCCCCCGGCCCGGGCCTCGAGTTCCGCGTGTGAAGGGCCCGGGCCCCGGGAGCTTCGCCCGCCGCGCCCCGCCAAGCGCTGTCGCTGTCCTTGTCCCTCCGGCCCCGCAGCGTCGGGGTCAGTGCCGGGGGCAGGAGGGGGCGGGCTCGGGCTCCTCCCTCTCCTCTGGTGGCGATCTGCCACAGAGGGGCTTCTTTCTCCCTTTGTTGTACCCGCTCTCCCAACCCCGCAAGGGCTCGGACCCTGAAAAGAAAACTGGGGCTCCAATCCCGAATCTGCCATTTTTTAGCGGGCGACCGCGGGTGAGACGTGTTATCTCTCTGGCCTTCCATTTTCTCGTGTGTAAAATGAGGTGTTGCCCTAGGTGGCCTTTAAAGGCCCCTTCCGGCTCTAAATTGGTGATTTTGCCTCCGGTCTCTCTCCACCCTGAAAAATGGACCCCTCCCACAGCTAGATTTGCAATTCCCCTGGTTCCTCCCACAGCGGAATTTGCAATCCTCTTCTCTCAGCTGAATTTGCCATCCCTCCGGCCCCCTCCCTAGGGCTGTATTTTCAGTCCCCCTCGTTCCTTGCCCGGCTGAATTAGCTATCTCCACCCCCAGCCCCCACCCCTCTGCTCACCTAAGGTTCACGTTGTTCTGGTTCTTTGGTTCAGTCGTGCCCGATTCTTTTCGACCCCATGGAGACTGGACCATAGCGCGTTAGGCCCTTAAGGAAAGCTAGAAAGGATCTTAGAGGTCCGCCACTCTCACTTTACAAAGGAGAAAACTGGCTCCCGGAGGTGAAGTTAGCCCGTGTTCATGAAATGCCCACTATTTCGCCAGGGACTGTGCTAAGTGGTGATTTACCGAAAGTTACACATTAAGTAGAAAAATCAGGACTTAAGAGCCCAAGTCTGTCCACTCCGGCTTGGGTCCTAAAAGCTAAGGTCTCTCGTCTTCTCCACAGTCAGCAACCTGAAAAGAAGCTATTACCGCTCCGGCGTAGCAAGATTTTAATTTGGTAGTGAAAAAGAGGCCATAAATTTGCCTTAAGGCAAAAATTTCTTTTTACAACAGAATTCGAGCACTTGGGGGAGATGATAGGAGAAGGGGAGAAGCTGTTTGTTTTTGAGCTTTTGGATGAAATATTTATAGGTTTTTTCATTTCATATGTCATTGAAGACCTGAAAAGTACAATTTGTAAATGCCCTACTCTGGTCCTCTTGATTTTGTTTATGTGTGTTGTATCTTCTACGTTTTTCTATAATTTTCTTTTCTTTTTACATTTATTTTAAATACTATATTCAAAAAATAGGTTTCCATAGGCTAAAAAAAAATGCAGTAATATCTGTTATTGGCATAGAAATCTAATGACATGACCAAAGTCAAGAAATACTGCTTCCTGAGTTTATACTGAAATGACAAGGCACCCGTAGTTTAAAAAAAAAATCCAACTAATATGTATTTACTTTGATACTCTGTTTACACACTATCATTAACTTCTCTGATAGATCCTATTATGCTTCTTCACACACCCACACCCAGGTTTCTGTGATATTTCTACTAAAGTGAGACAACTGTATCAAGAAATGCCACCTCCTTGTTAGCTTTATCAAATAGCAGAATATCTGGTCTGTTGGACAAGAATTATTGATTTCTTACTATGGCTCTATCCCAGTATGTTATCTAGTAGTTATTTTCTCAAAAATTTTTAGCTGTGTACTTGTAATTCTGTTATATCAAACCTTCTTTGGCTAAGAGTATGCCATTTTTATCAGTTATTTTGCCTAATATGTTCACTTGTTAAAGTAGTCATAATATATCTGAACCTGGCATTCTTTTTTTTATTATATACTTTTGATAACTGTTATTGTTAACAGTATCTAGAATTTCCACAACAAACCTTTCCTTCTCTGCTAACAACATGCCTTGCTGTGGTCATTAACCAGACCTCGTTTTATCTCCATAATCTCTGTTATACTGATTTTAATATTGTGAGAGTTTTTTCCATCCCCAAACCTGAATTTTCCATAGATAATTTTTATGTTTCAGTATTATTTAACAAAAAACATCAGTGAACATATTATGTAAATTTTGTTTATTTTCTCAGTGTCTTATCACCCTTTTAAAGATATAAATTGTTAATGAAAATGAGCTTTATTATATCAACCTAATAAATATATTCAAAGATTTTTAGTCTTTTATCCATATTTTTTTAAAAAAAATCATTCTATGGCAAACTCCAGACTTAACATCTACCAGCTTCAGAAAGGTCTACACTCTACAGAAAAGCAATTATCTGGGTTCTTAATTCTTTTAGTAGACTGATCAGTCCTCTCTATTTTAACTGATACATTTTAAATTGACTTCATAGCATGAACAATCATGCAAATGCTCATACACCAACAAAATCGGTCACTTTTAAAAGCAGGGTCTCTTCATGTAGCCCTAACTGGGAGATACCAAACTGCCGGGTAAAACATGAAGTTGGCATTAACACATGAGAAAAAATCATTAAAAGTTATTGGAGATTCTGGAAAAGGTGCAAAGAACTACAATTTGGGTGATGTTTTAAGTGTACTCAAAGGAAGAAAATAAAAAATTTGGGGCAGGTTAGCAAAACAGCAAACTAGTTTACAGTGACTTAAGCAGAATTTTGTACATGCAGTTTCTGCTTTCAGTGATTTAAAAAAAAAGTATATGTTGATCTTAACTACTTATAATGCAAATCAGAACTGCAAAATTGTCTTTTTTCCTATTCTTATAGAATGTATGGTGGGGATGGGAGGAAGAAAAGAGGAAAGAAACCAAACTTTTAAACATTCAAAATAAAGAATTCATATGAATGTTTTGAAAGTCACCAGAGGAATAAGTGTTAGTCTTTCTTCTTCATAAAGAAATGGAAAACTTTTGAGGTGAATTGGAAGACTAGTGAGGTCTTGCATTCTGTTCAGTGTCTGCCAGACATTCTTAGACTAATCCTAGAGCATGAATGGTGCTTCCTTTTAGCCTTTCCATGGGCCTCTCCATGGCACTTTTGCTCCCTGTGTATGTGGGTCTGATCTTTTTCCCTAGCTCTTACGGAATAGCAAAAAGGTTTTTCTTTTCTTTTTTTTAATTTCCCCTAAATACATGTAAAAACAATTTTAATATTGGTTTTTAAAGTTCTGAGTTCCAAATTCTCTCCCTTTTCTTTGTGCCCCCTCCCTCAAAGATGCTAAGCTATCAGATATAGGTTATATATGTGTAATCATGTAAAACATTTCCATGTTAGTCATTTTGTGGAAGAAAATTTGAACCAAAAAGAAAGTGAAAAAAATAGTATGCTTCTGTCCATTTTCAGAATTCATCAGTTCTTTCTCTGGAGGTGGATAGCCTTTTCCATCACCAATCCTTTGGGATTGTCTTGGATATTGCTGAGAATATTACTGAGAATAGTTAAGCCATTCACAATTCATCATACAATGTTTCTGTTACTTTGTACAGTGTTCTCCCAGTTCTGTTCACTTCACTCTGCATCAGTTCATGTAAGTCCAAGTTTTTCTGAAATCATCCTGCTCTTCATTCTTATAGCACAACAATGTTCCATTACAGTCAAATACCACAACTTGTTCAGCCATTCTCCGATTGATGGACATTCCCTCAATTTCCACTTTTTTGCCACCACAGAAAGCTGCTAGAAATGTTTTTGTATATGTACAAAATGTGTATCAATTGGGCAATGGCTGAACAAACTGTGGTTTATGAATGTAATGAAATACTATTGTGCTATGAGAAATGATGAGCAGGCAGACTTCGGGAAAACCTGGAAAGAGGTATATGAACTGATGGTGAGTGAGGGAGCAGAACCAGGAGAACTTTGTACACAGTTACAGCTACATTGCTGTCTTAGGGAGGCGAAGCAGGGGAGGGGGAGAAAATTTAAAACTGAAAAACTTGTGGAACTGGATGTTGTAAACTAAAAATAAATAAATTAAAAACAATAGGTCCTTAGGGATACAGACCCAGTAGTGGTTTCGCTGGATCAAAGGGTATGCATAGTTTGATTGCCCTTTGGGCATAGTTCCAAATTGCTCTCCACAATGGTTGGCTCAGTTCCCAATTCTACTTTAGTGTCCCAGTTTTCCCACATCGCCTCCAACATTTGCCATTTTCCTTTTCTGTCATATTGAGAGCTAGAAGTTCTGCATATTTACTTCGGGGTACCTGGCTGCTCCCTGTACCCTGGGTACAGCCTAGAGATGGGGATCAGTAGCCATTGATTAGTTGTTGATATTGGGTGGATCCTATCACGGTTTTGGAAGGCGAATGGACACTCCCTGTCTGACGCGGCACGTGGGCGTTCAAATTGGGCTTGTAAAATATGCACTGGGAGATGAGTGGATCCCACAAAGCCGGTAGAAGGATTTAACACAATGTCCCTGGAGGTGAGGTTGGGGGATCTTGGAACACGTGGACCTTTCGGACCCGCCGACCCGGTGGATCTAGATGCGCGGACCCAGCGGACCGCGCAGATACTGGAACCGGACTGGGCAGCTCTCGAGATGTGGTCAGAGCCTCTGTGCCCTGGCTCTCCAGCCCCTTTTTTCGTTTACAGCTCTGCCAGCACCGGCAAATATAGCCGTCATTTATGTTGACACCCATAATGCAATATAGCTTCCATGCATCATCAGGGAGCCGGGAGAGAGACACAGCTAGAGTGGGTAAGGAGCGGCTGCGGGTCTCCGTCACCCTCCACGACCTCGCCTAACGCTTGTTGCATCACCTTTAAAGGTTTGTGTGAGACATCTGCCTTCATTTTCTCCAAATAAACTGGAATATTATTTTCTTGCTGTCTGTTGATTACAGGGCAAGTACTCTATTAAGGGTGGCGTTCCATCTCCAGGTATATAATTAATGTTAACTATTTCAGCTTTACTGTAAAATTTGAGTAATACTGATATTTAATGACTTATGGCAGACTTAGATTTTTCTTCCTAAAAGTCATATATTCTAAACAAATATTAGATTATATATTAATCTTAAAGTTATCCACATTTGTGTTATCCACGGCAAAACTTTAACTTTATGCTGCCGTTAGCCATCATGTGACACACTTCTAGGCTTCTTCCCTTCTTGTGCTTCAAGAATGCAAATTAATGTTAATATTAGCCTAAATCTAAGGTAAAGTTTACTATTAAATAAACACTACCCCAGAACATATAGTCATCCTTCAACATTTGTGGGGTTCAGGGCACTGGACACCATGAATGTGAAAAACCACAAATAACTCTAGACCTTACCCTAAATCTTTACTTTTTAATAATTCTGATCATATTTATGTAACACACAAAACAAGTAAAACGATATACTGCACCGATAAAAAAAAAAGGTGCACTGTCTATGAGAGATTAGTCTCTTGCATAAGTAAAGCCATAGTATACTTTCAGGGATTTCCTTCTCCAATGAAAAGTGCAAGATACAAAAGAACACTGCGGAGAAAATTACCTGACTGCGTCTGGATGGTAGAGAGATAGAGTGTCTAGAGCACTGAAACTTTTAGCGTTTATAATAAATTTGTGTATGTATACTAATGGTAGTAAATGATAAAATAAGTTAATAATATACAATATTTATGTATTTATGACTTACTAATTTTTTTGTTTTCTTTACATACTCCTATCATCTGCGATTTTCCACGGTGTGCTGCAAATCTCCCAAAATTTCGATTTAATTGTCGATGGCCAACCGGTAAATTACCAAAACCACGAATGTGAAACCCACAAATGTCGAGGGATGACTGTAATGTATTCTAAAACCAAATAGAAATCCTGATTTCTGTTAGCTTTTCTGTTAATCCAGATCATTGAGAGTTAAATATTTGCAAAATCTCACTGATGCGTAGAACAGAGCTCAGGTAGGCATAATTTGAGAATTCTCCTGGTTTCTGCCTTTCCCTCCTTAGTCCTAATAGCATCCACATACAGTGTTAATTTAACATGAATTGTGCTAATGTTACTTTAACCCTGTCCATAGTTCCTGGCCTATGTTAAAAAAAAAAAAAAAACAAAACTCTTCGGAACAACTTTAGTAGGCAAAATCATTATTAACTCTTAAATATTTGCCATGCAACAGAACAAAATAGTTAAAGGGCAATAATTAAATTTTATTTTCTTACATTATTTTCTTTCAATACAGTGTCATGAAATTTGTGGAAATTCTACATTCGTGCTTTCCATATAGGAAGTCTTCAAATAAGCAAAAGACCAGGGATGAAGGGCTTGCTAAACTGACCAAGCAGCTAATATCATCAATTCTTATGTAGACATCTGGCTCCTCCCAGTATGGAAGCTTAAGGGTAGAAGAGAAGCAGTTCTTAGCTGACTCTGGCCAGTATTCCTACCTGTCCAAAAAAAAAAAAAAATAGCTGAATCTTCAGGGAATGGCAAAAGCAGTTGCAGTCTCTAACTTTGCCCTTAAGAAATTGACTTGTCTTCGTCCTGGCAATCATTATCTTGTAGGGGCTGAAGGGAGAATAACAAAATCTCTGTTATCACCAATAAAAGATGCCCTCTTTCTCTTTTGTAAATTAAATTTTACTTTAACTTTGAGCAGCCATTCAAGTATTAAAATATATGGATAAGAACAAAGGTGAAAACACACACAAAAAAAGAAAACATAAAGTATAAAAATTTTATCTGCTTACTTTATTGCTTCGGTCATTTAACAAGATTGTACTTTTTGTAATAGCTGTTCATTGATTGAGCAATGTGTTAAATGGATAAAAATACAAATAAAATGGTCCCTACACTCAAGTTTACATTCTATTGTTTTCTGGTTCTCTTTACTTCATTCTTTATTAACTCAGGTTTCCAATGGTTTTTTTTTTTAATTCTTCATATTCATCATTTCTTATGACACAGTGATATTCCATTACATTAATGAACCACAGTTTATTTAGCCATTCCTCAATCAGTGAGCAGCTATCACAAAAAGTGCTGATATGAAAATTTTGATGTATATAGGACCTATCTGTCTTTAACCTCCTTATAGTATGTGCCAGAAGTGAGATGTCTGGGTCAAAGTGTTCATCATGAATATTTTCTTTGAGGAAAAAAAAAGCTGAAGGTAGTAGACATGGTGAGTACTGAATATCATCGCAAAAATTATTATATTTTAAAAAACAGTAAATGAGTCTTTTTTGTTGTGAGAATTATTCCTGAATAAGCTATCTATGTAAAATGAGACCACAGATTTGTTAGAGCAAAGGCCAAAATTAATAAAAGCTAGAAGAAAGAGTAGACATGGAGAGAAAATGGCATGCAATTAAAACAAATCAAACTTGACCTATTTAAACAATTTATTGACTTTGAATTATGGAACCAGGAAGAGGGGACAATGATAATGATTATAACAATTTCGTAAGAAGTTTGAACAATGTAAATCAGTTGTCATCACAAGGCGACCAAAAGAGCCTAAAAAGTATACAGACATTTGACGTCTTGGCTAAGTGGAAAGTGACAGCAGCCAAGAGTAACAAGCAGGATCTTAAGAGTACAGACTCATGTGTGAAGTTGTAGAGATAAAGGCAGTAGAAGATTAGAATTAGTATTGCAACTCCCCACTCTCCCCACCAAAAAAAAAAAAAAACTCCAGCAAGATGCAGTAGAAGGAAAAATTAATTTAAAGAAAGCTTGGCAAGATCAAATGAGGTAAAATGCAATGCTTTGCAAACTTTAAAGCCCTAAATAAAAGGTAATTGTTATTGGTAAACAAAATTATTAATTAAAATTAATTAAATTTAATTAAAGGCTGATAGATAAATGATGGAAAATTGTATAAGGATTTTTAAAATAACAAACTTCACTATCAAGGACAATGGAACTTATATTTAGACTCTTAACGTCACTGAAAAATCAAAAGTGGGGACAAACAGGTGAATGAGAGAACAATATATGCAGAGAAGGTCTATACTTTAGGTGACACAAATTTGAGGGTATTGAGAGATTCATTCTCAAGTTTTCTGAGAGGGGAAGATTTCAAGGGCTTGGCAAACATCTTGGAGCTTTTTTGTTTTTTAAAGCGACCAAGAGGACACTAATACCTATTGAATTATCCCATTCCTATAAAATATTTGTGAGAGTAATCTCCCCAAATACCAAGATCAGTTGTCATGAGAGTATTCAAAGAGAATAGGCAGGCTTTTATGAATAGTATTCCATATCAGATCACATCATCATCACACAATTGAGTGAAAGATGTTAGGAAATGAAGATCCTTCTGTGCTTATTTTTCTACTGTAAAAATGCATAAAGTCTAGTATTTAGCAACATTTAAAAACATCTGTCCTTTCTCTGTACATCTTAAAAAACAATCTTACAAATATAAGTGTACCAACATGTACAGATGATAAAGTGATGAATGTCACTCATCCCTTTTCATGTGCCTCAGAATTGCCATAGATATTTCTGCCAAATAAATTACTAAGAGATTTACAACAACATGACACACCTATTCTAAGCTACTTTTCAGAATTATCTTTCATTTTGTTTACCAGGTTCCCACTATTACTTGTAGGAAAAAGAATGTCGGGCAAGTAAACTTTATAAGAAGGAGACTAATTATTTTATTAGCTCTCTGCATGACTGTATTGAGAATTGAAATTACAAAAAAACTTTTTTTTAGTAAATTATAAATCACTGTATATAAAAACCTTTTGAAATTTTAAGTAGATTCAGAGTTTAAAGGCTTTGAAAATATTAATTAAATCTCTATTTTAATAATTAATAGAAAGATGCTATCTTCATCCAAAGAACTGATAAATAGAAGTATGTATAGAATAATTGTATATACATATACCTACGCACACGTGCACACACGCACATACACACATACATGTACCTATTTGTGTCTAATGGTGGCCATCTCTAGGGGAAAAAGAGAAATTTACATGATAACTTTGTTGTGTATTTAAAAGGAATAACAAGTTGTACATAGTAGATTTGTTGTTTCATGTGCAATCATTTTTTTTTCGAAATTATACTTTGTTATGGAAATGCTTGTTTCCAGAAATTAAAACTAAAACGAAATTTAAAAAAATAATATAACAGGAATTAGTCTAAGAAAGTTGGTTTATGTTTTGAATGAAGAAAAATACTTTCTGAATGAAAATTAGAAGAGTCCTAGAGAGAGGTGTATGGTGAACATGAACAAACTGTAACACATTACGAACAAAAGACTATGAAGGACAAGTGTAAAGGATGCGATATGAACAATGCATAAGTGAAAAAGAAAATGAGCTGGTCATAGTGTGTAAGAGTAATAATTCATGGGCAATCTTCACATTCCATTTACGTCCTTGCTATCACAAGAGAACTTAACACCCCTCTCCCTGCCCCCAGCATATTGGATATGGTAAACTGTAAGACACAGGCAGAAATTCCATAGAATGGGATGGCTTGTGATCTGCTTTGTTGGGAAAAACAACTACAGTGATGGGATCATGAACACTATTTGAGTATTTTGAGTATATTCATCACTTCTTTTGATGCAATAAAATTTTAATACACTCACCATAATTTATTGATTTGTTCTCTAATAGTTGGGTATATACCTTATTTTCATCATTTCAGTATTATAATTAAAACCACTAGAAATATTTTCCTTTGTCTTTGTCCTATCTCTAGGGTATAAATATTAATATTATAAACAAATTTATATAAATGTTATAATATGTATTTATAACATTACATAATGCTATATATATCTATGTTATAAATATATTACAAATATGATAATAGGGTACAGTATTGGGATCATTAATAATAATTTATTATATGTAGCAGGCAATGTGCTAAGTGCTTTACAAATATCTCATCCTACAACAACTCTTCAAGATAGATGCTATTTTCCCCATTTTACAATTAAGGAAACTGAGGCAAATAAAAGTTATATGACTTGCCCAGAGTCCCACTGCTAGTATGTAACTGACGCTGGAATTAAACTCGTGTCCTCCTGACTCCAGGCCCTAGCACTCTATCCATTGTACCACCTAACTAGTTCAAAGAGTGTGAGGATTTTTGTAACTCTTGTACAATTCCATATAACTTTTTAAAAAAAGTGACCCAATCAGAGTTCCACTAACAATGTATTAGCAGGGAATTCCCCAGGGAAATACCAGTACTGAATTTTAGCATCTTTTACTGTTTGCCAATTGGGGTATCAAATGGCATCCCTTTTTAAAAAATTGCATTTCTCTAATTGAACAGTTTTTCAGAGCTTGTGTGGGATATGGACCATATATGAGGCTTAGGAGACCCTCAATAGTTACACATATAAGTATATATGTTTGTATGGCTAATTCTGTGACTGTGAACAGAATAACTTTATTATCTTGTGGCATGGTTTTCCCATCAACTTGAGAATTATGTCTTGCTCATACTTCGAGCAGCAGGAAAAACCTAATACAAAGTTGCAAAGGCATTTTGCAAACTTTCAGTAAATACAATGGAATCTTTATTTCACAGCCTACTCCAGAATAGATTTCAGTATGAGTAATTTTTGGTCCATGTCTAAGGGAATTTCATGGAACCCAAGAAGCTTGAGGGAGGGACCTTAAAGGTGATTTAGTCCCATTTCCTCTAGCATTTTTAACGAGTGGTTATAAAGTTTCATTTTGTGACTTAGAGTGATAGACACAAGTCAGCATATTTCACTGTTGGATAGTCCTAACTGTTAGAAGGTATTGCCTTTATATTGAACTTAAATCTCCTTGCCTTTAACAAACAGTCCACCTTCAATTCCCACTGATCCTACATATTACCATTTGGAGCTACACAGCATAAAACTTTTATTCAGTAGCCCATCAGATATTTGAAGCAGCAGTCATGTACCCCATTGCCTTTACCTTCTTGAGGGTACCAAAAAGAGCAAGAAAACTTTGTTAAAACATTAATGTGCCCAAAACATCATCCTGAGACTTAGAACTTAGGCTGAGTGTTCTAGGAAAGCAATTGACTAGAGATACTTCTCCATCATCTGTGTTAATGGATAGAGGGAGAGAGCCAATAAACTAAATCTCTAAATTTGCAGTAAGTTGTCATTAATCCAGAAAGAGTCCTGTGGTTGTTTTGTATGTAGAACAAATTAGAGATTCAATTTTCTTCCTTTTCCTTTACTCCTTTCTTTTTCATTTCATTCTCTTCCATTCCTTTCTTTGTCCTTAAGAACCATAGGATCACTAAAAAGATGAACTCCAGTAGAAAACAAAACAAATGTAGGAATGTCTTAAAAGGATTCCTATCCTGAATAATCAGTCATGGAATTTAAAGTGCTGACTGTGATAGTGTCTGCTTAAACACTGAACTAAAGGGATCCAAATCTCAAATCCTTGATAGTTGTGATATTTTGTCTTGTAATATCTTAATTTTCTACAGTTTTAAAATAAGAAGAAAACCCCTCCCAACCTTCTGCTTCCCTTCCTCTCCTATTCCTTTCCTGAATAATGAGCACTTGGATTTTTGTAGAAAAAATTTTGTTTAAGAAATGATGGGCACTATATTTTTTTTTCATTGCTCAGATGCATTTGGTGTTAATTTGTAACTGTGGATTCTTTTGGCAAAGTATAAAAACATATGTTAAAGTGGAAATTTTCTGGAAAGTATACCACTTCTGTCATTGACAGAATACATGATAAAGTCATTTACCTGATTACTAACTACTATAACAATGAAATTTAACATTTAAAAATTTTTGTTTTAATTAGGTAGACTAAATAGGTAGATGCAAAAGCTTGAGTGGAAAAGACCCTTGAAATGAAATCCATTGCAAAGAAAAAAACTTGTCTTGACATGATATTTTTTCAAATTGCTTGTCATTAATGAAATATCTTTCTCTGCCATTTCAGGCAATGTTTCACAGAGCAGCAGAGGAATTCTGTTCAAAACCAAGCAACAATGGAATGAATGAGATGGACACATCAGATACCCAGTGGGGCTGGTTTTATTTGGCAGAATGTGGGAAGTGGCACATGTTTCAGGTACCTCTACTCCTTTTGTTTAGTAGAAGAGTTTTAGATTAGATATCAAAAGAGTTTTTGATCAGACTTCCAAGAAAATTAGTGTGAATACAGTGGCTGAAAGAAATTAAGAAATTAACAGAATAGAGTAATTTACCTAAAATATATCTAATAAATGCTAACACTATTTTCATTGGAATTTTTTTGTCATGGGAATCATAATATAGTATTGAAAAATTTGGGCCTCCACAAGTTTAGATTTTGTGGGTGGGTGAAATTTTTTTGCATATCTGAATATGATTAGTTTGAACCACTCAGGTGATTTTTAAAAGTTTAATAATATTTTATTTTTTCCCCAGTTATATGTGAAGAAAATTTTTAGCATTCAATGAAATGATTTTTAAAAATTGTCAGATACTGGACAAAGTTAGGATGGTTATAAAGGCTTCTTGAAATTAAAAAAGCATAGACAGTTTTCTTTTTTGTTAATGTGCCATACTCCTGAAATATGGGGTGCTAGAATAGATGACCTGAGGGCTTTATTATTTGCTTTATCTCTGAGATCATAGTAGTAACTATTGATTTGTTCATCTAATAAAATAAAACTTTCTGGTTTGTTTTGAAGCCGGACACCAACATTCAGTGTTCAGTGAGCAGTGAAGATATTGAAAAAAGCTTCAAAGAAAACCCCATTGGATCCATTTCTTTTACCACTTCCAAGTACAGCTACAAGCTGGACTTCTCAGGTATGTTTCCTCCCTAATAGTTGTGTTTGTATAGCATTCACATTGATGATGTAACATCCAGAATGATAAGAATTTCATAATTAGCTAGTCTAATTGCAAAATAGTGAAATGTTTATGGTAACATGCAAAATATGAAGAAAAACTGCGGTGTTTAATAATAACTAGGTAATAGCGATTTTATTTCTTGATGGATAAAATCCAAGAGTTTGAAGGGACTTCAGAGGTTACCTAGTCCAAACACTAATCTGAAGAATAAATACCCTGTATAATGTCTCTGACACATGGCTATCCAACCTCTGTTTGAAGTCTTCTGGTAGCTGTTACCTCCCAATTTTAGACAGCTCTAATTGCTAGGTCATTCTTCCTTCTTTTAAGCTGAAATCTGTCTTCCTATTGATCTAAAATCTGCCTCTCAAAGCACAGTATATAGACATTTTCATATATTAATAGATATTGATATGTATAGAGATTGTAATATACCTTGAATTCATGTAGTGCCACTCTTTTACTTATCCTCCCAACATCCTTCAGGAGCAGGAGCAAAATCAGGAGCAAATTTATCTTAATCCTTGTAAAGAAGAAATGAGAGACTTTAAGTGACTTGTCAATAACATAGTATCAGACCAAATAAAATATAGCTCTCTGAATTTCATTGCTGCAAGACTTTACTATAATTAATTTTAGTTTTTACCATTATCTTTTTCCTTTGGCTCTTTCACACATTTACTAGCTAATCTAGAAATCATTTGTATTTTGGATTTCATTCATGACACATACATAAGCAGGTATAATGTGAAAATTCAATTAGAGTTGATTCCTATTATTGTGAAGTTTCTAGTTTCAATCAGCTGTTTGCTGCCTAGAGCAAAACAGTGTAATAATTGGGAGGCTTTTTTAAAGCAAGAGTACATTTTGATAGTTATGCAACTCAACTTTATACCTATTCTTTCCCTGTTATTATAAGTAGTGGTTTATATGGCAGAGTAAATAGTGTTTCATGGTGGTGTCAGAATGGTGAAGCTTGGGATGAGAATAGTAAAAACCGAGAAGTTTGAAACAGTTAAATACCTTAAAAATTGCTATTACATCAAGATATTTTCACTGTTGACTTTTCTAATAGCTCATTTTACCAAGAGTTGTAACCACATTCTCCACTCAGGTCTCCATAAATTGTTGATACTTTTAGGAAAAACAAACAGGGAGTTGGTTGCCAAAATTGTCTGTGGGTTGTTTTTCTGCTGAATGTTTAGAAGGAAGAGGTCAAGTAGAATCAATCTTCTGTATAAATTCTTTTTTTTTTTAATCAGTACTGACACAGTATGTCTTATACAGATACTATTTTAGTAAGACATACATATTATGACTCATCCCATCAATTCCGATTCAGTAGAATTTATCTTTATCAAAGAGTAGGAATCCTATATAATGATAAAAGTCCCATCAACTCTGTATTTTTTAAGGGCATTTTAAACTGCATGAGTAAACATTCCACAATCATCTTCCCCTAATCTCCTGCTACTACCTTACTGAGTTTCTCTCCCATAAACATGACTGAGGATTATAGGAAGCAGATTAAAAAATAATTATAATTCAGGAAGAAGGCATATAGAATTTGAGCCAGATATAAGGATGGTCTTACTTGACACCTGTAATATAATGTTGCCAATGTGATTGGCACAAGGCGAGTTTAGGGAGAAAGAAGGTGCCTTTTTAAATCAATGCTTCACAGCTGATTTATAAGATCTAGGCTTGGAAATGACTTTAGAGTTAATCGAGCTCAACATCCCTCCCAATTTTACTGATGGTCCAGAGAGAGTAGGTAGGTAATTTGCTCAAGGTCTAGTGGCTGGAAAGTGTAAATCTAGGATTCAGATTGGAGGCTTCTACCTCCATGTTCAGGGCTCTTTCCACTTTGCATTGCACTGTATTTGTCCAAAGATATGGATCACTTTATCTTGGAATGACTTCAGTGATGTCATTCAGAATGCATGTTGGCCAAGATCTTCCAGCCTCTCATATTTACTTCTCAGCTTTGGGTGGATATGTAGAGAAAGACATAGAGAATGCACCTTGCTGGGGTGGGGAATGGCGAGGAAGAAATACAGGTGCTTTTATTTATTTTTAATTTTGGGAAATTTTTGCATAACTTTTATGGTCATAGCCATATTCTGTTATTTCTTTAGTTTTAACTTAAAATATATGGAAGAGGGAGCAAATGGTTATCTCTAAAAAATTCACTGATTTTTACAAGTGAGCTGTGGCCTTATGTCTTTTATTCTTTAGCAGAACTTTTTAGAGCATTGAAAGAACTTTTTCCCCCCATGCAGACCGGAAGATTTGGCACTGTATTTTTTTTTCTCATTTTATTGCTCTAAATTTTCCCAAAATTAGAGCTTTTACATCTTAGAGTCACTTTTGTGTCTTACGTGTGATACAGAAATGAAGGACCTAGCATCACGGGTATCATGTAAAATTAACTTGTATTATACACGCCTAATTTAAGCAGTGAGGATACAGTCCTTTGAGAAATCATTTTATGAGATAATTAATAGGCATGAGATGAAGTTTCTCTGGCCCCACCCCCCAAGTACGCTGTGCTATTCTCAAAGCACCATAATTCCTGGTTGAGATATAATGCTTAAATGTCTTTGTGGTAATATTTTTAGAATTTTACATTTGTTTGATTTTTTTTTTCTGTCTCTGTATTCAGTGATGAAGCAAATGAATCTGACGACTGGAAAGCAGCGCTCAATAAAAAGAGCCCCCTTTTCGATCACTGCATTCAGGTAAGAGTAAAGAGAATCGGAGTAAGAGAATCAGAGTACAGTATTCTCCCCCCGCCCCCTGCCATCCCTCCCCCTGCCCCTTATCGGGAGTGGTGCTGAGCCGTGCACTGACAGTTCTCCCTTTAAATGGAACACCGAGGTTCCTTTACGGTATCCATCTCTCAGCTCCTAGCCCTGGAGGCAGTGCCCAGAGGCTTTCCTCCACTCCGTCCGCCTCCCCGCCCCAAACAAAACAAAACAAACCAAGAAAACAAAACTAAAAGTAAAAAACAAACAAACAAAAAAAAAAAAAACCACAAAGCACCCTCCAAGTAAAACCAGAAGGGCTGACGAGCGGTCTGACTAGCGGTCTGCCGCTGCCGGCCTTGGACCTTCGGCGGTAGGTTCTCCGCTTCAGCCGCCGCCGCGGCACTGCGCTCCCACTTGCCCCGGCGCTGCGCTCCCACTTGCCGGTGTGTCTGTCTTTTATCTGTCAGTGCTGGGTTAGACACCTCTGTTCCAGGCCAGACTTGTCCTCCAGCAGTGTGCTGGCCCCCCACTCAAGGGCTCCATGGGGCACTCAGCCCCAATCCGCAGTTGACCTGCGGAAAACTAAACTGGATAAGGGGGGCTACCGTGTAGTTTGTAGGTTTTTTTGAATGTAAAAATACTTTCCCGCCCTCTTCTCTTTTTATTAAACCCAACAAAACATTTAGTACTCTGTTTAATCTTAAAATCTGTTAATATAGTGATTCCGTGTACCCGTTATGAGTACACCGGCCCGGAGCAAGAGGACCTGAGTTCATATCTGGCTTCAGTAATTTACTAACTCTGTGACCCTGGGCAAGTCAGTTAATCCTGTTTGCCTCAGTTTCCTCATCTGTAAAATGAACTGGAGAAAGAAAAGACAAATCGCTCCAGTATCTTTGCCAAGGAATCCCCAAATAGGGGCACAAAGAGTTGGACGCAACTGAAGAAAAATAGCTATGTTCCCATTATATATGCAATAAGACCATAACATACTCTAGCTGTGTTCTTTTTTCCTATTACTCTTATATTTTCTGTATTAAAGAAATTCTAGAACAAATTCTATAGTAGTTAAAAACTGCTCGATAATCATGTTAAAGCCTGTGAGGTGAGTTTCAGGAATGGACCTAGAAAAGACCTTTTGAAACCCATGACAACTCACACTTATATAATGCTTTGTAGTTCCAAAATGCCTTTCCTTATTTTATTTGCTCCTAACAACCATAGCCCTGTGTTAGGTAAAGCAAATGTTATTCTCATGATTTCAAAGATGAGGAAAAACAATAGGACTTTTCAAGGTCACATAGATTCCAAAGCCTTCCTACTTCTCAGCCATATAATAGATCATCTGAACCCTTACATGAATTGGCTGTGTTACTTCTAACTACTTAAGGACACAAATAAAAAGACTGAAGGATTTCCAGGCAATATGACAATTTAGTCAACAAATTTTCATTGCAGAAACACAGCTTCCTGTTTTCAGGTGTTGTATTTCAGAAACATTTTCCTTTTTGCCTAATTATTCTGAGAGACTTTTTCTGAACCCCAAAGGAGGATAATAAATCCTAGAGAAGGAAGATAAATATTTTTGGTTATTTACATTAAATAGTGTTGAAAAGAAAATCTTATATTTTTCTCTTGTTCTAAAATGACGCAGCAGGCAAGTATTGAAATCCCTCTTCTTTCCCAGGGCATTTAAAACAAAGCTGAATGTCATGTTAGAAAATCATCTGTAGAAAAATAGCCATATGCTATTTCTTCTCTCTCTTTTTTTAAATTGATAAACATTTATATCCTCTCCCTCATACCTCTCCACCAGAGAAAATTTTAAAAAGGAAAAAGAAAAAGAAAACCCTTGTAATAAATATGCATAGTCAAACAAAACAATTTCTCACATTAGCCGTGTTCAAAAATATGTCATGTTCTGCATATTTAGTCCAACCCTCCTCTGTCAGGAGGCTGGTATTGTTTCATCAATAGTTCTCTGGAATTCTGGTTGGTCTTTTTGTTGATCAGAGTTTCTTCAATCTTTCAAAGTTGTTCCTTTTTACAATGCTGTTATTAAAGGATAAATTGTTCTCCTGGTTCTACTTACTTCACCCATTATCAGTTCTTACAAGGCTTCCCAGGCTTTCCTAAAGCCACTGCATTCATCGTTTCTTACAGCACAATAGTATTCCATTATATTTATATGTAATAATTGGCTCAGCCATTTCCCACTTGATGGACACCCCTTTAGTTTATGGTTCTTTGCTACCACAAAAAGAGCTGCTGTAAGTATTTTTGTACATATTGGACCTTAGTCATTGTGATATAGATGTATCTTATGGTATGTGCAGGTTAGTAACTTTTGGGGTGTAGTTCCAAATTGTTTCCTAGAATGGTTGGACTGTTTTACTACTTCCCCAATAGTGAATTCATGTGTCTGCTCTCCTGTAGCCACTCCAACATTTGTCGTTTAGATTTTTGTCAACTTTGCCAATATGATGAGTGTGAGGGAGGATTATAGAGTTGCTATAAATTTAATATCTCTAATTATTTGTAATTTTGAACATTTTTTCATATGGCTATTGGTAACTGAGATTTCCTTCCCTTGAAAACAGTAATAGCCTTTATAAATTTGAATCAATTTCTTTTATATCTTGGAAACGACACTATTGTCAGAAACTTGCTACAAAGATTTTTTTCTCTAGCCAACTACTTTCCTTTTAACCTTAGTTGAATTGGTTTTGTTTGTGCAAAATCTTTTTAATTGTACTTAGTCAAAATTATCCAATTTATCTCCTGGGATCCTTTCTGTCCCTTATTTGATCTTTGGATCCAAAAGGTAAATGCTTTCTTACTTTCCTAATTTGCTTAGGATGAGATGCTTTATAACTAAGTCATATATAGATTTAGAGCTTGTTTTGGTATATGTCCAAATGCTATTTCTAAGGAGAAATTTTAGAAGGATTGGAAGTTTTTTCTATGTAACTTTCTATGATTTTTGTTTATATTTTACTCTAATTGCTTATTAAATGTTATTCAGGATCCTCCCAATACATTACAATATAGTGGTTATTATAGAGATTGTATAGAATATAGAATGTTAATATTTTTTCTTCAAAGAGCTTATAATCTGGAAGTAAAATGTGAACTAAGAATAGAAAATCAATAAAACATGTATGTAAAGAGCACATTTTGGGTATGGAAAGCTTGTAAATGGAGTAAGGTACTTTTTAAATGTTTCATTAAGGACAATTTGAGAAAAATACAAAGGTAGGATTGGAATTGAGTGGGATAGGTTGAATAGTAACAGAAAGGGGATGTATGATAAATTTAGAATGCTATAGAGGAGGGATTCTTAACCTGGGGCTGTGACCTTGCTTTTAAAAAATATACATATGTGTGTGTCTATCTTATCCATCTATCTGTATCTATGTATGTATATGTATATGTATGTATGTATTTCAACATTATTGGTTTCCTTTGCAATCCTATGTATTTTATTTTATACATTTAAAAACATTATTCTCAGAAAGGGGGCCATAGTGCTTCACCACTTCATAGTCTTCTTTGGCCATGGCCAAAGGGATCCATGATACAAAAATGATTAAGAATCTCTGCTATAGAGCATGAAAGCCTAAAATTAGAAGCTGATCATTCTTAGAATTAAATAGAAGGCTTGGCAGGTTTTTCATTTTTTTCATCTTTCAACAAATATTTGAATGGTATATTATATTATTATATGGAAGTCACTCTTGCCAGTTGCTGTAGGGGAATACAATGCTAAATAAGAGACAATCACTGTCTCTTATTATCTAGTAGACCTTATTATCTAGGCAGAAAAGATAAGAAATGTACATAATATATTGGATTTTTTAAATTGTTATTGCCAAAAGTGATATAAAAAGTGCTTTGGAGGTTCAGAAAAGGAAGAGACTATTTCCAGTTGAGTTGATCAGCAAAGCATTCATGGAAGAGGTAGAATATAAGTTGGGCCTTGAAGGATGAATAGGATTTTAGTAGGTGAAGATGGGTAAGGAGAAGAAGCCATTCCAGGTGGAGAAGTGAATAGTGTAGAAGTCAAAAACACAAGGTGGATTTGGAGAGTGGCCAACAATCTGGTTTGGATAGAGTAAGAGAAATGTGTAATGGAGCAATCAGTAGCAGCAGATAAGGCTGGGATAATAGGGTAAGGTTGGGTTATGACAAGCTTGAATGCTAGCCAAAGCCTTCAGATTTTATTAACCAGACAATGGGGAACCCTGGAGGCTTTTTAAACAGAGAAGACTCTTAGTTAAATTTGTCTTTCTCGTTCCTTGTAATCTCATTTCCATGGCAGAAAAACCTGGGAATTTGCTAACAACTGGGCAATTATAACCAAATATATTGGTTTAAAACAGATTGTAAACTCCTTGAAGGCAGAGATTATTTTGCTTTATTCTCTGTTTTCCTAATGCCAACCATGATGTTCTGCACGTAGTGTGTTTAATAAATATTTGTTGAATTGAATTGTAACTTGCAAGTTGGATTTGGAAACTTTTCACTAAATTTCTACTCTGAGGCTTCACATTTCTCCAAAACATGAGAATTTAGTGTCAGAAGAAAGTTGGCAGATAGTTACAATCAGTTTCTAATGTGTGGTGTTTTGTTTTGTTTTGTTCTGTCATTGTGTTTGAAGTTATATCTGTGAAAATGAGGCTATTCCTGTGCCATCCCATTGGGAGAATGTGAATACTGAAGAACCATATCAGGTAAGAGCAGAATTTCAGTGCTTAATATGCACAATAGAACCTGTAAACAAATAAATATACATAACTGAAATTACGAAAACCTCTTTTCCAGCTTATTCCTTTGCACAAGCAAACGAATGAATACAATGAAGTTGCTAATCTCTTTGGGAAAACAGTGGATAGCAACCGAATTAAAAGGATTCAGAGGATCCAGAACCTGGACTTGTGGGAGTTTTTTTGCAGGTGAGGTGATTTCTTAGCTAAATCTTCTGAGCGTAACAACAGACTAGACTACATGTTTTAAGGATATGCAAACACAAGTGCTTTTAAATGCATTTCATTTTTTAAAAAAGCCAAAAAAAGAAAGAAAGAAAGAAAGAAAGAAAGAAAGAAAGAAAGAAAGAAAGAAAGAAAGAAAGAAAGAAAGGAAGAAAGAAAGAAATTCTATTATGTGACTGTGTAGACTTGCCATCCTCTTCTTGTTTTGTCCTCATTGCTTGGTACTCAGATTTGTATTTACCTAACAGTGGATAAAAATATATATATTTTTAATTAGGTGAAATGCAGCAAACTGCTTGCAGCATCATGCATCAATATTGCATGATGTGATAGTTAAAACTCTAATAAGCACTTCCGACTTTGCAGATGGAGTTAAATGCGATTAAAAACAAATCTATCCTGTCCAACATTTGGTATTGAAAAAGGAATTTGAGGACCATTGCAGCTTTGTTGACATGATTTTGGCTCTGATTTTTTTTTAATCAATACATTTTGTTTCCATGCAGAAGACAGACTAATCAAGCAAACTCATGTACTTTCTGTAGTGTGCAGTCTTCCAATACAGTTAAGCAAAGGAACATAAAAGAATGATTGCAACTCTAAGTTGGTACATGCAGCCTTACTCTTTTATAGTTTACTCTTTTAAAAGCAGAGAAAGGTGGTACTAATATTAGTTGGTACTAATGTTATCTGCTATATTTACCCTGAATTTTATTTAGCAAATTCATTTAATAATAGTAATCAGTAATCATGTATTGTTTATTTGGTTTTATTTTTTTCATTTTGCATCACTTCATACAAGTCTTCCCATATTTCTTTGAATTTATAGTCATTCCTTATGGCACAGTACTATTCATGCCACAGTTTGTTCAACTATTCCCTAATCATTGGATGAGTAATTTGTTTCCAGTTTGGGGCTACTAAAAATTCTCATGCTATGAATATCGTTATACAGGTGATATTTTCTTGCTATCAGTAACCTTGGGCAATAAACCTAGTGATAGAATCAACATAATTTTTCTTGTATAATTCCAAATGGTTGAAAACAGTCAACTGAATGTTTGACTCAGTTTTCTGTGTAAAACTTTAAAAATCGGAGGGCAGAATTTTTTTTATTGAAAATTTTTGTTTTCTTTTGGAGAACACTCTGAATAATTTCGTATTAGTTATTTAACTAAGATTTGTATTTTGGGAAAGTAAATGGACTGATTCCTCATTACCGAAGGGCAGAAGTGTTTTGAGACTTAGAGACTGGAAGATATTAGATATCAATTAACTACTTTTAGTGTGTTGGAAGTGGCTATGTAGTTTTCTTAATGTTCTTCAGGTAAGAATAAAAGCTAAATATTGAAAATTACTCCAAGTAATTAGTGATTAATATTCATCTTGGAAAGAACATAGGACTGGAAATTTAATGACAGTAACCTAATCAATGAATTTCTAGCCCTCAGTTTCTTCATTTGTAAATGAGGAGTCTGAACTAAATGATATAATAATATTTGAGAATCGGAAGGAATCTCGGCAGCCATCTTGTCCAACTCATGTACATAAGAAGTACAGATTGTGGTCTACTTGATAAGTGGTCATCCAACCTCTAAAATTGGGGTGGAGCTAGGAGACTTGAAGACCTCCCGGGAAAGAGAACTTACTACTTTTCAAAACAGTCCATCCACTTCGGAACAGCTCTAATTGTTAGGAAGCTTTATCTAACCTAAATTTGTGTCTCTGCAGCTTCCACTCACTGCTTTTGGTTCTACCTTCTGGAACCAAACAGAACAAGTCTTATTTCCTCTTCACCTGAAAACTTTCAAATACATGAACAAGGCCATCATATCCTGTGCAGCTAGACATTCAAATATTCTGGTTTATTTTATTATTTCTGTACTAATGTTGTCTAAAATGCCAAAAAAAATGGGATTTTGGGGTTGTTAATGACAAAACTTTCTTAGTACTAGTATTTTTACAGTGGAATTTGACTTGTAAGAACTTGGGTATGGGTTTGGTTATGTTTGGTAAGTGCACAAGCACATTTCCAAATGTCTAAGGTGACCTGAATTGATGTACACCATAGGCCTTTATTGTCACAACAGTTTATGTGAAATAAGTAATTTTTCAGTTTGCTTTCATATGTGTTTTTCTTTTTTCTGTGACAATAACTGACCATACCAGGAACCTTCAGTTTTGGAGATTCATCCAACTTTTGATTACATGATTCTTTTACCTGTATGACAGATTTCAAAGCCTCTTCCCCTTTCTACTTTGTGTCCTCTGTGGATAAGTCAGACTTGTGTGAGATGAGCCCATGCATCCTTAATTCAGATATAACAAATATTTACTAAATGCCTACTCTGACCTGAGCCATTTTATATTTTTGTTTGTTTTATGTTCACCAGGGCTAAAAACAAAAACAAACAAAAAAACTTAATCATCATCTTGTAGCCAACCATATATGATAAAAAAAAAACTTCTCCATACTTAGGCAGATTCTCAGATAACAAATGTGTTTTCATCTCAGAGCCCTCAATCACAATCTTTTCAATTTGGTAGAACCTACCATAGTTTATATTTCACTGGCATGTGATCTCATATGCTCAGGGTCACTTTTATACAAATAGACATCAGAAGGAGATTTTTGGGGATGATTCAGCAATTCAGCGCACATTTACTATATATCTGCTATTTACTAAGTATCTGCCACGTCCAAGGCATCATGTTACGTACTGGAGTTACAAATATGAAAAGTAACAGCGCCCTCAAGGGGCTTACCTACTAAGTGCCTCATCCTACTGTCAACACATATACCCAGGTCTTTTCCCATTGTTAAAAAAAAATGCAGACCCCCCCCCCCCCCAACCTTCTCTTGACCTTGTCATCCCATCAAGCTACCATCTCATATCTCTCTTCATAGACAAACAACTAGAAAAAAGCTGTATAATTCCTCACTTCCTACTTACTTTTCAACCCCTTGTATTCTGGATGTGAAATTCACCACTAGAATGACTTTACTCTCTCTGAGGTTCCCAGTTAGCAGGAAGAAGTCAAATGAAGAGGTCAAATAAAAAGAAAATGGCCAAGACTGAGACTTTTTGAATCCTCCTAGCCCCACCCCAATTTTAGCTCCACAATCACAGATAGTCAAGAGACTTCTAGGCCACACTTAGTTAGTGGACTAGAACCAGTTACAAAAATTCTATGTGTGCTCCAAAGTCTCTTCAAGCCACTTCCATTATGAGGCATCCCAGATCTCCTGTGAGTACCTCTTCCACATTGGAAATTTCATCATTGACATTCAGTGCATGTGTCCCCATGACACTAGGATCATAGATGTAGAGCTAGAAGGGAATCTTCAAGTTATCTAGGTACCTCTCCTTGTTTGATAGTTGAGGAAACTGAAGTCCAGAGAATTAAGTAACTTGCCCAGGGTAGTAATGGATGTAGACAAACAGTTGCCTTTGCTATGATTAAGCAGAAACCAGTTTTTTGTAAGAAATAGTCAATCTTAGGAGCATGAGGAGTATATAATTTTTATGTGATTTCTTATGTGTTTAAGAAGAGCATATCCATTTACTTAGATGCTATCAGTTCATTTATGAGTTGTATTAAAAACAGGGTCTTCAGTTTCATTTCTTTCACACTTTTCTGTTGAATTTTGCTCGTTAAGAAAAATTACTAAAATATCATTTATATCATGCTTCTATTTGGTGGGCTCTTTTTTTTGTTTCATACTTTTAGGAAAAAGGCTCAGCTCAAGAAGAAGAGGGGTGTGCCTAAGATTAACGAACAAATGCTGTTCCATGGCACCAGCAGTGAATTTGTGGAAGCAATCTGCATCCATAACTTTGATTGGAGGATAAATGGTATCCATGCCGCTGTTTTTGGCAAAGGTGATTATCTAATTATCAAAATTTCAGTTACATTTTGAATCCCACAAGGGAGACAGTCTTTTTATATTTTACATTGTAAACAAGTGTTTTGTTTTAAGATCAAACAAAATAATGTACATAAGTACTTCATATATCTTAAAATGCTATATAAATATCATCTACTGCTATTTTTATTCAAGATTTTGGTTATCATTGAGCTCAAAGTAACTGTCTTGAGCTTCTGGTTCTGCCCAGAAGCCTGTGGTATATCCTGAAAAACATTACTGAGGTATACAGAGATTACTTGCTCCATATATGAATTAGAAATAAAACTTGTACTCCTTTACCTGGTTCAGAAGCAATTCTGATCCCAGTCATTTTGTTGAAAATAGTCATCAAAAAGTATTTATTAGGGTCAGCTAGGTGGCGCAGTGAGTAGAGCGCCAGCCCTGGAGTCAGGAGGACCTGAGTTCAAATCTGGCCTCTGACACTTGACATGCGTACTAGCTGTATGACCTTGGGCAAGTCACTTTAACTCCAATTGCCCTGCCAAAAAAAATAAAAAACAAAAAGGAAAAAAAGGTATTTATTGGTGAAGTATTACATAATCTTGTGTCATATTCAGCACAGCGCAGACAGCACTGTCTCTTACTAAAACAGGCAAAGTTTCATATAAAATACATACCAAAACTACACAATTAGAGAGGCAAACAAAGCATTTGCATTGTGTGTAGGCATGAACATAAATGTTATAGGAAGAGAGTATGGAAAGAAACAAGTGATTTGCATGGTGGTGAAGAACAAGGATGGATGTTAGAAAAGAATCATTCCCTCTCTTTCACTTGGTTCTGAAAGTCTGGCTTCTCCCAGACATGCGAGGAAGTCAACAAGAGATGGGGAGAGAAAACTACGGATTTGATGGTAGCATTTCTGGTCTTTTATTTCTTCATTCTGACTGTGTAGTATGTGTCAAAGATTGTGAGTTTTAGTGGTCTGCATACTCAGTATGAGTCAACAGCATGATATGGCAGACAAAAGTATCCCCAAAACCTCATGCTATTGTAGAACATTAAGAGAGCTATTCTATCCAGACCAAAGGGGGCTGTCTTCCACTGTCTTCTTCCTTGTTCAGACCACATTTGGAGCATTTTTGTCAGTTCTGGGCATCAAATTTTTGGATATGTTGGTGTGTTCCCAGATGAGTATGACCAGAGGGAAAAGAGGATTAGAGAACTGGTCGCTTGAGGCTTAGTTGAAAGACTTGAGAATATTTAGTTTGAATAAGATTTAAGGAGGGAAGGAAGAAAGGAGAATGTTGCTGTCCTCAAGTTTTTGAAGGGTTATCATGGAGAAGAGAGAGCAGAGAGGACAGAGCCAGGATCAGTGGATGAATGTTGAGGGAGGAACACTGACCACGTTACTCTCCTCCAGAATGTTTCTAAGACCAAATGTCATCTGACTTGTCTTTAAAGTCTTGCACAGTCAGGCACCAGTCTACCTTTTCAGGCTTATTTAAGACTTTCCTTCTCCTTGGCTCTAGCCCAAGTGGCCTATTTGCTATTCCAGGACTTGTATTCCATCCATTGCTTCTATGCTTTTGCAAAGGTTGTTTTCAATGACTGGATTTCACTCCTTCCTTCTCTCTGAATTTAAGAATCCCTAACTTTCTTTATGGGGCAGTGGATAGAGTTCCAGCCCTGGAGTCAGGAGGACGTGAGTTCAAATTTGTCCTCAAACATTTACTAGCTGTGTGATCCTGGGCAAGTCAATTAATCCTGTTTGCCTCAGTTTCCTCATCTGTAAAATGATCTGGAGAAGGAAATGGCAAACCACTTCAGTATCTCTGTCAAGAAAATGCCAAATGTTGTCACAAAGAATCGGACATGACTAAACAACAGCAGCAGCAAGCTTTCTTTATGGATCCGCTCAAGTGCCATCTCCTACGAGAAGCCTTTTTTTTAAGCCCCTTACTTTATAGTGCTTTCTCTCTTCTCAAATTATCTTTTTCTTGTGTCTCTTGATGTGTTACTCCAGTGAAATGTAAGGTTCTTGGGGGCAAAAGACTTTTCCGTTTTTTTTTATCTCCAATGTCTAGGACTGTATTTCGTATGTCATAGCTTATTGATTTAAATTGAATGTAAGGAAAAACGTCCTAAAAATTAAGTATGTCCAGTGGCATTGGGAGGTAAATTCTTCCTCTTTCAATGCTGGATGGATGGCCACTTGTCGATGTCATTGTAGATGAGGATGGTCTGTATGAACTTGGACAAGTCACTACAAACACCTCTTGTATTCTCAAGTTTCCTTGTTTGTAAAATGAAAAGATTGAATTAGATATTCTCAAAAGCTCCTTTTTAGCTCTTAATTTTTTTGTTTCTATGATGTTTTGTTCATGTATGGTGTAAGCTGCATGGCCTCTTAGGTCATTTCCATCTCTGAGATTATGTGAGGATAATTAGTTGCAAAGCATTCCAGTTACAATCAGGAAGACTTTTAGAGTGCCTAGATGTGTGAAGCCTGGGCAAGGAGGGAGATAAACAATTCAGAGAGTTCATTCCATTCACTTAGCAATAAGAGTCAAAAGATAATACCAATGCTGTAGGGCTTCAAAAATCCCCAAGTATTTGGAAAGTAGCCATCATCTTAACAATATTGTTTTCATACCTACTTCAATAGATGTCCTAATGTTGTAGTCTTTATATTTTAGCATCAAACCAGGGAAATTTTTTCTCTTCTTGAATCTGAGAGGCATAGCAGATGGAGCACTGCATTTAGAGTCACTAGATGAGAGTTTGAATTCCATCTTAGACAATTAATAGTGTGATTATGATTAAGTTATTTAACTTCTCAGAAGCTCAGTTTCATCATTAAAATGAGGATACTAATTTTTGCACTGTCTCCTTCCTAGAATTATTGTGAGGAAAACACTGCAAAACCTTAAAGTGAGAGATAAAAAAAGGAAAGAAGGAAGAAAGAAAGAAAAGAAGGAAGGAAGGAAGGAAGGAAGGAAGAAAGAGCATGTCCTAAGTGTTAACTATGTACCAAGAACTGTCAGGCATAAGCAAACTAGTCCCTACCCTTAAGGAGCTTACATTCTAATGTGGGAAGACAGCCCATTAAGAGGAGCTGGAAAGATAGGAAAGGGAGGCGAGGCTAGCATGGAGATGTCAGGAAAGAGCTGGGCCCAGCAAGATAAGAGCCGTGGGTGAAGACCAAGATTCCATAGGGGAGAAGGTAGAGATGATGGACCAGCCATCGAGTGGATAAGGCAGGGAAGTGCCATAATTGCCCTTTAAGTGTGAGTTACTGTTTCTTCAGCATTGGCTTTTGGAATTATTTTAGCAGGTATAGTAGATAGAGCGCTAGTTCTGGAGTCAGGAAGCCCTGAGCTCAAACAGGTAACTCATTTGACCCATAGCATGTAATTTTACCTCTGTTTGCCTCCATTTTCTCATATGTGGAATGAGTATAATAATGGCCTCTACACCCAGAGTTGTTGTGAGGATAAAAGGGGATAGTACCCTTAAAGCGCTTTGCAAACCTTGGTGGGCTGTGTAAATACTAAGCTTGGGTTGTTTTTTTTTTTTTTTGGCCAAGTGCAAAATCTTGTTATTGATAGACATACTGTTGAGTTCATAGGATCTTAGACTGAGCGCTAAAAGGAACCATCTGCCCTGGGAATTAAAGGACTTAACTGAGGTTCCACAGTTAGCACATGGCCTATCCAGTGTTAAGATCCCAGTCCTCTGGTTCCAAACCCTGGCTCTTTATCCCAGACCACCTGTCTCCGTAGCACAGCAATACAGGGCCTCATGCTGCAGGTTCCTTAGCAGGTGGTGGAAGGTCCAGCCTGGGGAGAGCAGGAGGAGCAGGACACTTCAGATCAGTAGGAGACGTGGCTTTGGATTTTGCCTCTAATGCCTCTAACTTCACAGAATCAGGACTCCAAGAACATGACTTCACTCCCTGCCCCCCAAGCATAGTTGCCTCATTTGTGAAGCGGTAATTATAAGAATGGCACAACCTACCTGATGTGGCTGCTGTGGGGATCCATGAGGTAATGCTGGTGCAGAACTTTGCAAGCCCGAGAGTACTTGGATAAGTATGAGTTAGTATTTTCATCCCTGGTACGTGACTACACGTCCCTTTTGGAAAGATCTGCAAATAATGAGACTCAACATCCAACCTCAGTCTGTTTTACTGTAGATTTTATTCCCTTGAAAATCAGAATGTTTTTCCTTATGTTCAGTCAGTCTCTGGAATAATGATGACTTTTTTGTCCTTTTCCCTCAAGGGACCTACTTTGCCAGAGATGCCGCATACTCCAGTCGCTTCTGCAAAGATGACATGAAGCATGGCTCTACTTTCCAGATTCATGGTGTCAACTTGCAGCAACGCCACTTGTTCAGAACCTACAAGTCCATGTTTCTCGCGCGAGTCCTAATTGGAGATTACATAAATGGTGACTCCAAATACATGCGTCCTCCTTCCAAAGATGGGAGCTTTGTGAATTTATATGACAGCTGCGTAGATAATACCTGGAATCCAAAGATCTTTGTCGTTTTTGATGCCAATCAGATCTATCCTGAGTATTTAATAGAGTTCCACTGAGCTGTCTAAGTGGTAATGATGGATGGTTTTTGCCTCTTTGTGAAAGGAATTGATATATCTGTTACACAGTCCCTAAATGTTTAGTAATCTGACCAGCTTTTGAAACAGATGTGGAGTGGCTTCTACCTTAAAGACGCACTGGGCCTTATGTATTTCTTTCAAAGGACTAGTTAGGAAAAAATGATGCTGTTGCCTTTTAAGAAATAAAGTAGCAAAGAAGCTTATTGAGAGCTGAAATAACAGCCTCACCTAACATAAGCTTTCAAAAGTTTTGAGAGTTTACTTGTCTGTTAACAGAATGTGGATTTCAATTTAAAGGCTAAAGAGTTCCTACCTTACGTCTTTGGAAGAAATACAGATCTTGGCATAAATGTACTGTGCTGTAATTTCCAAACTTTTGTAAGAATTTACCCTTTTTGATGTAATGTTGTGCTGCTTTGTGTGCTTTCTGAAGAGTGAAATTTCAAACTCTGTAGATTAAACAGATGAGAAATAGCCACAGTGCTATCACAGGAACCAATAGGACAAAGTCAAGGTACAGTGCACTACTGTTTCAGATTTCCTTGGGAAAGCATGCTGCAAGGCCCAGACTTGCTTACATCATTCAATGTTCTCTCCTCCAGCTGAGTTGACAAAGGCTGTAGGGCACTGAGCCTACAGTCCATTCACAGCTCCTCTGGAGCTGTCTGCACCAAATCCTGCTGCACAAGGTGTATATCCTGTTCTGAAAAGTGTGACTTTTTAATTTATTGCTCTGAACCCCCTTTTCCCTATTTGTTTCTTGGAGTGTCTTTTGTGAGCTTCTGAGATTTGTATCTCTTTCCTGCTATTTCCCTGTGATTTACGTAACTTAGTTACATTTCGATTCTGTGTGTCTCTATGTTGTATTAATACAAAGTTTGTAGCACTTTGGAAGGTTTGCTATGTACTTGTAAGTAGCAGTGGACAATCTTTTGAAAACTTAGGTACAATTCACAAATCCACTTTATGGAGGCCTTTTCTACATTCCATCTATTTTGATATTTCATTATAAGGAAGAGCTGGTGCCAAACTTTTCCTTGAAAACTTTTCTCAGCTTATATGAACGCTTTGAGGGGTTGTTGTTTCTACATTAGCATCATTAGACATTTTCAGCCTGAGGTTAAAACTAAATTCCCAGCAAGATCTGGTCGAATATCCTATGGACTGTCATAGTGTGGGCTGGTAAGGTAGTTAGAAAAGAAATGTGCGAAGAACAAGATTAGTGTTGGCTGATTTTCAGGAGTCATATTTTTCCTAAGTTTTTCTAATATCTGACTGCATGTGTAAGCATCACCTAAAGGAAATACTATATGGTACTTACTTTGAAACACTTGCTCAATGCAGCAAAGCCTTCTTGCCTCAGACTTCTAGACCAAGGAGCCTGTATGGATGAAGTGAGCTAAGAATTGTAGAAGTACTTGTGATAGAGGGAAACACTGAGGGAACAATCTATAAATGAATCCAGAGATCATTGGGCAAGTCATTCTGGGTTGACCAAGTGGTGGCTAGTTGAGGGAAGGGAGAAACAATATTACTGACATTAGGAATTCAGGGTAAGATAGTTTTGCAAAATGAGCAATTATTTTTACCTTCAAAATTTTTCTCATTTTCCTCTCTCCGACAATGTATATCTTTCAACCTCAGGATGAATGCTTTTCCCATTGCTTCCATGACCATCGTAATGGAGTAAATAAGGTGGAAGGTTGAGGTCTCCTGTTCCAAAATTGTGTTTAAATCCAGGTTATCTGTGAGCCCAAAGTGGGGTCCCAACAAAGCAGTGTATAGGAACTCTGAGCTTAACCAGCTGGCTTACATATAGTAACCTTCTTAAAAGAAGGTAAGAAAAGATATATTGTATCTTGCCTAAATTTGTGGAGAATGCACTGCTATTATTTTTTTCATTGATACATTCTGTTTTGACATGACAGATATTTCCCGATAAATACCCAGCCTTCACTACAAACAATGTACATTCCTCAAAGCATGCTATCCAGAACAGGATAAGCATAATTGCAAGATTATGTCTTAGCACATGATAATTTTCGTGTTTATAGTTGTGAACAGACCCAGTTAAGCCTGAGTACAGAATCAGAGACTTTTTACAAATGTTAGTTCTAGGTTTGTTTTTGTTTTTCAAAAACTTGAATTGGGAATTATTATCCACAATTGATTAGTAATATGATGCCTGGACTCATCCATTTACTGTCCTTTTAGTGAAAAAAAAAGATTGTCCTAAGTTAAACAGAATATTTTAAATGTACTTAGTTGAATGGTGTGAATCCTTGTTTTTTGTAATTTCTCCTTGGAATGTGATGAAATAGAAAGCAAAAGAGTTTGTAGGAAAACATCGTTTGATGAAGCTTTGTGATGAAATGAGCAGATTGTCAAAAAAAATGAGCACATTTCATGTTCAGAATGTAGATGTTGCTAGTAAGGAATTTGGAGACATTTTTGATAGACTAAATAAAGTGGTTTTACACACATTTATTGAAGCACTCTGTAGTTATTCTTGAGTTATGTTCGTGTGTTGAATTTGTGCCTATGAATGTATTGTCCCTTTCCTCACCATGCAATATGTAATCTTATCCATTTAGTTCAAACTTAATATGCTTCAAAGGAATTTTTAGCTTTTAGCTCTCACATTCACCCTTAAAGGTGAGGGAGGTGCCTTAGTTTTACTTTGACCCCTTCTGAACAACAGCTAATCTCAAACAACTTGTGCAGAGAACCTTTCTCTTTATTGAAAATCTCCAAAGAGATCCAGGCCTGTTAGTTACTGCCACCTTTGACCTTCTCAGAGAAGCAACTTTGCAGATATGCTTTCATCCTACAACATAGCCTACCTCCTGCCTGAGGTTATAACATAGGATCAGATAGTAGGAACATTCAAATAACCCTCTGGACACAACTACTACGTGTATAGTACTTATTTTTGAAATCTTTGCAGGGACTGTTTGACACTTACCACCTCTATCCTGTGATGAGGAATCAAAATTGGATAGTAGTGGAGGATCTGTCTTTCAAAGCTGAGAAAAATGAGACACAAGAAATGTGGTACATCCGGGAGTGTAGGACTTTTTAAAAAAAATTCGTTGAAATAATTTCCAAGGCTTTTTACCCATTTAGCTAGCTGCTAAGATAATATTTCCTCCTTGAACTTTACTAAATATGGCATCTTCAAATTTTTCTAGCTGGTTGAACTAAGGGTGCTTACCAAATACTACTTAGCAGCCAGAAAGAAATCATCCAAATACCAGGGAGCCACAGTCAAGATCACACAAGATTTAGCAGTTTTCACGTTAAAGGAATGGAGGGTTTGGAATATGATATTCTGAAAGACGAAGGAGCTAGGATTACAACCAAGAATAACCTACCCAGGGAAACAGAGTACAGTCCTTCAAGGAAAAAAATAGATATTAAATGAGATAGAGGATGTTGTAGCATTCCCGATGAAGAGACCAGAACTGAATAGAAAATTTGAATTTCAAATATGAGACTCAAGAGAAGCATAAAAAGGTAAACATGAAAGAAATTACATGGGACTCAATAAGCTTAAACTTTACCTTTCCACATGGGAAGATGATACATGGAACTTCTAAGAGCTTTATCATTATTAGGGCATTTAGAAGGATTTGCCATAAACAGAAGGCACAGGAATGAGTTGATTATGTTGAGTTGATTTTTTTTAAATGGATGGGCAAAAAAGAAGGATGTCTTGGGAGAAGGGGAAGGAAGAGAAAGAAAGAAAATTACCTCACATATAAGAAGCATGGAAGGAAGAGCTTTCACAATGGAGGAGGAAATGGTGGGGAGGCAAGCAATGCTTGACTCTCACTCATTGGTTCAAAAAGAGGGAAATATGAGGGGAAGGAAATAAGAGAGGAAAAGGTTTTAAAAAAAAGTGGGTGGATAAAGGGAGGCAGTGATCAGAAGCAAAACAGACTTTAGAGGAGGGACAAAACCAATGTAAGACAGAATGATAAATAAAATAGAATGGAGGGAAATACAGTTAGCAATCATAACTGTGGATATGAATGGGATATACTCTCCCATAATAAAGAAGCAAATAGCAAAATGTAATAGGAACCAGAATCCAACAACATGTTATTTACAAGAAACACACTTGAAACAGAGAGATACACAGATAGTTAAAATAAGGGGTGGAGTGGAATCTATTATGCTTCAAATGAAGTAAAAAAGGTAGGGGTAGCAATCATGATCACAGATAAAACAAAAGCAATAATAGATCTAATTATAAGAGAAAAGCAGGGAAACTACATCTGTGGGGTCTGAAATTGTTCAATCTGCAAGAAAAACCACTGAGGCAGAGCTCCAAGTCTTTAGCACTTTATTAAAGGGTCTATGGCTCCCTCTAATAAAGTGGACCTCAGATCTTCCTTATGATCTAAGATGCTTCTGGATCCCAGGACCTTGTTTTTATAGGGTTTAATACCAGGACACTCAATACAAAATCCCATTGGTTGATAGACCTTGTTTTGAGAGCCAAACATGACGTATCAGCCAAAAAAAAAAAAAAGATTTATCAGCAGGGGGTGGGAGGTGGGGAGGGAGGCAAGCCTGGGATATCTCCACTGACTAATTGATCCTAATATGGATGGGTTCTTCATGTTGGGTAAGAGGAGATGGTACAGATAGTACCAAGGTACCAAAAACAAATAGGGCAACTTTCCACGCCACGCCACCCAATCTAGTCTTGGACGTGGAATTTGAGCAAAACAGGATGGAGATGTCTTTCTCAGCATCCTTGTGGTTGCACAAGTGGGCTTCATAACTGGTAAACAAGTAGTGAACATTGGATTAAATTTTGAGGACTATTATAAAAGCCTACTATAAGAACCTATCATCTAATTATCCCTATATGATTTATGTAAGATATCAAACTGTTTATTGCTAACTAGAATAGAGGGATCCAAATGAATCATTTCTCATGCATCCTGCTAAAAAGCACCATAGGCTATAAAGGAAAATCAATACTAAACATTTATTCACCAAATGGCATAGCATCCAAATTCTCTTTTTTTTGGAGGGGGAGAAGGCAGGGCAATTGGGGTTAAGTGACTTGCCCAAGGTTACACAGCTAGTAAATGTATCAACTATCTGAGGCTGGATTGAACTCAGATCCTCCTGACTACAGGGCCGGCGCTCAACTCATCGCACCACCTAGCTGCCCCTATCCAAATTCTTAAAGGAAAAATTAAGTGAATTACAAGAGGAAATAGACAGTAAAACTACATTGGGGGAGACCTCAACTTTCCCCTTAGAACTAGATAAATATAACTAAAAATAAATAAGAAGTTAAGGGGATGAATAAAATTTTTAGAAAAGTTAGATATAGTGTATCTCTGGAGGAAGTTGAGTGGGAATAGAAAGGTATGTGCCTTTTCTCAGTTGTACGTGGCACCTTCACAAAAATTGACCATGTGTTAGGGCATAAAAACTTTGCAACAAAGTGCAGAAAAGCAGAGATATTAAATGCACCCTTTTCAGACCACAATCCAATAAAAATTACATTCAATAAAGGGCCATGGAAGCATAGTTAATTGAAAACTAAATCTAATGCTAAAGAATGAGTGGGTCAAAGAACAAATCATAAAATTAATCAATTATTTCATTAAAGAGAATGACAACAACGAAAGATCATTCCCAAATTTTGGGGATACAGCCAAAGCACTACTTAGGGGAAAGGTTATTTCTCTAAACATGTACATCTATAAAAGAGAAAAAGGGCAGATCAATGAATTGGGCACACAACAACGACAACAACAACAAAACTAGAAAAAAGAACAAATTAAAAATCCCAAATTAAACACCCAGAATGGAAATCCTGAAAATCTACGGGGAGAGTAATAAAGTTGAAAGTTAAAAATAAATCCAGAAGATGGTTTTACAAAAATAAAATAAACCATCAGTTCATTTGATTTAAAAGAAAGAAGAAAACCAAATTCCCAGTACTAAAAATTGAAAGAGTAGAATGTACAAATAATGAAGATGAAATTATTTAGGATTTATTTTGACCAATCCTGTGCCAGTAAAACTGATAATCTAAGTGAAATGGATAAATATTTATAAAAAATATAAACCGCCCGGATTAACAGAAGAAGAGATAGAATACTTAAATAATCATGTCTTAGATAAAGAAATTAAGCAAGCCATAAATGAGCTCCCTAAGAAAAAATCTCCAGGACTAGATGGATTTGCAAGTGAATTCTACTAAACATTTAAGGAACAGTTAATCCCATACTATATAAAGTATTTGGGAAAAAATAGACAAAGAAGGAGTCCTATAAAATTCTTTTTATGACACAAATATGGTGTTGATGCCTAAACTGGGGAGAGCAAAAAGAGAGAAAGAAAACCAATTTCCTTAATGAATATAGATGCAAAAATACTAGCAATGCAATTACAGCAACATATCACAAAGATCATACAGCATGATCATGTGGGATTTATACCAGGAATGCAAGGCTGATTCAATATTAGGAAAACTATGAGCATAATTAACCATACCAATAACAAAAACAAGAAAAATCATATAATTATGTCACCAGATGCAGAAAAAGGTTTTGACACAATGCAACAGCTATTCCTATCAAAAACAATAGAAAGGATAGGAATCAATAGAACCTTTCTTAAAGTCTTAAAGGCTCTCTTAGTAGTATTTATCTAAAACCAAGAACAAGTGTTATTTGTAATGGGGATACACTTAAAGCCTTCCTGGTAAGATCAGGGTAAAGCAAGAACATCTGTTATCACCACTATGATCAATATCATATTAGAAAATGCTAGCTATAGCAATAAACAAGAAAAAGAAATTGGAGAAATAAAAATGGGTAACAAAGAAACAAAGCTATCACTCTTTGCAAGATGATATGCTAATATACTTAAAGAACCAGAGAGAATCAACTGAAAAACTGGCTGAAATAATCAACAACTTCAGCAAGTTGCAGCATATAAAATAACCTCCCATATATCATTAACATTTTGGCATACCACCAACAAAATTCAGCAGGAAGAGATAGAAAGAGAAATTCTATTTAAAATAACTATAGACGATATAAAATACTTAGGAATCTACCTGCTGAGATAAATACAGAGCCAATTACACAATTACAAAACATTTTTCACACAGATAAAGACAGTACTAAACAATTGGAGAAATATTTATTGCTCATGAGTAAGATGAACCAATATAATAAAAATGGCAATTCTACCTAAGTTAACTTACTTATTCAGTGCCATATCAATCAAATTACCAAAGAATTTAGGGTTAGAAAAAAATAACAAAATTCACCTGGAAGGACAAAAGGTCAAGAACATCTAGGGAATCAATGAAAAAAAAATAAGCAGAGAAGCCTAGCAGTACCATATTTCTACAGGGTGTCCCTAAAGTCTGGACACATAGGCAATTGGTGGCAATGTGGAGTTATTGCATCTAGTTCACGTGAGTCTTGCAAAGCTCATCAACCTTTGCATCACAAATGATGGAAATCATTTTGAAGACGTTATTTGTTAATATTCCTATTAAATAAAAATTTCATTCATTTCATTTCTTGGAAATATGCATTTTTGGCTATGTGTCCAGACTTTAGGAGCACCCTGTATATTACAAAGCAGTAATCATGAAAACAACAGGGTACTGGTCAAGAAATAAAGTTTTGGAACATTGGAATAAGTACACAATATACTTTAGTAAATGATCATAGCCATCTAGTATTTGATAAACTCAGGGACCCAAGCTTTAAGGAAGAACTCACCATTTGACAAAAATTTCTGGGAAAACTGGAAGTCTATTTGGAAGAAACTAGGCATAGACAAGGTAGGTAGCACATGGTGTAACAACAATGTTGCTAGCAGCTGCTATAGGGGTGTAAGACCCAACAAGACCAGCAACAAGAGCTGCCAGCACAGGTTCTTTGATCTGTTTTTCTCAGGAAAGCAACTTTAAGGGGTTAACAATCTCACTTTAATCAAACACACATATATCATTCACTTAGTTCAGGGGAAAAAGCCAGCACCCTGAACTTCAGACCAAATACAAACAAATTACAGAGACAATATAAACAGACCAAATCACAATTCACAGCAACCAAAAAGAACCAACGGGCCTGGGTTAACAAAGCTGGGGGGCAGTTACAACAGCTTGCCCAGAGTCTCAACACTCCTTCTATGAATGAGCCCCAAAGGAAAAAATGCCAACTTCTGAGTTTATATACCTTGTTCAGGGTCAAAGGGCATCACAACATGTGACTCAAACCCTTGTAAACTAGGCTTTCCCTTGAGGTGAGGAGGTCATCAAAGACTCCGATTTAATCGAAGAAACAAAGGCCAGACTCATCAAGGACACTTGATTAAATAAGTGCTCCAAAAGGGAAAACAGTAAAAAAAAAAAAAGTCCCACCTTAATTACTGTAACAAGTGGATAGAGTGCCAGGCCTGTAGTCTACAAGACTCATCTTCCTGAGTTCAAATCTGACCTCAGACACCCCCTAGTTGTGTGACCTTGGGTAAGTCAATTAACCCTGTTTGCCTCAGTTTTGTTATCTGTAAAATGAGCTGGAGAAGGAAATGGAAAATTACTCCAGTATCTTTGTTAAGCTAAACCCAGATGAGGTCATGAAGAGTGAGACACAACTTAACAACAGGTGTAGACCAACATCTCATACCATATACCAAGATAAGGTCAAAATGGATAATAGGAAAAAAAAGGTTGATATAAGTAAGTTAGGGGAGCATAGAAAAATTTACCTGTCTGGTCTATGGATAAGGGAAGTGTTTATGACCAAACAAGAGATAGAGAGGATCATGGGAAATAATAATTTTGATTACATGAAATTAAAAAGGTTTTGCACAAACAAAATGAATGCAGCTAATTTAGAAGGAACATGGGAAACTGGGGGAAATTTACAGCAAATTTCTCTGACAAAGGCCTCATTTCTCAAATATAGAGGGAAATGACTCAAATTTATAAAAATATAATTCACTCCCCAGTTGATAAATGGTCAAAAGATATAAGCAGGCAGTTTTCAGAGGAAGAAATCAAAGTTATCAATCATCCCATAAAAGTTCCCTAAATCACTATTCATTTGAGAAATACAAATTTAAAAACTCTGAAATACCACATCATATCTATCAGATTGGCTAATATGACAGAAAAGGAAAATGATAAATGCTGGAGTAGACATGTAAAAATATGAACATTACTCTACTGTTGGTTGAGTTGTGAACTGGTCCAAGCAATTTGGAATTATGCCTAATGGGCTATAAAAGTGTGCAAACCCTTTGACCCACCAATACCACTACTAGGTCTATGCCTGAAAGAGGTAAAAGAAAAGGGGAATGGACCCATTTGAACAAAAGTATTTATAGCAGCTCTTTTTGGGGGGAGTAGCAAAGAATTGGAAATCGAGAGCATAGCGATCAACTGTGGAATGGGTGAACAAATTGTGATGATTGTGATGGAGTACTATTGTGTTATAAGAAATTATGACCAGGCTGATTTCAGAAAAATCTGGGCAGATTTATATGAACTGATGCAAAGTGAAGTAAGCAGTACCAGGAGGACATTGTACATAGTTAACAGTAATATTGCAAGAATGATCAACTGTGAAAGACAATTCTGATCAAGACAATGATCCAAGACATTGCTGTGAAGATCTTCAGTGATGAGGAATTCCCTCCCTCTGAAAGCAATACATTCTACTATTGGGCAGCTTTAATTGTTAGAAAGGTTTTTCTTTATCCTGAGTTCAGGTGTGCCCCTCCGTCATCCATTGCCCTTGGGGGACAAACAGAACAAGTCTAATGTCATAACCTTCCCTGTCATAACCTTTTATATACTCGGAGGTTGCTGTCATTCGAGTCTTCTCTTTTCAAACTGAACATTTCTAATTCATTCAATCAATCTTGCATGCTTTGGTTCTCTCAGTATCTGGTCATTTTCCTCTGGACACTCTGACCTGAACACAGAACTCCAAAATACCCATTTTATATCTGCCTATTACTACAGCTAGGATCATACTGATTTGCACTGCTGCCATGTCATATTGCTTAAATATTTTGAAGTTACAGTATACTGAAAGCCCAAGATATTTTTCAGATGAGTTTTAGTCTCATCTCTCATCCTTTTCCCATCCTATATTTTTTAGTTGATTTAAAAAACCCTCATATTTTGGACTTAATGTATTTACCTATTAAGTTTCATTTTATCCAATTCATCTCGGTTTTCTAATCTATCCCAGTTCTATCATTCAACATATTAGTTGGGCCTCCCAGCTTTTAGTCATTCCACAAATCTGATAAGCAAGTCAGGTTATGTTCCTCAAAGTCAGTGCTAAAAACAGTGAACAGAATAGGGATATAATTTGGAATAGATATTCTAATGTTTATTTAATGGACTGAAATGCCCTCTTCCTACCTTAATGCCCAAATAACTTATCCTTCCCTCCTCTATTACCAATAAGTTTTGCTGATTCAGGATTTCCAGAAGTGAAAGAAAATAAAGCTTTAGCTCTGCTACTTCCACTTATCTGTCCTTGTTCTGACATCTGAAACTAAGAAGATGATACTTCCTCATCATCCCATACACATGCCAGTGCCACTACTAGAATGTCCTGTGAGCACTGAATGACCCAGTTCAGTAGTCGGGACCGGATGCTATTAAGCGCTTATGCCTATGTTGCTATGCACACCACCCAACACCAGAAGGTATCCTGTGGTGACTCCCAAGCTCTTTTCGACTTTCAGAGATCCACCTGCCTTTCTCTTAGCTCTTCAGTTTTGTTGGAAGCAGGTTGGTACCCTCAATGTAGAGTTTATTTATATGTATATATTACCCATTGGAGTTGTGCAACTTCATGCCTCTGTTCTACTAAGAATATTCCCTTTCATTTTATTTACCACTGTTCCAAGTTACTCAGCCTCTTTGCATATTTAGAGTAAATGTTTAACTGAAGTAATAAAAGGAAATAAGTTTTGGTGATGGATTATACATATGTTGACATCATAAACTTTAATATCCAAACTCCAAGAAATTTCATCTCCTCCTCTCAACCCCACAAGCATGGGCATGACTGTTACACATACATACATATGGATTTTGGAGACCTGCTTGTCTCCACACCCCAGGGTAATACATCATCTGGTCTGTTATCACATTAACTTCTTAGAGAAACTCAGCTCAAAACAACCTGTGATGCTAATCTCTCTGATTTCAGTATGTAGAGATTCTTCCTTCTTTCTTGGTTCTACTGTATTCAACTCTTACAATTGAATCTGTCTAACGCTCACATTAAAATCTCAGCAAAATATCCATAGTCTGCTGGCTTCATTCCCAATAACTCATTTTGTCTCTCTTCCTTTCTATTCATCTTCAAATGTCCTTATACTTTCCCATCTCCGTGTCACAACCTTTTCTTTTTCTGCCTCTTAAAGCACATTGCATCTGAGATTGCACACCAGCAGATAAAGCTATCTCATTATGTCAGCATCCTGGTAAGTTCCTGTTGCTCTACTTAGCTCATTCTTGTCTTTTCTCGTTTCACCTCCCTCTCTCTGTCTCCTGTTTCCTTCACCCTAGGTCACTAAGACTGGAAGAGACCACAGAGGTTGCATGTGTCAAGTCCTGAAATAAATCAAAGCCATGAGATGAGGAATAAAGCATCTTTAATTGATATAACAGGGTAGCAAACCTGCCACCCTGGGGGATGTCTGATGGATTTCCCAAACCAGAGGCCCATGGAAAAAGTCTTTTATGCCCTTAGGAGGGAAGGGGGAAGAGGCAGCATGAGGTAGCAAGGCCTGGTCACAAGGTAGCAAGTCCTGGTCATGAGGTAGCAAGGGCTGGTCATAAGATCCCAGCCACCTCTGGCAATCTGAGCAAGGAGAACCACTTTACTCTGGCTGTTTTGCCTTTCATGCCATGAATTCCAATGGAAGGGGGCAAGGACATCAAAGGCCTGGATCCAGCATGAGCCATGTTCCCCTACAAAGTAAGATCTCAAGATGGGACGTAAGGTCTGACTCAGCTTAATCTAATCTCATTATCTTAAGGGTAGGAATATAAAGACATTATTGGAATTTTGAAATTGTCAGGATGTAAAAGGTTGTGGCACTCCATATTTCAGTTGGTATTAATAATTTTCGGAACAATTTTGTCATTCCCTCCTCTGATTCTGAGAAGGTGGAATCTTCTCAGTGGATCACTAACCAGCATGATATTAGAATGGGAAGGGGATAGAGATTGATTGATTCATTAACAGGAGCTTGTTGGGGGCAGTCCTCTGCAAGCAAACAGGCATTGCAAAGAACAAAGGAGCATATGGAAGAAGTAAAAAGGGAACGGTCCATTTCATTGGAAGCAAAAAGGGGACCCATCTCCTAATACAGTCCTCTGATTTGGGTTGGATTTCAGAGTAGCTTCATGGCATCTCTACTTCAGGTAATCTGTAGATCTTTTTTTTTTTCTGTTAAAATCTCCTACAAAATAGATGTTAATGCAATTCGAGTTTGCAGGTCAGATAGCGAGAGCTCAAATCTAATAGGAACATCAGATTATAAACTGCTAGACCAGAGAATTTACATTTTTCCATATGCTTTGCTATTCCTATCCTTTTCTAACCAGGTATTTGAACATTGCCAACAACAGGCTGAAAGGAGAATCTAAAAAGAATCCGTGATGTGTCAGCTACTTAATTTCCATTCTTTGGCTTCATCCAGAAGGAGTTGCAGAGTAAAAATTAAAAATTAAAAGAATCCATGAGAATCTGATTTATAAAATGCATATCTTAGTTGTGAATTTGATATTTGCCAATATAGTTATGTAGGCTAAAGCTAAAAGGTGTGTTTTAAATTGGTATAGACTCTACCATCATTTAACTTCTGGTATTCCAGAAGGAAGGAAGGAAATTTAGTTTTTCACCTATATTTGCCTTGTGATATGGGCTACCAAATTGTTATATTGATATATTTAGAAAATTCAAACACAAACTGAAAAATCAGAAAATTCTGAACCCAATTCTTATATTTGACATACATATTATCTAATCTTGTTATTATTAAATTTTTTGAAAAATTTTAATTTAAATTTTAACTTAATTTAAATTTAAATTTTCACCAAAAATAAAATCTTGTTATTACTAAAATTTCAGCCAAACCAAAATCTTCTCATTGCTCTACCAGGAGAATGAGATTTTGCCAGGGAACAGAACATTTTTATAAGAAGAAGATCTCTAATACAAAAATGAATTCCTTTAAAAGTTGCTAGATTAACTTCAATTATAACAAAAGGTTCTGTGATAGGATGTATAAATGAAATGAGTAATCAATTTCAAAATAGTGTAAGTTGTTTATAATAAAACATGTTTGTACTTCAAGACATGTTCAATAATTCTAAATTAAATAGTAAACCAAAATAAAATTGACTTTTCCCATTGTAAAGTCAATCAGTAAGTGGAAGATCTTTCCTGCCCTTTGAATAGGCTTCAAGTGGGGCTTCAGGTGGGGCCAACAAAGGGAGGTCTGATTAGAGACAGGCCCACAGCCTTTCACTAATTAGGTATGAGGCCCCGAGCTAGTTAGCAAACTAGTTTGCTAGTTTGAGAGAGGCATGAAGCCCTCAGGGCCCTAAGGGGAGTTGCTGAGTTGCTAAGACCAGAGCCAATGGTATGTGCCTGAGCTCTAGTCTATCAGATGGTGAATAGAACATTAGGATTCATGAGTGATCTTCTTATAGGAGGGCCCTAGCTTTGATGGGAAGTGCAATTATGGCTTGGTTTCCTGCTATAATATTTTGTTATAATCTCCTTGTTACTATAGTGAGGTAAGTTTATAGGTTTTGGAATATTGTTGCCCCAATATCAAATTGGGGACATTGGTCCTTGAATCTGATGCTTTCAGTCTAAATAAATGTTAGACTTCTTCTGCCTTCTACCTAGAGAATTCCTTATATTTTGATATTCCAAACCATTCAGGCATGCCAATGGTCCTCTCAGAGGTCATGAATTTTGCCTTACTGACATACCCATTTATGTGACATGAGATATTCCATAAATTACTTTCCTCTAAGAAAATTGATTGCAACAAAATCCTGTTCTGCAAACAAAACTGAAGATGTTTCTGATCTAGTCTTAATAATAGAATAAAGCTTGGTTCTGTAAACTGTTGTATCAATACCGAATCATTCGTATATATTTTGAAATATTTAAAGACTTTATCTTATATACAAAGATATAACTAGTAACAGATATATGACAAGGCTAAATATTCACTTACTTAGTTGATTAGAATATAGAAAGGATGAAAATGTTAGGCTAAAAAGCTTGAATCTTATAATGCATATTATTATAATAGCTCAGATGTGCTCCAGTATTAGCCTATAAGATACAGATCTAATAGTATGTTCATACTGAATCTGACATGATTATAGAAATTTGTCTTAAAAGAATAGAGACATAGCTACACAGCAAGGGAAAAATGTTCCATTATCTTGATGTCAATTCCAGGCTAGAGTCGTATAGCTAGCCAATCACATTGAGCCAGGCTTAAATGATGGAACATTTTCATACTAGGGAAATTGAGTCAGAAGAATCTACCTTGGCCCATGCCAAGAGTCATTCTCCCAACCTTCCCCAAGACAACTCCACCTGTAGGTCATGTATGTTAACCCCATAGGATTGCTGGCATCATTGACCTAATAAGATTCCTTAATGATCATACTTGGAATTGAACTCAGAACAGTATCAGTTACAATTCCATAATAAATAGCAAGTTCCAATAGTCATGGCTTTGGGTAGATTTCGCTTTTAAGGATTACATATTCTTGACAACAAGTGTTGAGTATAGTCTCACATTGGTAACAGCGAGATTCATCATAGAAAAAAATCACAAATTACCTTGTCTTAGTTATAAAGATTTGCTATGAGAGCAAGAAGCAGGGACATTAATTTCATACATCACTACTGTTGCTAAAGGCCTATGCCCAAGGCTTGGAATGACTGTAAGCAGTCAAGTACATAAAGCCAGGTGGGCAGGTATCTTGTATGGGAAAATGAATTAAGAGAGTCCAACCTTAGCCTTCTTAAGGTCACTCTCCTAACCTTATTCCCAGGGACAGAAAGATATTCACTGACCTTAGACTTCAGATATAATTCCCATTAAGCTGTTGGCATTTTTATTGAAGCCTCATTTAAGGTTGGTCCAAAGACACAAAAAACCTAAGAATGAAACACAAAAAGAATATTCAGGGTCCCAAAAAGGTTTCACCTCAAACAGCAAAGTCTCACTAATCACAGTAGGGCTGAGTATCTCTTTCTCAGAAAAACAATATAAACTTTATCTTGATGTAAAAGGGCAGTTATTAGACTTTCATGAAGTAGATTAGTTGGAAACCTTTAAACTGCCAGATATCTTTATCTTCTTCAACCTTTAATGTTGACTAGGGTTGGTGTAAAATTTAACTACAGTGTAAACCATTCCAGATATAACTTCATAATTCACAATAGTCTTAGACTGTAAATTCCTAATTACTACCCCCCTCATCAAAGAGTGTTTGCAGTGGGGAAGGAGATGCAGTTTTCTAAGCGAAGCAATGCCAAAAATATATCCAATTACATTAGCCATGTCATAATAACCTCTAATAATTTAACCAATAATTTTACAATTTTCCATAAGTGATAGCAAAATAATTTTAGATGAAACTTTCTCTTTGCTATAGGCAAATACTTCAGCATGTAAATAGTTTGCAAACCTTTTTCTTCTCATTTTTTTTGTTAACAGTTAAGCTTGTAATGTAGCAGTATCTAGATTAGAAAGAAGTTGTCATCCTAACAATAGTTCTGCATAATATCATAATATTACAGATTTGAAACATAAATAATTCATTTCTAGTCAAGGTATCTCAATTCAGTTGGATAAATTTCTAAGTTACTTTACACAGAAAATCATTCTGAGCAAACTTAAGTGGAACTTACATGAAACTAATGTATAAATATCCTCATCTTAATTAGGTGTGCTAGGTATTTTCACTTCTGTAACTCTTAAGTTTAAGAATTGTAGAATTCATAACAGGTCGCCATAAGAGTTGAAACAAACATAACTATGTCGAACATCTCATCAGATTAAAACAATAGAAGAAAAAATTTTTCATTATCCTAATCCAAATAAAATGAAATACTCTTTACATTAATAAAATAACATAATATCCAAATTAAAAAAGATTTTATTTTTCTGTGTTGGTATTATTAATGTCAAATTAAATACACTTAGTTGATTAGAAGAAAAACTGCGGGAAAAATTAGAGGTATGCAAGAGAGTCAATAGTTTGGAAAAAGAAGAACAAAATTTGACTGAAGAAAAAAATTCCTTAAAAAATACAATTGGCCAAGTGGAAAAAATCCACAGAAGAAAACAACTCCTTTAAAAGTAGAATTGACAAAATAGAAAAGGAGATATGAAAGCTAACTGAAGAAAATAATTCATTAAAAACTAGAGTTGGGCAAGTGGAAGCTAATGACTTTATGAGACAACAAGAATCAGTCAAGCAAAATCAAAAGAATGAAAAAATAGAAGAAATTGTAAAATACATCATTGGAAAAACAACTGACCTGGAAAATAGATCCAAGAGAGACAATGTAAGAATTATTGGACTACCTGAAGGCCATGATCAAAAAAGAGCTTGGACGGAATCTTTCAAGAAATTATCAAGGAAAACTGCCCCAATACCCAAGAACCAGAGGGTAAAATGGTCATTGAAAGAATTAATTGATCATGTCCTGAAAGAGATCCCAAAATGTAAAGTCCAAAGAATATTATAGCCAAATTCTGGAATCATCAGATGAAGCTGAAAATACTGCAAGCAGCCAGAAAGAAACAATTCAAATATGAAGAAGCCATAGTCAGGATTACACAGGACTTAGCAGCTTTGACATTAAAGGACGAGAGGGTTTGGAATATGATATTCCAGAAGGAAAGGGAGCTTAGATTACAACCAAGACTCAACTACACAGCAAAACTGAACACAATGTTTAAAGGGAAAAGAAGGACATTCAATGAAATATGGGGCTTTGAACTTTCCTGATGAAAAGACCAGAGCTGAACAGAAAACTCAACAAAACTCAAGAGAAGCATAAAAAGGTAAATTGGAAAGAAAACAAAACAGGTTATTCAGTAAGACTAAACTATTTACATCCCAACATGAGAAGATGATAATTGTAAACTCTTGAGAAGTGTATCTTTATTTTTTTTAATTTAAATTTATTTATTTAACATATTTAGTTTTCAGCATTGATTTTCACAAGAGTTTGAATTACAAATTTTCTCCCCATTTCTACCTTCCCCCCACTCCAAGGCGGCATATATTCTGGTTGCCCTGTTCCCCAGTCAGCCCTCCCCTCTATCACCCCACTCTCCTCCCATTCCCTTTTCCCTTCCTTTCTTGCAGGGCAAGATAAATTTCTATGCCCCATTGCCTGTATATCTTATTTTCTAGTTGCATGCAAAAACTTTTTTTTTGTTTCTGAACATTTGTTTTTAAAACTTTGAGTTGCAAATTCTCTCCCCTCTTCCCTTCCCACCCACCCTCCCTACGAAGTCAAGCTATTCAACATAGGCCACATGTATATCATTATGTATAACCCTTCCACAATACTCATGTTGTGAAAGACTAACTATATTTTGCTCCTTCCCAACCCATCCCACCTTATTGAATTTTCTCCCTTGACCCTGTCCCCTTTCAAAAGTGTTTGTTTTTGATTACCTCCACCCCCATCTGCCCTCCCCTCCATCATCCCCCCCCCCCCTTTTTATCTTCCTCCTTCTTCTTTCCTGTGGGGTAAGATACCCAATTGGGTATGTATGGTATTCCCTCCTCAGGCCAAATCTAATGAGAGCAAGTTTCACTCATTCCCCCCTCACCTGCCCTCTCCCTTCCTCCCACATAACTGCTTCCTCTTGCCAGCTTTATGCGAGATAATCTACCCCATTCTATCTCTCCCTATCTCCCTCTCTCAGTATGTTCCTCTCTCATCCCTTAATTAGATTTTATTTCTTTTAGATATCTTCCCTTCATCTTCAACTCACCCTGTGTCTGTTCTCTCCCCCCCCTCTCTATATATATACACACACACACATAGATATATATACATACATACACATTCACTTATATATATATATAAACATATATATGTATGCATATTCCCTTCAGCTACTGTAATACTGAGGTTTCATGAATCATACATGTCATCTTTCCATGTAGGAATGTAAACAAAACAGTTCAACTTTAGTAAGCCCCTTGCAATTTCTGTTTCTTGATTACCTTTTCATGCTTCTCTTGATTCTTGTGTTTGAAAGTCAAATTTCCTATTCGGTTCTGGTCTTTTCACTGAGAAAGCTTGAAAGTCCTCTATTTTATTGAAAATCCATATTTTGCCTTGTAGCATGATACTCAGTTTTGCTGGGTAGGTAATTCTAGGTTTTAATCCTAGCTCCACTGACCTCCGGAATATTGCATTCCAAGCCCTTCGATCTCTTAACGTAGAAGCTGCCAGATCTTGGATTATTCTGATTATGTTTCCACAATACTCAAATTGTTTCTTTCTGGCTGCTTGCAGTATTTTCTCCTTGATCTGGAGCTCTGGAATTTGGCGACAATATTCCTAGGAGATTCCTTTTGGGATCTATTTGAGGAGGCAATCGATGGATTCTTTCAATTTCTATTTTGCCCTGTGGCTTTAGAATATCGGGGCAGTTCTCCTTGATAATTTCTTGAAAGATGATATCTAGACTCTTTTTTTGATCATGGCTTTCAGGTAGTCCAATAATTTTTAAATTATCTCTCCTGGATCTATTTTCCAGGTCAGTGGTTTTTCCAATGAGATATTTCACATTGTCTTCCATTTTTTCATTCCTTTGGTTCTGTTTTATAATATCTTGATTTCTCATAAAGTCACTAGCTTCCACTTGCTCCAATCTAATTTTTAAAGTCGTATTTTCTTCAGTGGTCTTTTGGACCTCCTTTTCCATTTGGCTAATTCTGCCTTTCAAGGCATTCTTCTCCTCACTGGCTTTTTGGAGCTCTTTTGCCATTTGAGTTAGTCTGTTTTTTAAGGTATTGTTTTCTTCAGTGTATTTTTCAGTATTTTTTTGGGTCTCCTTTAGCAAGTCATTGACTTGTTTTTCATGGTTTTCTCACATCCTTCTCATTTCTCTTCCCAATTTTTCCTCTACTTCTCTAACTTGCTTTTCCAAATCCTTTTTGAGCTCTTCCATGGCCTGGGACCAGTTCATGTTTTTCTTGGAGGCTTTTGGTGTAGGCTCTTGCACTTTGTTGACTTCTTTAGGCTGTATGTTTTGGTCTTCTTTGTCAGCAAAGAAAGAATGCAAAGTCTGAGACTGAATATAGGTGTGTTTTCACTTCCTGGCCACATTCCCAACCAATTAACTTGACCCTTGAGTTTTTCAGCGGGGTATGACTGCTTGTAGACTAAAGAGTTCTATGTTCTACGTTTGGGGGGGATGTGCCCACTCTGCCACACCAGCACTGCTCCTTCCCCAAGAACCCCCAACCCAGACTGGGCTTAAATCTTCAGCAGGCTGTGCACTCCTGCTCTGATCCACCACTTAATTCCTCCCACCAGGTGGGCCTGGGGCCAGAAGCAACAGCAGCTGTAGCTGCCCCACCTCCGCTGCCCCCGGGGCTGGAAGCCGAACCGCGAACTCCTTCCACTCCCGCAGCTTTTCCCACTAACCTTCTCCGCAGTCTTTGGTGTTTGTGGGTCGAGGGGGTCTGGTAACTGCCGCAGCTCACATATTCAGGGCGCTAGGGCCCCCTCCGCCCGGCTTCTGGTCTGGATCGTCCACGCCGCTCAGGCTGGGCTCTGCTCCACTCCGTTCCCAGCTCCCAGCTCTGTGTGGGATAGACCTCACCCAGAGACCATCCAGGCTGTCCTGGGCTGGAGCCCTGCTTTCCTCTGCTATTTTGTGGGTTCTTCAGTTCATAGACAGGGTGTGGGAATAAGTTGATTTTGATGTGATGATATAAAAAAATTAAAGGGTTAAGAAAAAGAATTGTATTGGGAAAAGTGGAAAGGGGGAGAGAGAATAGGGTAAATTACATCACATGAAGAGGTGCAAAAGACCTATTACAGTAGAAGGAAAGAAGAGGGGTGTGTAGGAGCATTGTTTGAACCTTATTCCCATTGGATTTGGCTCAAAGAGAGAATAACATACACACTCAGTTGGGTAAAGACATTTATCTCACCCTGAGGCAAGTAGAAGGGGCAAGAAAACAGAAGGGGGAGCACTGATAGATTGGATGGCAGAAGTAGTACAGGAAAGGGGAAAGAAAAGGAAGCATTGATAGAAAGGAGGGAAGATTGAGGGAGGTGGTGGTCAGAAGCAAAACAGAAGGAGGGAGAGAGTGAAAGGAGAGAAGAAAGTAAAAACAGGTGGGGGAAACAGGATGGAGGGAAATACACAGTTAGCAACCATAACTGTGAATGCGAATGGGATGAACTCTCCCATAAAAAGAAATCAGATAGCAGAGTAGATTAAAAAACAGAATTCTGTACTATGTTCTTTGCAAGAAACACATTTGAAGCAGAGAGATACACAAAGAATAAAGGTAAAAGGCTGGAGCAGAATATATTGTGCTTCAGCTGAAGTAAAAATAAAAGCATGGGTAACAATCCTGATTTCAGACAAAGCAAAAACAAAAGTAGATCTAACTAAAAGAGACAAGAAAGGAAGATACATTCTGGTAAAAGGTACCAAAGAGTGGGGCAGAGCCAAGATGGCAGCTGGAAAGCAGGGACTTGTGTGAGCTTCCCCCCCCCCCGCCCCAGATCCCTCCAAAAACCTATAAAAAATGGCTCTGAACAAATTCTAGAGCTGCAGAACTCACAAAGTAGAAGAGGGAAGCAGGGCTTCAGCCAAGGACAGCCTGGGTAAGGTCTATCCCATGGAGCTAGGAGCAGAGGGGAACAGAGCCCAGCGTGGGCTGTGCCAGACCAACCAGAGCGGGAGCCGGGCGAAACAGGCCCTAGCACCCTGAATCAGTGAGTTGTGGCAGTTACCAAACTTCTCAACGCACAAACACCAAAGACAAGAGAGAAGGTTAGTGGGAAAAGCTGCAGGGAGTGAAAGGAGTTCGAAGTTCAGCCACTGCCCCAGGGGCAGCAGAGGTGGTGCAGATCTGAGGACAGAACTACAGCTGCAGTTGCTTCCGGCCCCAGGCCCACCCGGTGAGAGGAATTAAGAGGTGGTTCAGAGCAAGAGTACAGAGCCTGCTTAAGATCTGAGTCCCGTCCCAGATTAACAGAAAAAGATATAAAATAAGTAATAACCATAAATTTAGAAAAATAAACTGAAGAAGCCATCAATGAACTCCCTAAGAAAAAATCTCCAAGGGGCAGAGCCAAGGTGGTGGTGTAAAAGCTAGGACTTGCTTAAGCTCCCCCCAAGCCCCTTCAAATACCTATAGAACATGACTCTTAACAAATGCTAGAGCTACAGAACCCACAAAATGACAAGAGTGAGGCAGATCTCCAGCCCAAGTCATCCTGGAAGGTTGATGGGAAAGGTTAATTGCACCAGGCTGAGAGAGGAGCACAGCCTAGCATGGCCTGTGCCAGCACAGATAGGGCTGGAGCAGGCCTCAGTGCACTGAACCACTGGCAACTACGGCGGTCTCCAGACTTCTCAACCCACACACACAAAAGACATCATAACAGGTTAGTGGGAAAACTCTGTTGTACCTGGGTGAGAGAAGAACACAGTATGGCCCCAGCCTAGGAGCATCAGAAGTGGCAGCAGTAGCAGTGGCTGCTTCCAGCGCTTCATCCCACAGACAGTGGGGGGATCAAGTGACTGATCAGAGTGGGACTGCAGGGATCTCTTTGCTGGTGCTGAGGCAGTATTCTCTTGCTTTGCCCTGCTTGGATCTTGGTCACAGTCCTGGGTGGCCTTCCTGGGGTGAGGAGGAGTGTTAGTGTGGCAGAGCTTGTGGCAGCTGTGGAGAAGGAATCCTCTTCACACTTCCAGGGCAAAGAAGAGTGCTTGAGATCACTCACAGACCAAATCAAAGGCCAAGAGAGGAGTAAATACTGCTCCTTGGATCATAACATCTCAGAAGAGCTGAAAATTTACAGGTGCCTAGAAATAGCTCTGAAAACAGCTACACAAAACCCCTAAAGCTTGAGACAGAGCACTCTCCACTCTGGGAGGAAAGTCATACCTTGACAAAGAGCTCAAAAGTCAAGTAATTGGCTGGGAAAATGATTAGGCAGTACAAAAAACTTGGTCTATAGAACCTTACGTTGGTGACAAAGGAGATCAAAACATACAACCAGAAGTAGACAATAAAGTCAAAGATCCTACATCGAAAGCCCCCAACAAAAATATGAATTGGTCTCAGGGCATAGAAGAGCTCAAAAAGGATTTTGAAAATCAAGTAAGAGAAGTAGAGTAAAAGTCAGGAAGAGAAATGAGAGTGATGCAAGTAGATCATGAAAAAGAAGTCAACAGCTTGCTAAAGGAGACCTTAAAAATACTGAAGAAAATAACACCTTAAAAATAGACTAACCCAAATGGCAAAAGAGATTCACAGGGTCAATGAGGAGAAGAATGCCTTAAAAAGTAGAATGGGCCACAATGAAAAGGAGGTCCAAAAACTATCACTAAGGAAAATAATTACTTAAAAATTAGAATGGAACAAATGGAAGCTAAGGACTCTATGAGAAATCAAGAAATTGTAAAACAAAACCAAAAGAATGAAAAAAAAGTGAAGACAATGTGATATATCATATTGGAAAAATAAGTGATCTGGACAATACATCCAGGAGAGATAATTTAAAAATTATTGGATTACCTGAAAGCCATGATCAAAAAAGAGCATAGATAATATTTTTCAAGAAGTTATCAAGCAAAACTGCTCTGATATTCTAGGACCAGAGGGTACATTAGAAATTAAAAAAAATCCACCAATAGCCACTTGAAAAAGATCCCAAAAGGAAAACCCTAGGAATATTGTAGCCAAATTCTAGAGTTTCCAAGCCAAGGAGAAAATATTGCAAACAGCCAGAAAGAAACAATTCAAGTATTGTGGAAACACAACTTTTAGGATAATACAAGATCTAGCAGCATCTACATTAAGGGATCAAAAGGCATGGAATATGATATTCAGGAGGTCAAAGGAGCTAGGATTAAAACCAAGAATCACCTACCAAGAAAAACTAAGTAAACTAAAACTTCAGGGGAAATATGGACATTCAATGAAATAGAAGGCTTTCACATATTCTTGATGAAAAGACCAGAGCTAAATAGAAAATTTGACTTTCAAATACAAGAACCAAGAGATGCATGAAAACATAAATGGGACAGAGAAATCACTAAAGTTGAACTGTTTACATTCCTACATGGAAAGATGATATTTGTAACTTATGAGACCTTTCTCAGTATTAAGGTTGTCGAAAGGAATATATACATATAAATATATATATATATATATATGTGTGTGTGTGTGTGTGTGTTTGTGTGTGTGTGTATGTGTCTGTATTTATGTGTATGTGTATATGTATATATGTATGTTTATATATGCATGCACACACACGCACACACACGCACGCGCACACACACACACATATATATATATATGTATAGACAGCGGGTTGAATATGAAGGGATGATATTTCAAAATAAGATTAAGGGCTAAGAGAGAAATATAGTGGGAGAAGGAGAAAGAGTGAGATAGAATGGGGTAAAGTATCTCACATAAAAAAGGCAAGAAAAAGCTGTTATAATGGAAGGGAAGTGGGGGCATTTGAAAGGAAATGAGTGAACCTTACCCTCATTGGATTTGGCTTAGGAAGAGAATAACATACACACTCAATTGGTAAGGAAAGTAGCGGGGAATGAGATGGGGGGGATGATAGAAGGGAAGGCAGTTTGGGAGAGGGGGTAGTCAAAAGCAAACATTTTTGAAAAGAGACTGTATCAGTAAGGCAAGATTCATAACTTTGAGGATGTCTATGAACATGCCTGAATGGTTCAGAATTGCAAAGAATGAAAAACTTTCTGGGTAGAAAGCAGAGGAAGTGTAACATTTATTTAGACTCCAGAGGATAAAATCCCAAGACTAGTAATTCCAATTCAATATATCAGTAATTATATTCCAAAACCAGTAAGCCACCTGTTGCAACAATTTGGCTAGCAGCTGCTGTGGGGATGAAAGACCAACACAAGCCCAACAACAAAAATGCTGCTAGCACAGCTCCTTTGATCTGCTTTACTAAGGAAAGTAATGTTAAGGGGTTAACAATCTTACTTTAAGCCAACATATACATATAAACTCACTTAGTTCAGGGGAAAAAGCCAGCACCCTGAACTTCATAGCAAATACAAACAAATTACAAACATACATTATAAACAGACCAAATACAATTCATAGTTATCGAGAAACCATGAACATCTGGGTGAGCTGGGAGGCTCTTAGAGTGGCTGCCCAGAGTCCTCAGCCTCCAGGAGTTAGAGCCTCAACAAATGTATTAACAATCCGGCTAGCAGCTTCTGTGGGGGCGTAAGATCCCCCCTGCAGCCAGCACCCAGGAGGCTGCCAGCACCCAGGAGGCTGCCAGGATGCCAGGAAAGCACAGGTTCTTTTTATCTGCTTAAAAAAGGAAAGCACGGTGAAGGGGTTGACCAGCTTACTTTAATACAGCATTCAGTTAGCATACAGACAACATTCATTTAGTTCAGGGGAAAAATGCCAGCATTCAGTTAGCATTCAGTTAGTTCATGGGAGCAAAGAGACAAGCATCAAGAGACATACCAAATACAGATTAATTCACGTACTTCAGGGGAAAAAGCCAGCACCCTGAGGTTCAGAACATTCATTTAGTTCGGGGGAAATGAACCAGCATGCCGAACCTCAAAACCAAAATACAAACCAATTACAAATATCAACAGACAGACCCAATACAATTCGTAGTTACCAACATCTGGGCCCAGCCCGAGAGCAAGGGCTAGCCCAGAGTCACGCTCGTCACTGCTCCCACGCCAACTGGAAAAGGAAAGAGAGCTCTTCAAGCTATCCTCTCCCCTCTTATAGAGTTTTTGACATCATCAAGTGCCGCCTGAATGACCAGGGCCGATTGGTTCTTGAGTTGGCCCCTTCCCCTAGGTTAACACACAATAGGGCGTGGCTCTGGAGTCAACACCTCCCCTCAGCCAGCCCCATGACTCATCACACAGGAAGTTCTCTGTTCCCAGGCATGGTCGCTGGGCTTCCTGCCCCAGAAGAGAAGCCCCAGCACCCAGCGAGGCTCAATGAGATAAGCTGAGTCACTCAAAGAAAACAAAGGCCATTCTTGCTACAACAAATAGCTCTATTCTCTCTTTTTATACATTCTTTAGCCATCATCAAACATCATCTGAGCGACCAGAACTTAGGCTCCTACTATTGGGTCTGGTCTTACCAACTCCCCTTAGGACCTGAGGGCTTCATGCCCACATAGGCTTAGCACCTATGAACCTGGGGCTTTGCACCTAGTAAAGCTCAATCAAAGACACTTGATTAATTTATCATTCTAAAACAGTAGAAAAGTCCCAACTTAATTGATATTACACCACTTCAATGTAGCAACAAGGAAAATATAAAACAGTATTATATGGAGGAACCAAGTCATCCTTTAACCTTTCACCCTGCTAGCGCCTTCCTGTAAACAGTCACTCACAAATCCTAACTCTCCCCTCAGTGCTTTCTCTGAAGCTCTGTTTACTCTGACTTCCTGCTCCTTCTCCTCAGGCTGAATTCTGACTCCTGTAGCTCTCTGCAGATTCTGCTTCTCTCACTTCTGGGCTCTCTTTATATACAGTCCTAGCTGACATCTGATTGACTAGAACTCAGGTCTCTGATTGGCTGAATTCATGATTGACTAGAACTCAGTGCATATACCATTGGATCTGGCCATTGCAACTCCTCTTGGGGCCCTGAGGACTTCACTCCCAAATTGGCTTAGTACCTAGTAGGTAGAGCCTTTAGGCCTACTTACAAAGACATAATCAACCTTTCCCACCTAGACCCACCTGAGGTCTATTGAACGGGTGGCGAAGATCTTTGATCACATTAATACTACAGGAATAGGGTCAAAGGAGAAAGCAGAATAAATGGGTGGGCAGGATAGGATGGAGGCAAGTATAGTTAGTCTTATACAATATGACTAATATGGAAGTGTTTTGCATAATGTCGCATGCATAACCTATATTGAATTGCTTGCCTTCTCAGTGATGTTGGGTGGGGAGGGAAGAAAGGACAGAATTTTGAACTCAAAGTTTAAAAACAATGTTAAAAATTGTTTTAACATTCAACTAGGAAATAAGATATACAGGCAATGGGGTATAGAAATTTATCTTGCTTTACAAGAAAGGAAGGGGGAAGAAGATAAGTGGGAGGTGTGGTGACAGAAGGGAGGGTACACTGGGGTAAGGGATAATCAGAATGCATGCCATCTTGAGGTGGGGGGAGGGGAGAGGTAGGGAGACAATTTGGAAATCAAAATCTTGTGGAAATGAATATTGAAAACTAAAAATAAATAAATTAATTTAAAAAAGAAAAATCTCCAGGGCTAGATGGATTTTTGTAACAACAATGTTGCTAGCAGCTGCTGTGGAGGTGAAAGACCAACAACAAGACCAAGAACACCAGCGCACAGGAGGGCTGCCAGCACACGTTCTTTGATTTGCTTTTCTAAGGAAAGCAACTTTAAGGGATTAACAATCTTACTTTAATGAAACATACATATATCGTTCACATAGTTCAGAGGGAAAAGCCAGCACCCTGAACTTCAGAGGAAACAAAAACAGAAATTACAAGCAGAAATGACCTAAACAGAGCAAATAGCACAATTCAGCAGAGAGGGCTTCTAGCTGTCTGCTCATAACAATACATACATAATTACTAGAGAGAGAAGAAAAGGGAGGATCTCCTTAACAGCTACTCAGGATCTCCACACCAACACTCTCTCAATAAGTGTGCCCCCAAAAGCAAAATGCTAACCTCTGAGTATATTTATATGCTTCTTCAGGGTCAGAGGGCATCACTACCAGGCAACTCAAACCCATGTGACCTAGGCCTTCCCATGACTTAAGCTGGTCATCAAAGATTCCCAATTCAACCAAAAACTCTTGATTGAAACAAAGGCAAGACTCAAAGGCACTTGATTGCCTTAGTGCTGAGAAACACTCCAAAACGAAGATAACAAAAAGTCCTGTCTTGCTTGCCCTTACAATTTCCTGGTGAATTCTACCAGACATCTAAAAAACAATTAATTCCGATATAATATAAACTATTTGGGAAAATAGGTGAAGAAGGGGTCCTACCAAATTCCTTTTATGACATAAATATGGTGATACCTGAAACAAGAAGAGCCAAAACAGAGAAAGAAAGAAAATTAGAGGCCAATTTCCTTAATGATTATTTATGAAAAAATTTTAAATAAAATATTGGCAAATAGATTACAGCAATTTATCTTAGGATAACACACTATGATCAGTGGGATTTACACCAGGAATGCAATATTAGGAAAACTATTAGCACAGTTGACCATATCAATAACAAAACTAACAAATCATATGATTATGTCAATAGATGCAGAAAAGGCTTTTCACAAAATACAGCAACCATTCCTATTAAAAACATTAGGAAAGCATAGGAATAAATTGAGTTTTCCTTAAAATGATAAGCAGTAATCATCTAAAACCATCAGCAAGCATTATATGTAATGGGGATGAACTAGCAGCCTTTCCAATAAGATCCAGGGTGAAACAAGAATGCCCATCATCACATCTATTATTCAATATTGTATTAGAATTATTAGCATTAGCAATAAGAAAAGAAAAAGAAATTGAAGGAATTAGAAAAGGCAATGAGAAAAAACTGTCATTCTTTGCAGTTGATATGATGGTATATGCAGAGAATCCTGAAGAATGAACTAAATATCTACTTGAAACAAATAACGACTTTAGCAAAGTTGCAGGATATAAAATAAACCCATATAAATCATCAGCATTTCTATATGTTACCAACAAAGCCCAGATGCAAGAACAAGAAAGAAAAATACCATTTGAAATAACTGTGGACAATATAAAATACTTGCAAGTCTACCTGTCAAGACAAACCCCCAAACTATATGAACACAATTATAAAGCACTTCACACAAATAAAGTCAGATCTAAACAATTGGAAAAATATCATTTGCCCACAGGTAGGCCATGTTAATCTAATAAAAATGACAATTCTACCTAAACTAATTTACTTATTCAGTGCCATGCTAACAAACTACCACAAATATTTTAGCAAGCTAGGAAAAACAATTAAAAAATTCATTTAGAAGGACAATAGGTCAATAATATCGAGGGAATTAATTTTAAAAATGCAAAGAAAGGTGTGACCTAGCTGTACCATATCTCAACCTAACATATAATCAAAATTATTTGGTATTGGCTAAGAAATAGAGTGGTGGATCAGTGGATTGATTAGTTACATAAGACACAGTAATCAATGACTGCAGTAATCTACTATTTGATAAACCCAAAGACTTCAGCTTCTGGGATAAAACCTCACTGTTTGACAGAAAGTTCTAGTAAAACTGGAACATAGTATGATACAAACTAGGCAAAGAACATCATCTCACACCCTATACCAAGATGAGGTCAAAATGGTGCAACAAAAATGTTGCTAGTAGTTGCTGTGGGATTGTAAGATCAATAATAGCAGCACACATGAGGGCTACTAGCACAGGTTCTTTGAACTACTTTTCTAAGGAAAGCAACTTTAAAGGTTTACAATATTACTTTAATTAAACATACATTTATCTTTCACTTAGTTGAGGGGAAAAAGTATCCTTAACTTCAGAGAAAACACAAACAGAAATTACAAACAGAAATTATATAGACAGAGCATATAACACAAATCAGCAGACAGGGCTTCTACCTGTCTGTCCATAGCAATATATACATAGTTACGAGAGAGAGAGAGAGAGAGAGAGAGAGAGAGAGAGAGAGAGAGAGAGAGAGAGAGAGAATCACCAATATCTTGATTTTCAAGGGAGGGGACAGGAGAGGGGACTTCTTAAGGGCTCCCCAGAGTCTCCAATCAAACACTCTTCCAATGAGTGAGCCCCCAAGCAAAACCTCTCCTCCCACAGTTCTGAGAGTTCCTAGCTTAACTGCTACCTCTCCTGACCTAATCAGCAAAAGGGGGTGGGCCTTCCTACAAAGTGAAGACTCAATTAAAGGCACTTGATTACCTTAGTGCTGAGAAGCAGTCCAAAATAAAAAAGAGTAAAAAGTCCCTCTTTGTTTGCCCTTACAAATGGGTACATGATTTAGACATAAAGGGTGATACTGTAAGCAAATCAGGAGAGCAAGAAATACATCTATGTCAGAGCAATGGAGAAGGGAAGAATTTGTGACCAAAGAACAAATAAATGACATTATGAAAAGCAAAATGGATAATTTTGATTTCATTAAATTAAAAAGTTTTTGAACAAAGTTAATGCAACCAAGATGAGAAGGAAAGCAGAAAGCTAGGAAACAATTGTTTCGAGCTGTTTTTCTGATAAAGGCCTTATTTCTCAGATTTATAGAACATTGAGGCAAATCTATAAGAATACAAGTCATTCCTCAATTGATAGTTGGTCAAAGGATATGGACCGGCAGTTTTCAGATAAAGAAATTAAAACTATCTATAGTCGTATATAAAAAAGCTCTAAATCACTATTGTTTAGAGAAATGCAAATTAAAGGAACTCTGAGGTGCCACCTCATGCCTATCTGATTGGCTAATATGACAAAAAGGGAAAATGATAAATGTTGGAGAAGGCATGGGAAAACTGGGATACTAATGCATTGTTGATAGAGTTGTGAACTGATCCAACCATTCTGGAGAGCAATATGGAGCAATGCCCAAAGGGCTATAAAAATGTGCATATCCTTTCATCCAGCAATACTAATAGATCTATATCCAAAAGAGATCATTAAAAAGGGAAAAGCATTCACATGCACAAAAATATTTATAGCAGTTCTTTTTGTGGTGGTAGAGAACTGGAAATTCAGGGTATGCCCATTAATTGGGGAAGGCTGAACAAATTGAGGGATATGAATGTAATGGAATACTAATGCATTATAAAAAATGATAAGCAGGTGGATATTGGAGAAATCTGGAAAGACCTATGTGATCTGATGCTGAGTGAAGTGAGTAGAAGCAGGAGAACATCATAGATAGTAACAGCAACATTGCGCAATGATCAACTATAAATGACTTAGTTCTCAGCGGTATAATAATCCAAGACAATTCTAAAAGACTCCTGATGGAAAATGCTGTGCACATCCACAGAAGGAACTCTGGAATCTGAATGCAGATCAAAGATTAATAATCACGTGTCATTTGCTCAGATCCTGAATTGCCTGGTCCATTATTCTCAAAGAGTGAAAAAGGACTAGAGGAATTGGTGCAACAACTTTGTTTATTTTCTAATGATCTACTGGAAATTACCAAGTGCAATCTGAGAAGTTTATGTAGTGAAGTACTCCAGGCTCATTCATCTCCTTTACTAGGGTTCCTTCATAATCTCTGCAACTGGATATTTTTATTAACTTTACTAGATGGTTCAGGCAATTCCATGGACTACCATGAATGAGCAGCTAGGTGGCACAAGAGTACCATGCCTGAAATCAGAAAGACTCATCTCCCTTGAGCTCAATATAAGCTCAAATCTGGCCTCAGACACTTAATGGTTATGTGACGCTGGGCTAGTCCCTTAACCCTGTTTGCCTCAGGTCCTCATGTGCAAAACAAGGTGGAGAAATGGCAAACGGCTCCATTGTCTTTGACAAAAACAAACTCCCAAACCCAAATGAGGTCACAAAGAGTTGGACACAACTAGAAAATGACTGAATAACAACAAAAACCTGGATAGAATTACTGTAAGGATATAGAACTACATCCTTGCACGGTACCATATTTCATCACATAATCGCTGCCACAGCATGATCTTTGTACCCTGGGCTTTCAGTCCAAAAATTGGTGTACAACCTTTTCATTGTGTAGTCCTCACATGGCATAATTCTGTTTGTGATGCCTCTTTAAAGGGAAACAGAGAAGTAATGTATTCAACAGTGCTATATGGATATACATTTATCTCTTGTGCATTGTGAGCTTCAGGCCTGGAATTCTCAGCACTCCAGTAATCAGTGATTAAAGATCTTCTCTGCAAATTTAATAGGCCTCAGGTGGGGCTAGTTAAGGAAAGCTTGATTAGAGGAGACTTGTTTGTAGGAAGCCCCACTCCATTTTACTAAGTAGGTGCTAAGTCCCAGGCTCACAACCTTTTGCTAATTAGGTGTGAAACCCAGGCCCACACCCTTTTGCTAACTAGGTCATTAGATGCATGAATCCTTTGGGCCCTGAAAAAGGGTATATATACCCAGAGGATAGCCATTGAATTTAGAACTCAGAGAACTGAGAACAGAGAACTCAGAAGTCAGAGAAAGGATAATGCGGAGACTGGAGAATCTACAGAATGCAGAACTGAGAATTCACAAGGAGAATTCAGCCCAAGGAGAAGGCAGCCCAAGGAGAAGGCAAGAAATACAGAGAAACCAGAGAGAGAAGACTGCAAGGACTCTGAGAACTGCAAGGGCTCTCAGAACTGTGAGTGGAGAGGAAGTGGGCAAGCAGACAACTAAGGTTTGTGACTCTGCCTTCTGTGGCCTCTGTCCTGGGAGCCTTGAGGAAGAGGGAATGGCTCCTGTGCTGACAGCCAGGCCCCAAAAGGAATCAGTGACATTCAAGGATGTGGCTGTGGAATTCACCCAAGAGGAGTGGCTACAGTTGAGCCCATCTCAGAAAAAGTTGTACAGGGATGTGATGCTGGAGAACTATAGGAACTTGGTGTCTTTGGGATTTGCAGTTTCCAAACCAGATGTTATCTTCCAGTTGAAAAGAAAGGAAGGATCTTGGATGACAGAGGCAGGTATTCCTGGAAGCAGCTGTCCAGAGAGCAGAGAATTTACTGGAGATAAACCTCCTGAATATAGTGAACATGGAAAGGCCTTCTAGAGCAAGGAGCATCTTGCTGCGCAGCAGAAAATTCACGCTGGAGAGAAATCTTATGCATGTAGTGAATGTGGGAAGGCCTTCAGAGACAAGACACACCTTATAGTGCATCATAGAATTCATACTGGAGAGAAACCTTATGAATGTAGTGAATGTGGGAAGACCTTCAGATATAAGACTGGACTTACAGAGCATTACAGAATTCATACTGGAGAGAAACCTTATGAATGTAGTGAATGTGGAAAGGCCTTCAGATATAAGAGGGAAATTAGAGTACATCAGAGAATTCATACTGGAGAGAAGCCTTATGAATGTAGTGAATGTGGCAAGCCCTTCAGATATAAGATTCAACTTACAGTGCATCACAGAATTCATACTGGAGAGAAACCTTATAAATGCAGTGTATGTGGGAAGGCCTGCAGGGATAAGACTTGACTTACAGAGCATCACAGAATTCATACTGGAGAGAAACCTTATGAATGTAGTGAATGTGGAAAAGCCTTTAGTATTAAGACAAACCTTACTGTGCATCAGAGAATTCATTCAGGAAAGAAACCTTAAGAATATAATGCAAATAGGAAGGCCTTTAGATGGAAGACCCTACTTATATCCATTAGAGAATTCATCCTGCTAAGTTTCCTCGTGAATTTCAGCAGTGTGGGAAGTCCTTCCATTGCAATTCAGATCTTATTAGATATCACAAATTCATGTTGAAGAAAAACCTTATGTATATAGTGAATGTGGGAAGGCCTTCAGGAAGAAGCCACATCGTACTGTGCATCAGAGGAATCATACTGGAGAAATCCTTTGTGAATGAGTAGTGTGGGAAGACCTTCCACCCCAAGTCAGATCTTTCTCAACTTCAAATAATTCATAGGTTCTGAATGTAATGTACAAGCGAAGGCCTTCCACCTGAATGTATCTTTTGCTCAACATCACAGCATTCATACTGGAGAGAGACCTTATGAATTCAATGAATGTGAGAAGAACTTCATCCTGAAGATGCTACTTGCTCAACATCAAAGAACTAATTCTGGAAAGAAACCTTTGAGTTTGGGATGACCATTAAACTAAGGATACTGCTTTATGTCCACCAGAGAATTCATATTAGAGTGATTCTTCATGATTGTAAAGAGTGGGAAGATTCCCCCAGCTTGCACTTGAGAGATTCCTTATTTAGGGACCTGAAGCAACAATGTGGCTAGCAGCTGTTGTAGGGGTGAAGACCCAATAAGACTAGCCCCAATTGCTGCCAGCATATGTTCTTTTATGTGTTTTACTAAGGAAAGTAACTTTAAGTGGTTAACCATCTAGCTTCAATCAAACATAAAATAAAACTCACTTAGTACAGGAGGAAAAGCCAGTAACCTAAACTTCAGAGCAAATATAAACAAATTACAAATATATACAATATAAAGAGACGAAATCATAATTCATAGTTACCAAGAAAGCATCAACATCTGGGTTCACAAGCTGGGAGGCTCTTAAAGCAGCTTCCCTGAGTCCCACACCACTCTTCCAGTTATTGAGAGCCCCAAGGGAAGACACCAGTCTCTTGAGTTTATATATTTTGTTCAGGGTCAAAGGGCATCACTGCATGGGACTCACCCATGTGACCTAAAAGTATCACAAACATGGGACTCAAACCCACATGGCTTAAAAGCCTCTGGCGTCCCAAACATGTCACTCAAACCCATGCAAACCAGGCTTTCCCCTGAGGCAAGGAGGTCATCAAAGACTCCTAATTTAATCAAAGAGACAAAGGCCAGACTCTTCAAGGGCACTTGATTAAATAAGTGCTAAAAGAGAAAACAGTAAAAAAGTCCCACCTTAATTAATGTTACACCCCTGCAACAGCTGCTAGCCAAATTGTTGTTACAATGATACAAGCTCTCATTTGGCCCTACTAGACTATTCTCTTATTAACCATCATTCTAAGGATTCTTTGGCTTGCTAAAATTTTTCCTGCAATTTCCCAAGTTCCTTCAAAGTAAAAGTGAGGCTCTTTTCCTTCTCTTCCACAGAAGAAACCAATCCCCAGGAAGTAAATACAAGGAGTTGGGCAGGAGTAATAATAGGATAAGCCTGAGGATTCATTATTACCTCGTCTAGTTCCCATTCATCATCATCGTTGCTCTTATTTTCCATATGCGTACATAAAAACACACACACACACACAAACACATACATACACACATATTTATACACACATACATATATATGTATATATATATATATACAGACATACATATATTACTATCAATTTAAAAATATGTTTACGGAAAAAACAAGTATTTAAATAACAGAGTACAATAAAAAAGGTGATTGCACATGAGACTTCAAATCTACTATGCACAACTTGCTATTTCTTTCAAATATACAACAAAATTGTTATATATTTTTTTCTTCCATGTATTTGTACATACATACATATATACATACTGACAATCTTTTCACATTATTTGAACCCCAATAATATCCAAAGCATCCAAACTGCTTTTGCTCTATTCTAAAAATGCCCCTTTCTGTGTCAGCAGCTTCAAAGACCAGATAAGAGTGACAAAGGGTATCTTTCCTGTTGGTGACAAGATGTCTGCCACCAGAACAGTGGAGTTCTCTTATCTTGATATTCTAGAGACATTTGCATCTTGAGATCAAAAATTCTAAGTGACCCTACCTTGTCAATTGTCTTGTTCAACTAAGAACTTCCTTTCCTTGATATGGAGATCATAAACTGGAGCTGGGAGTGTGACTTAAACCTTGTCTTTCTTCCAGTCAATCAGACGTTTGCTTCTGATTCCATGATAGTGTATCGGCTAGCTTCAAGGGAATAAACACTATGAATTTACATATCGCCTAGCTTGTTTGCCTCCTTTAACCAAACTTTCAGGTGCACAATACAAACACACACATAAAAATATATATCTATAGCTCTGTGTATACACACACACACACACACACACACACAAAATTTCTTCTCCAGAGAAATCTTTAGGTCAGAGATCATTCTTTATGTAGAGCTGGAAGAAAACGTAGAAGTCAATTCCTCATTTTATAGATTAAAAAGCTATGACTGAGAGGTTCAGTAACTGGCCCAGAATCATAGAGCTATCGTCTTAGGAGGAATTTGAACTCAAGTCCTATTGACTCCATATTAAACATTTCAAACACTCTGTTATCCTGTCCAATGGCATTAGCAATCCCCTTTTCTCCTGTTACTACCAGATCCACTAGCCCGTCCTTTGTCTTCAAAATGTTGAGGTCAGGTAACCTTATTTTGAGGTTTAGGGGTGCTCAAGACCTCAAAATACCAACATACCAGGTCCTGCCGAATGAATTTGACTCAAGCCTTCTTACAGCCAAAGTAAAACGAAGTTTATTAAAGATTCACCATATTGGGAAAACTAAAGAGTCTAGAGTTGTTGTGACACCTGTATTGATAAGCAGAGCTGATTGAATCTTAAGAAGATTGAATCTGAGTGCCTTCATGGAGGCAAGATGAGACTTATACACAGAAAGACTGTGGGAGGGATCTAAGGGTGGTTCTGGGGTGATGGGAAGAGGTGTTTAGGGAGGGGCTTGAGGAGGAGTCTAAGAAGGATCTTGATGGGACTGGGATGCCTAGAGGTCTGACTCCAGGAATCAAGAAAATGGGATTTTGAAAGGATAGAGGGTAGGAAGTTGCTGGAGGCAAACCAGAGGTGACAGACAATGGAGGACTAGGCTAGTTTAAAGGTAATACCTTTGGTCATAGATATTTTGAGAGGATCAAGGGTGGGAAGTAACTGGGCAATGGAGGGCTAGGCTAGGTTAAGAGTAAATACAGATTTGGTCCTAGGGATGATGAAAGACTTATGGCCTCAGGCAAACACCTCATCAAGTGGGAAGATTCAAGGAGATTTCAAGGAGGATCCCAGAGCTTACAACCCAGCAAAAACATGACATTTTTGAAAGTTAAACAAGAGTGTATTAACACACCAAGACAATGTCTTTCCCAATCCAAGATTCAAACCAAGCATTGCTTTTATAGATGGGAATAAGCATCTTCCATATAAAGGCCAAGGTATTTTGCTTGGATCATGCAATCATGAGGGGATGGGATTAGTGCTGTCTCAGCTTTTCCTGAAATAGATGTTGACTGTATACTACATAATTTATATTACATAACCTCAGATGGACCCTCACCAGGGTAAAGTAATCATTTTGTACCATCCTAATAAACTAAATACCCCGCTCACTCCAATGCCTCTTCCAAACTTTTTCACCTCTCTTGAAATTTCCTTTGACTCCTCATCCCCTTTTATCTGAGAAGCTAACTCAAATTTCATGGAAAAAATGAGGTCATTTAATAATTACTGATATAGATTATAAATTCTTTGAGTGGAGGGACTATCTTGTGCCTCTTTTTTTAATCTCTATTACTCACCAAAATACCTGTCATATTTCTTAATAAATATTGATTGATTCATTGATTGAGAGTTCTTTTTTCTCCCCTTCTGCTTATCTTAAATCACCTAGATGCCTTCTCTACAATCACCTACTTCACGCCTGTCTCACGTGAAGAGGTAAAAATTCTCAAAAATCCCTCTACATGAACATGATCCCATTCTATCCTATTTTCTCCCATTTTCTCCAGTTGATTGATTCTTCTATCATCCCCAGTCTCTCACTCACCTTAGTGATGTTTACAAAGTTTGAAAGACTGATCAATTATTTTATTAATAATGATAGCATTTTATTAACACAAGAGTCAGTGATATTCTCAAATGCCAAAGACCCTTAATGGTGGTGGGCTCACAGTGTATATGCCCTTGGAAAAGTGGGTGATCTTGATGCTGGCAATCAAAACTGACTGGTTAACAAGTAATGAGAAAGAATGAATATTGCAATGGGAGGTGGATCTATTCACTTTCATTATGTCATTTACTTCTAAATTTCCCAGCCTTGAGCAATCTAATCAAAAAATGTATCCCCACCCAAACCTGAGTAGAACATAATGGGCAGGAATTCACCTAGATAAGATGGTTTGGGGGGATACATTTTTGGCAGAGGTGAGAAATGTCCTTCAAAGACTGGGCTTAGAACAAAGAAACAGGACAGGGAAAAAACCTGGGTCTCCTCCATTCTCATTCCCTTATTTGATTCTACTGAGAGACAGAGTCTCCTCAATGAATCACTAACTAATATGACAAGCACTTCATCAAGGATTTCTAACCATAGGGCTTGTGGGGGGAAAGAATGTGTGGAGAAGAGGGAAAGATTGACTAGTGCTTTGAGAAAATCAAAAGGGGCAATCCACTTTGATAAGTAGCCCTTACAGATAAAAGGAAGAAAAAGAAAAATAAACAATAAAAAAGAAGATTATCGCTTTCACAGAAGTCTCATCCCATGTAGCCTTCTAATTCTTTGGAAACATCTGATGCAGCCCTCTGCTTTGGGTTTGGTCTCAGCAGTTTACAGCTGACTAGCTTCTCTGGTTCAGGTCACTTGGATATATTCTCTTCTCTGCTAAAAATCTCCTACAAAATTGGTCTTAACACAATTTAAATTTACTTTTCCAATAGCCAGGTCAGGAGACCTTATGTCTCTGTTACTAGAAAATAAAATTTGGAACCTTTTAGACCAAAGAATTTACGGTTTTAGGTTGGCCACTTGTCATGTTGATACATCCAAGAAACTTGGATACAACCCAAAAATTAGAACCCAATTTTTATACTTGGCATTGTTTATCCTCTCATTAGGAAGGTGATATTCTGCTAAGCATGATACTCAGTTTTGCTGGGTAGGTGATTCTAGGTTTTAATCCTAGCTCCATTGACCTCCGGAACATCGTATTCCAAGCCCTTTGATCTCTTAATGTAGAAGCTGCCAGATCCTGTGTTATTCTGATTGGGTTTCCACAATACTCAAATTGTTTCTTTCTGGCTGCTTGCAGTATTTTCTCCTTGACCTGGGAGCTCTGGAATTTGGCGACAATATTCCTAGGAGATTTCTTTTTGGGATCTATTTGAGGAGGCGATCTGTGGATTCTTTCAATTTCTATTTTGCCTTGTGGCTCTAGAATATCAGGGCAGTTCTCCTTGATTATTTCTTGAAAGATGATATCTAGGCTCTTTTTTTGATCATGGCTTTCAGGTAGTCCAATAATTTTTAAATTATCTCTCCTGGATCTATTTTCCAGGTCAGTGGTTTTTCCAATGAGATATTTCACATTGTCTTCCATTTTTTCATTCCTTTGGTTCTGTTTTATAATATCTTCATTTCTCATAAAGTCACTAGCTTCCACTTGCTCCAATCTAATTTTTAAGGTAGAATTTTCTTCAGTGGTCCGTTGGGCTTCCTTTTCCATTTGGCTAATTCTGCCTTTCAAGGCATTCTTCTCCTCATTGGCTTTTTGGAGCTCTTTTGCCATTTGAGTTAGTCTATTTTTTAAAGCGTTGTTTTCTTCAGTGTATTTTTCAGTATTTTTTGGGTCTCCTTTAGCAAGTCATTGACTTGTTTTTCATGGTTTTCTCACATCCTTCTCATTTCTCTTCCCAATTTTTCCTCTACTTCTCTAACTTGCTTTTCCAAATCCTTTTTGAGCTCTTCCATGGCCTGGGACCAGTTCATGTTTTTCTTGGAGGCTTTTGGTGTAGGCTCTTGCACTTTGTTGACTTCTTTAGGCTGTATGTTTTGGTCTTCTTTGTCAGCAAAGAAAGAATGCAAAGTCTGAGACTGAATCTGGGTGCGTTTTCGCTGCCTGGCCATATTCCCAACCAACTAACTTGAGTTAGTTTTTCAGCAGGGTATGACTGCTTGTAGACTAAAGAATTCTGTGTTCCATGTTTGGGGAGGATGCACCAGCTCTACCACACCAGCACTCCTCCTTCCCCAAGAACCCCCAACTCGGACTGGGCTTAGATCTTCAACAGGCTGTGCACTCCTGCTCTGATCCACCACTTAATTCCTCCCACCAGGTGGGCCTGGGGACAGAAGCAACAGCAGCTGTAGCTGCCCCACCTCTGCTGCCCCGGGGTGGTGGCTGAACTGCGAACTCCTTCCCATCCCACAGCTTTTCCCACTAACCTTCTCCACTGTCTTTGGTGTTTGTGGGTTGAGAAGTCTGGTAACTGCTGCAGTTCACTGATTCAGGGCGCTAGGACCTGCTCCAACCAGCTCCTGGTCTGGTTGGTCGGCGCCGCTCACTCTGGGCTCTGCTCTGCTCCACTCTGCTTTGCTCCCAGCTCCATGTGGGGTAGACCTCACCCAGAGACCATCCAGGCTGTCCTGGGCTGGATCCCTGCTTCCCTCTGCTATTTGGTGGGTTCTGTAGTTCTAGAATTTGTTCAGAGCCATTTTTAATAGGTTTTTGGAGGGATAAATTTTTGGCAGAGGTGAGAAATGTCCTTCAAAGGCTGAGCTTAGAACAAAGAAACAGGACAGGGAAAAAACCTGGACCTCCCCATTCTCATTCCCCTGTTTGATTCTATTGAGAGACAGAGTCTCCTCAATGAATTACTAACTGATATGACAAGCACTTCATCAAGGATTTCTAACTATAGGGCTTGTGAGGGGAAACAACATGTGGAGAAGAGGGAAAGATTGACTAGTGCTTTGAGAAAATCAAAAGGGGCAATTCCCTTTGATAAGTAGTCCTTACAGATAAAAGGAAGAAAAAGAAAAATAAACAATAAAAAAGAAGATTATCACTTTCACAGAAGTCTCATCCCATATAGCCTTCTAATTCTTTGGAAACATCTGATGCAGCCCTCTGGTTTGGGTTTGGTCTCAGCAGTTTGCAGCTGACTGGCTTCTCTGGTTCAGGTCACTGGTATATATCCTCTTCTCTGCTAAAAATCTCCTACAAAATTGGTTAAAACAATTTTTTTGCTTTTCCAATAGCCAGGTCAAGAAACCTTAAGTCTCTGTTACTAGAAAATAAAATTTGGAAACTTTTAGACCAGAGATTTTACAGTTTTCGGTTGACCAGTTGTCATATTGATATATTAAAGAAACCTGGATACAACCCAAAAATTAGAACCCAATTTTTATACTTGGCAATGTTCAATCCCCCATTAGGAAGGTGATATTCTGCTAAGCAATGAATAACAGAATACTTTTTATAAGAAGATGTACTGTAATATGAAAAGAAATTCATTTAAAAGTTGCAAAATTAACTTCAGTTGTAACAAAAATGTTCTGAGATGGAGGGGTAGAGCCAAGGCAGCAGCTGGAAAGCAGGGCCTTGCCTAAAGCTCTCCCCGGGACCCTCCAAACACCTATAAAATGCCTCTGAAGAAATTCTAGAACTGCAAAACCCACAAAATAGCAGAGAGGAGCAGGGCTCCAGCCCGGGACAGCCTGGATAGCCACTGGGTAAGGCCTATCACACCGTGCTGGGAGTAGAGTGGAGCAGAGCCCAGTGTGGGCTGTGCCCAGACCAACCAGATCTGGAACTGGGTGGAACCTGCCCTAGCACCCTGAATCAGTGAGTTGTGGCAATTACCAGACTTCTCAACCCACAAACAGAAATAGAGGAATATATTGGGAGAAGGAAAAAGAGTGAGATAGAATGGGGTAAATTATCTAACATAGAAGTGGCAAGAAAAAGCTATTATAATGGAAAGGGTGTGAAAGGGAATGAGTGGGGGGGCGGAGCCAAGATGGCAGCTGCAAAGCAGGGACTTGAATGAGCTCCCCCCCAGGTACCTCCAAAAACCTAAAATGTTTAATAAAAATGGCTCTGAACAAATTCTAGAACTGGAGAACCCACAAAATAGCAGAGGGAAGCAGAGCTGCAACCCAGGACAGCCTGGATGGTCTCTGGGTAGGGTCTATCACATGGAACTGGGAGCAGAGTCCACTATTTTTCAATTCAAACTCTCTTTTAGTCAAGTCCTTTTATTTTATTTGATTTCTGGTTACATTGCATTTTTATTTATTTTGTTAAACATTTCCGAGTTACAAGTTTTTGAGTATATGAATGAAACATGTATATTTTATTTTTTATTTTTTTTATATTTAATTTATTTAATATATTTAGTTTTCAGCACGGATTTTCACAAGAGTTTGAATTACAAATTATCTCCCCATTTCTACTTCCCCGCCCACTTCAAGATGGCATATATTCTGGTTGCCCCATTCCCCAGTCAGCCCTCCCATCTGTCACCCCACTCCTCTCCTATCCCCCTTTCCCTTGTCTTGTAAGGCAAGATAAACTTCTATGCCCCATTGCCTGTGTATCTTATTTCCCAGTTGCATGCAAATACTTTTATTTTTTGTTTTTGAGCAACTGTTTTTAAAACTTTGAGTTCCAAATTCTCTCCCCTCTTCCCTCCCCATCCACCCTCCCTAAGTAGGCAAGCAATTCAACATAGACCACATGTATATCATTATGTAAAATCCTTCCACAACACTCATGTTGTGAAAAACTGTGTGTGTGTGTGTGTGTGTGTGTGTATTCTTTTCAGCTACCCTAATACTGAGATCTGCCCAGCTCCCAGTGTGGTAGGTCCTGCTGCTGCCCATGCTGGGCTCTGCTCCTCTCCACTCCTAGCTCCCTGCTCCATAGACCTCATCCCTCAACCATCCAGGCTGTCCTGGGCTGGAGCCCTTCTTCCCTCTGCTACTTTGTGGGTTCTGAAGTTCTAGAATTTGTTCAGAGCCATTTTTTATAAGTTTTTGGAGGTCCCTGATGGGGAGCTCATGCAAGTCCCTGCTTTCGAGCTGCCATCTTGGCTCCGCCCCCTCCAACATAAGGTTTCTTGACCTGGCTATTGCAAAAGTAAATTTAAAATTGTTTTAACCAATTTTGTAAGAGATTTTTAGCAGAGAAGAGGATATATCCAAGTGACCTGAACCAGAGAAGCCAGTCAGCTGTAAATTGCTGAGACCAAACCCAAAGCAGAGGGCTGCATCAGATGTTTCCAAAGAATTAGAAGGCTACATGGGATGAGACATCTGTGAAAGTGATAATCTTTTTATTGTTTCTTTTTCTTTTGCTTCCTTTTATCTGTAAGAACTACTTATCAAAGGGGATTGCCCCTTTTGATTTTGTCAAAGCACTAGTCAATCTTTCCCTTTTTTCACACATTGTCCACCTCACAAGCCCTGTAGTTAGAAATCCTTGATGAAGTTCTTGTCATATTAGTTAGTGATTCATTGAGGCCACTCTGTCTCTCAATGGAATCAAATAGGGGAATGAGAATGGGGGAGGTCCAGGTTTTTTCCCTGTCCTTTGGAGGACATTTCTCACCTCTGCCAAAAATTTTTCCCCCTAAACCATCTTATCTAGTTGAATTCTTGCCCATTATGTTCTACTCAGGTTTGGGTGGGGATACATTTTTTGATTAGATTGCTCAAGGCTGGGCAATTTAGAAGTAAATGACATAATGAAAGTGAATAGATCCACCTTCATTGCAGTATTCATTCTCTCTCATTGGGTGTTAACCAATCAGTGTAGATTGCCAGCATCTGGATCACCCACTTTTCCAAGGGCATATACACTGAGAGCCTACCACCATGAAAGGTCTTTGGCATTTGAAAGTATCACTGATCCTTGTATTAATAAAATGCTATAATTATTAATAAAATAATTAATCAGTTTTCCAACCTTTGTACACATCGCAAAGGTATGTGAGAGACTGGGGATGATAGAAGAATCAATCAACTGGAGAAAATCGGATTGAATGGGATCATGTGCACATAGAGGGATTTTCGAGCATTTTTACCTCTTCAAGTGAGACTGGGGTGAAGAAGGTGATTGTTGAGAAGACATCTGGATGATTTAAGATAAGCAGAAGGGAAGAAGAAAGAACTCTCAATCAATTAATCAATCAGCATTTATCAAGAAATGTGACAGATATTGTGGTGAGTGATGGAAATTAAAAAAAAGAGTCACAAGACAGTCCCTCCACTCCAAGAACTTACAGTCTATATCAGTAATTATTGAATGACCTCATTTTTTCCATGAAATGTGAGTTAGCTTCTCAGATAGGAGGGCATGGGGAGTCAAGGGAAATTTCAAAAGGGATAAAAAAGTTTGGAACAGGCATTGGAGTGAGTGGGATAAAATTAGTTTATTAGGCTGGTACAAAAAGATTACCTGACCTTAGTGAGGGACCATTTGAGATTATGTAATATGAATTTATAGTATAAAGTCAACATCTATTTCAGGAGAAACTGAGACAGCCCTGATCCTGTCCTCTCATGATTGCATGATTCAACTAAAATACCTTGGCCTTTACATGGACAGGCCTCTAGAGAGGTGAGGCATATTTCCTTCTACTATGGTACCTGAATAAGGAATCTCTCCATTGCATCTAGGCACTCAGAATCACAATCTAGTCAGCTGGGGGAATCTTCCTACTCTTCATAATCTTGAAGAATCACTCTAGTATGAATTCCCTGATGGACATAAAGTAGTGTCCTTAGTTTAAAGGTCAGCCCAAACTCAAAGTTTCTTTCCAGAATTAGTGCTCAGATGTTGAGCAAGTACTGTCTTAAAGCTGAAGGTCTTCCCACATTCATTGAATACATAAGGTCTCTCTCCAGTATGAATGCTTTGATGTTGAGCAAAAGATACTTTCAGGTAGAAGGCATTCAGAAGCTATGAATTATTAGAAGTCAAGAAAGATCTGACTTGGTATGGAAGATCTTCCCACACTATTCACATTCATAAAGAATTTCTCCAGTACGAATCCTTTGATGCAGAGTAAGATGTGGCTTCTTCCTGAAGGCCTGCCCCCATTCACTACATACATACGGTTTTTCTCCAACATGAATTTTTTTAAATTTAATTTAATTTAATTTATTTATTTAACATATTTAGTTTTCAGCATTGGTTTTCACAAGAGTTTGAATTACAAATTTTCTCCCCATTTCTAACCTCTCCCCCCCACTCTGAGATGGCGTATGCTCCGGTTGCCCCACTCCCCAGTCAGCCCTCCCCTCTGTAACCCCACTCCCCTCCCATTCCCTCCTCCCTCCCCCTCCTGCAGGGCAAGCTAAATCTCTACTTCCCATTGCCTGTGCATCCCACTTTCCAGTTGCATGCATTTTGTTTTGTTTTTGAATGAGTTCCAAATTCTCCCCCCTCCTCCCCTCCCCAAGAAGTCAAGCAACTCAACATAGGCCACATGTGCATCATTATGTATAACCTTTCCACAATACTCATGTTGTGAAAGACTAACTATATTTTGCTCCTTCCCAACCCATCCCCCTTCATTGAACCTTCTCCCTTGACCCTGTCCCCTTTTGAATCCCATCTCTCTCTCACATAGATATATACATACATTCACACACACACACACACACACACACACACACACACACACACACACACACATATATATATATATATATATATACATAAACATATATATACATATATGCATATTCCCCTCAGCTACCCCAACACTGAGGTCTCATGAATCACACACATCATCCTTCCATGTAGGAATGCAAACAAAGCAGCTCAACTTTAGTAAGTCCCTTGCAATTTCTTTTTCTTGTTCTTTTTCTTGATTACCTTTTCATGCCTCTCCCGACTTAATTCCTCCCACCAGGTGGGCCTGGGGCCAGAAGCAACAACAGCTGTAGCTGCCCCCCCTGCTGCCCCCGGGGCTGGTAGCCGAACCTGGAACTCCTTCCACTCCTGCAGCTTTTCCCACTAACTTTCTCTGCTGTCTTTGGTGTTTGTGGGTTGAGAAGTCTTGTAACTACCGCAGCTCACTGATTCAGGGCACTAGGGCACTTTCCGCCCATCTTCTGGTCTGGTTGGTCGTGGCAGCTCACACTGGGCTCGGCTCCCCACGGCTCCCCTCTGCTCCCAGCTCCGTGTGGGATAGACCTCACCCAGAGACCATCAAGGCATCAAAAAGGCAATATGAATTTTTGATATCTAATAAGATCTGAATAGCAATGGAAGGCCTTCCCACACTGCTGAAATTCATGAGGAAACTTAGCAGGATGTATCCTCTGATGGACATAAAGTAGTGTCCTCCATCTAAAGGCCTTCCTACTTGCATTACACTCTTAAGGTTTCTTTCCGGAATGAATTCTCTGATGTACAGTAAGGCGAGCCTTTCTCCTGAAGGCCTTCCCACATTCACTACATTCATAAGGTTTCTCTCCAGTATGAATTCTTTGATGAGTTATAAAACCTGTATTACATCTGAAGGCCCTTCCACATTCATGACATTCATAAGGTTTCTCTCCAGTGTGAATTCGGTAATGCGTTGTAAGTCCAGATTTATCTCTGAAGGCCTTTCCACATTCACTGCATTCATGAGGTTTCTTTCCACTATGAATTTTGTGATGCTTTGTTAGTTGAGTCTTTTTTCTGAAGCCCTTCCCACATTCATTACATTCATGAGGTTTCTCTCCTGTATGTATTTTGTAATGCTCTGTAAGTTGACTCTCATCCCTGAAGGCCTTCCTACATTCACTGCATTCATAAGGTTTCTCTTCAGTGTGAATTCGGTAATGTTCTGTAAGTCCAGTCTTATATCCGAAGGCCTTTCCACATTCACTGCATTCATAAGGTTTCTCTCCACTATGAATTCTGTGATGCCTTCTAAGGTCAGTCTTAATTCTGAAGGCCTTCCCACATTCATTACATTCATGAGGTTTCTCTCCTGTATGAATTCTGTAATGCTCTGTAAGTTGACTCTTACACCTCCAGGCTTTCCCACATTCACTGCATTCATAAGGTTTCTCTCCAGTATGAATTTTTTGATGAGTTATAAAACCTGTATAATATCTGAAGGCCCTTCCACATTCATGACATTCATAAGGTTTCTCTCCAGTGTGAGCTCGGTAATGCATTGTAAGTCCAGACTTACATCTGAAGGCCTTTCCACATTCACTGCATTCATGAGGTTTCTTTCCACTATGAATTTTGTGATGCTTTGTTAGTTGAGTCTTTTTTCTGAAGGCCTTCCCACATTCACTACATTCATAAGGTTTCCCTCCAATGTGAATTTTCTGATGCACAGCAAGATGCTCCTTGCTCCAGCAGGCCTTCCCACATTCATTATATTCAGGAGGTTTATCTCCAGTAAATTCTCTGCTCCCTGGACAGCTGCTTCCAGGAATATCTGCCTCTGAGATCCAAGGTCCTTCCTTTCTTTCCAAATAGTAGATCACATCTGGTTTAGAAACTGCAAATCCCACAGACACCAAGTTGCTATAATTCTCCAGCATCACATCCCTGTACAAATTTTTCTGAGATAGGCTCAACTGTAGCCACTCCTCTTGGGTGAATTCCACAGCCACATCCTTAAATGTCACTGATTCCTTTTGGGGCCTGGCTGTCAGCACAAGAGCCATTCCCTCTTCTTCAAGGCTCTCAGGGCAGAGGCAGAAATCTGAGTGGTCAGCTTTCCTGGATCCTCTCCTCTGACCGTTCTGAGAGCCCTTGCAGTTCTCAGAGTCCTTACAGTCTTCTTTCTCTGGTTTCTTTGTGTCTCTCTCTCTCTCCTTCTCCTTGGGCTCAGTAATCCTTGTGAATTCTCAGTTCTGCATTCTGTAGATTCTCCAGTCTCTGGATTATCCCTTCTCTGAGTTCTGAGTTCTCTTCTCTCAGTTCTCTGAGTTCTAAATTCAATGGCTATCCTCTGGGTATATATACCCTTTTTCAAGGCCCAAAAGATTCACACCTCTCCTGACCTAATTAGCAAAAGGGTGTGGGCCTGGGGTTTCACACCTAAATAGCAAAAAGGTGTGGGCCTGGTTCTTTAGAACCTAGTTAGCAAAAGGGTGTGGGCGTTACTACAAACAAGCCTCCTCTAGTCAAGCTTTCCTTAAGTAGCCCCACCTGCCACTGATGAATACATTACTTCTCTGTTTACCTTTTAAGAGACATGACAAGCAGAATTATACCATGTGAGGACTACAGAATGAAAGGTTATAAACCAAAAAAACAGGCTGCAATGATTATGAGGGTGCAATGACTATGTAGTAAAATATGATACCCTGCAAGGATATAGTTCTATATCCTTATAGTAATGCTATTCAGGTTTTTGTTGTTGTTGTTTGTTCATTTTCTAGTTGTGTCCAACTCTTTGTGACCTCATTTGGATTTGTTTGTTTTTGTCAAAGACACTGAAATAGTTTGCCATTTCTCCACCTAGTTTTACAGTTGAGGAACTGAGGAAAACAGGATTAAGTGACTGGCCCATGGAGAAGGATCAGGAAGTCAGAGTGATCAGAGTGGCAGAGAGAGAGCTGAGGGAAGCATTGGGATTTGTGAATGATAGCTTCCAGGAAGTCCCTAGAAGGGGGGAAGGTTACAGGTTGACTTGGTTCCTCCATATGTAATACAAGGAAAATTAGGAATCCCTGAATAACCCCTAGCTACTGACAAGCACTCCCAGAAAGAATGGACTCAGATATCTTTGGCATTTAGCAAACCCCCTGGGACTCCATGACTCCACCAAGGAATGTCAATAGATAGGACCATCCCACTGAAGGATAACCTGGCAGACCCTTTCTAGCAGATATCCCTGGGGCTCTGTGACTCCACCAAGGAATGTAAATGAGATTGTCCCACTAGTAGGATAACCTGACTGAATCTTTTGATCAGCCAGGACTTTTGTTCCTGTCCCCCCCCCACCCTGTACCTATATAAGCCAAGCTGTCACCCCAACACATTGCCATTGATTTGTGGTGCAGTACCCCAATGGCCCCCGGCTAATAAATTCTCCACTTAAAACTTATACTCTGTGGTGTGTCTCCCTCGCTTCTGGTACAACACGTATAATACTGTGTGATAAATTTCTTGTTGCTACATTGAGGTAGGCTTACTGGTTTTGGAATATAATTACTGCTATATCAGATTGGAATTACTGATCTTCAGAGGCCCCAGCGAGATGAGGTAGTATTTCGTGTTACCGCCCTGGAGACACACACAGAATTCCGGACCTCAACAGGGAGTCTTTGCCCCCGATCCACCTTCCCTCACTTCAGAGGGCTGGCTCCTGGGGATTTCTTTTCCTAGGACTATGATGTGGAGTGATGGTCTCGGAGAATGGGCTCTTTGCTGACCTGTCCCTTTTCGGCCTACAAAGAATTCTGGTTTTCAGACCTCTAGAGGTAAGGTTTTTCTGGTTTGGTTTCTGGTTTGGGGCTAGCCATTTGGTTCTCTGTTATCATGATAAACCCTGATGAGGCTGTGGTACAGAGCTAGGGGGGCTGGGACTCCACCCTTCCTATTGGGGTGTGAGAAGATTGGGGGTCATATCTTTGAGGAGGAAATCTTTCCTCTGAGGGGACTTGTTTAGCCTTCAATCAGCTCATGCCATTTCATTTTCTGTTTTGTGTTTTGAGATGTGGGGAGATTGGAGGTCGTTATCCCTCCTCCCAGGGAATTTGTTTAGCCTTCAGTCAACCCATGCTGTTGGTCCTCTGTTCTGTGTTGGAGTGTGAGAGAGATTGGGGGTCGTATCTCTGAGGAGGAAACCTTTCCTCTGAGAGGACTTGTTTAGCCTTCAATTCGATCCACACTGTTTTTTGTTGTGTTTTTAGTTCGTCTCTGTTCGCGTGTCTATGTCAAAATTGTGAAATGTCTATGTTTTGTTAAAAAATCTGAAACATAGGCAGCCAGAGATATCAGGCTGCCACTAGGGAAACAGACTCCCTTCCTTGTGGCTCCTGTTTGGCCAACGTGGAACTTCGGGGAATGGGTTAAAATTTGGCAGTTTTAAATTGTTAAAAAGTTTGGAAATTGGTTAGTTGAATTTGGGATCTTTTCAGTAGGGCTTCAGAAAAGGTTAGAGCAGTTAAATCAAACTCCTCTCCTCCCAGATCAGATTAGAAGAGAATGCAGGAGAACTGTAGGGAAAAACTTAAATCACCCTCCCCACCGGGCAAAAGGAGGAGAGGGGCAGAAATTCACAGACTGACAGTCAGTCCTGTGCCCCTGAGTACCTTTGTAGCCCGTCCTTGTGGTAAAGTTTAAAGGTAAAATTTGTGAAAGAGAGAGATAGAAAACCTGTATAAGGAATTTAGGGGGGTTGTAGAATAGCAGCTTGAGACTACCTGTCTAGTCAGGAGTCCATGTGCTCCTCTTGGCTGCCATGTGCTCCTGGCCTCACCCTTCCCCCACCCTCCACATTGAAAGGTTATCAGAGCTGAAGCTAAAAGGAAACTTGTAAAGAAATAAGGCTGGTTAGTTAGTGCTTGGAAGGGTAGGCTCCTTGCACTCAAGGAGCTGCCAGGCCCCACCTAGGGAGGGGCCCTTAGAAAACTAAAATTGGGATGTTAATGTATTAATATATGTGATACATGTATTTATATATTAATGCGTTAATATATAATATCAGAAGTAATAAGACCAACAATTCCTATATTGTATCTGGAAATGTAATTGATGTCATCTCAAATTTATTGTTTCTGTATTTCTAAAATTATACTGTATTTTAATTTGAGTTTGATTATGTGAATTGGATGCTTTTAAAGGATGTGATGAAAAGTTGGTAATTTTAAACTGTCATATTTGGTTTAGAAATGTATCTACCTAGCCTGAAATGAGTAGTTCAAATTTTACATACATAATAATGTTTAGGGCATCGTTACATTTCTATAATATAAAAATATTTTGTTAGAATTGCATTTGGACAATTGCTGTAACCTAAGAATTTATTACCTCCAAGTTTTGTCTGGAAGTTCAGTTGAAATTGTTCTTGTTATAAATCAACTATTTTGTTAAAATGTGGTTTTATAAACAGTAAGCTTTTTCTTTTTCAATGCAGAGAGTATTGGGCCTTAGAAATTAAAATATTACCACTAGTGGTTATGAATCAGATTTGATTTGCTTATCCAACTCAGTTATGATCACTAGATTGGTAATTAATTAGAATCTGTTTCAAGTTTAAATACATTATAATTGCTTGTGGTGTACTTATTTCCAAGTTTGTTATTATATACAAATTGGTTAACATCACATTACCTGTGCTGTTAGAGAATAATTTCTCTTATAATCTGGATGTTGTTAGATTAAGAATTGTACTTAATTAAGAAATTGAGGTTGTTAACTGAACCAAGGATGTTTAGATATTCAATCTTGTGAAAGTTTTCAGAGTAGAGGGATTCCTATAGACAAAGCTTTTAAAAGTCCTGGTAAACTTTGTCATTGTAATAAAAGCTAATTTAATTGGGTCCATTACAACATCTTTTTGACTAAAGGATTTTGTGATATCTAGAAATTCTGTAATAACAAAGAATTGAGTTGTTATACTACCTTGAGAAAGATAGGGGTATAATTTTCAAGCCTGTATCATCTAAAGATGTATTTATGTATGTTAATCTGGAGGTTTATGGACTAATTTGTGAATGAATCCAAATGTTTAAAGGTTATTTTGCTTTAAGAAGGGAAAATACTTTTGAAAAATTTTCTGTAAAATCTTTTTGTATAATTTTAGAAGGCCTGCTGAATTTCCACCCGTAAGCCAATTGGTTGCAGTTCAAATCTATTGTGAGTTCTCGGAGTTTCTGGGTGAGAACCTTATTAGAATTATTAGAATTAATGCCTATCTATAGAAGCACCCATTCAATGTCTTATTCAAGGTTCTTTTTGAGTAAGGAGGTTCAAAACGACAGTCTGAATTCCTTACTCCTCCCCACCCTTAGTTTAGATAAGAAGAAAAGAATTTCACCTTAGCCCACCTGTCAGAAGGGAAGGAAAGGGGAGGGGCAGCAATAAGATGATGGTAGGGGTCAAGAAGCCTCCAACCTGGCTTCTTAAAAAAAACTGATAAGATTAGACTAAGACTTGAGATGGATTTGGCCTGGTAGTTTAATTAGTGAAGTCTGCCATTTGATGGAGAAGAACCCACCCTCAGGGGGAGGTGAGATGGCACATCTTTTTAATAAGTGTTCCCTTTTTAAAGAATGAGTTATCACGAAAAACAAATCCCCTTTTTCTGTGTCTTTGTGTGTTTAAGAAGCTGGAATGGGATTCCAGTATACACAGTTATGACAATGAAAGTACTAACTTATGAATTGTTTTGTCTTATGGCTGAAATGTAAAGGAAGACTGAGTACTAGATTTGAAAGATTTGGAAAGGTAAATTAAGGTTGAGGGAAAATAGGAAAGGCAGATAAGAAAGTTTGGGGACAAATGGGAGTTAGCTAAGCCTCTCCTGTCCCAAGAATGATAGTTTCAGATGGTCAAAGTAAGTTGGAGATGAGTGTGAGGAAGTATTTAGAAGATGGAAAAGTTATGTAGCTTGATTTGATAATTATTAGCTCAATAAAATTTGGGCAGTCTTACCTGAAGGATATTTATTTGCTATTTAAGATATTTTGGGACTACAATTTAATATTGTCTTAAGCTCTGATTACAGGACTAGGTCACATGAAGCCAGTAATGGTATGGCAGGCATTGCAAGCTGAGAACTTGAACGGTCTGTGCCTGGGAAAAGTCTTGAAGATGACCTTGGACACAGCCTAGGTAGGATCTTCCTGACTTTATTTCCCAACTCTGCTATTTCCTTTCTGAAAAGGAAAGTCCCCACCTGGTTACACCTAAGTCCTGCTTTCAGCACCTGGTGACTATAAGATTGGCTATCAGATATGACTCATATCTGGAATCAAACAGAGCTAAGGAAGTTCTTTCCCTCTGTTAAGATATATGACATAGTCTCTTGTTTCTTTCATAGCAAATTTAAATTATCAAGAAGTTTTGTAAGCACTATGCTAAATCTGTTAGGTAATAGATAGATGAATATTGAAATATCTCTGAGTTATTATAATGGGATACAGGTATGAATAGCTTACAATTTTAATTTATGTTCATGACCAAATAAAACACTGAAATAATATAGAGATAACATCCTCCAAAAGGGGAAAATGATTAGGCAAAGCAAATAAGGCAAAGATGTAATGTGATCAATGTCTAATAAAAGGAAGGGATAGCGAATTTTGAAAAAGGCAATAGAATCAGATTGATTCCCCTAAGAATTATGTACAGATGTGTATGATTGGCTCTAAAAATTTATCAATTCTGGAAATTCGAGCTGTGTGTTTTGGTAATAAGATCTTAAATTTGGATGCTAACACAAGAAAATTGTATAAAATAGTGGTACAAGTGAAAATATATCCCCTTTGTAAAGTTTCTGTAAGTTATAGTAAGTTAGAATTTGTCTGAGAATTTCTAGATCTGAACCAGAGAAGCAGAACTCTCCTTTACCATCAAGGGACCAGATAACTACAATCAGGCATCTGGGATTTTAAAATACTGCTTTAAATGAACATTGTGTCTGTAATTTAAAGTTACTCTGAATAAAAAATGTGCAATTAATTGCTGGAATTGAATCAGAAACATTTTTAGCTTTGTTAAGAACGGTTTGTGGACTATTTGTAAATGCCATCAAACAGCCATGGCATGGCTAAAAGTTTATGATGTTATATATGATTGTTAATAATGATTGCATTACTTTGTATGGTTCAGGTTTAAGTTTTCTTGTTGTCCAATTTATGAATGTAAAATATGTGACATGCAAATCTCCCCCTCTATGGTGAGTCATCTAGGTAATTGGTCTGTACCTGACCCAATGCAATTGTGCAGTTTGTGAATTATGGGAGAAACTTTATTGTAATTGTTTGGACTCAGTCCTGTGTGGCTGGGATACTGAACTACTTCTTGTATTTGTTTGAACTTGGCCCTGCGTGGCTGGGACCTATGTTGTGTTTCTTTTCTTACTCATCAAATTACATATGTTCTCGGAACCCCGTGTGAGGAGTGGACATCTGGGCCTATAGGAGACCTCGCCCTGCGGTTCCAAGAGCCTGAGAGGGACAGCACCGGATGCGGATGGCTTTCTCACGGGATCCGGAACCAGAACCTGAGCAAAGACCTGCTTTATCCCTTCTGAGTCCTTGTGTTCCCAAGACTGTTTTCCTGAATTTTTATTATGTTCCCTCTGCTTACTTACAATTAGTTTACAATTTCTGCCCATCCCTGGGGATGTCCAAATACAGAAAAGGGAAAATCTGACTCCACCTAGATAGGGATTTTATTATTGGATTAATTGGTCCTTAGGTGAAACTTTCAGTTTGCCTTTGACCATAAAGGGGGAAAGGTGGAATGTTTTATACCATTTTTTTGAAATTTCTGGAGTGCAGTACCCGGGGAGGCTCCTTGGACTCTCCTTGAGTCTTCCAACTAGGTCTGGCCTTCCCCTGGGGCCAAGGACCTAGTGTTCCTTTTATTGTCACCCCTGCTTAGCGTTTTGGTTGGCCTCCTAATTTTTATTGCTATGCCCCATCAGGTTGTTCCTTTTTCAAGGATTTGAAACCCCCCATGAAAAAAAAAGTGGGGAATGTAATACAAGGAAAATTAGGAACCCCTGAGTAACCCCTAGCTACTGACAAGCACCCCCAGAAAGAATGGACTCAGATATCTTTGGCATTTAGCAAACCCCCTGGGACTCCATGACTCCACCAAGGAATGTCAATAGATAGGACCATCCCACTGAAGGATAACCTGGCAGACCCTTTCTAGCAGATATCCCTGGGGCTCTGTGACTCCACCAAGGAATGTAAATGAGATTGTCCCACTAGTAGGATAACCTGACTGAATCTTTTGATCAGCCAGGACCTTTGTTCCTGTCCCCCCCACCCTGTACCTATATAAGCCAAGCTGTCACCCCAACACATTGCCATTGATTTGTGGTGCAGTACCCCAATGGCCCCCGGCTAATAAATTCTCCACTTAAAACTTATACTCTGTGGTGTGTCTCCCTCGCTTCTGGTACAACACGTATAATACTGTGTGATAAATTTCTTGTTGCTACATTGAGGTAGGCTTACTGGTTTTGGAATATAATTACTGCTATATCAGATTGGAATTACTGATCTTCAGATTTTATCCTCTGGAGTCCAAATAAGTGTTATACTTCCTCTGCCTTCTGCCTAGAAAGTTTTTCATACTTTGTGATTCTGAACCATCCAGGGATGTTCGTGGTCATCCTCAAGTTCATGAATCTTGCCTTACTGATACAGTCCCTCTTCAAAAGTGTTTGCTTTTGACTAACCTTCCCCCAATCTGCCCCTACTTCTATCAACCTTACCTTAAACAGCTTCCTCCCTACTTTCCTGTAGGGTAAGGTACCCAGTTGAGTGTGTAGGTCATTCCCTTCTTAAGCCAAATGCAATGAGGGTAAATTTCACTCATTCCCTTTCACATCCCCCCTCTTCCCTTCCATTATAACAGCTTTTTCTTGCCTCTTCTATGTGAGATAATTTACCCCATTCTATTTCACTATTTTTCCTTCTCCCAATATATTGCTCTCTTCCCCCTTAATTTTATATTTTAGATATTATCCCTTCATATTCAACTCACTCTGTGCCCTCTGTTTATATATATATTATATATATATGTGTATGTGTGTCTATATATATATGTATATATAGATACACACATGTACATACACATACATATATGTTTGTATGTATGTGTATATGTATATATATATTTGTGTACAAATACATATAGACATATAGACACACACACACACACACAAACACACACATACACATTCCTTTCAACTACCCTAATACTGAGAAAGGTCTCAGGAGTTACAAATATCATCTGGCCATGTAGGAATGTAAACAGTTCAAACTCAATGGTTTCTCTTTCCTGTTCATGTTTTCATGCATCTCTTAGTTCTTATATTTGAAAGTCAAATTTTCTATTCAGCTCTGGTTTTTTCATCAAGAATTCTTGAAAGCCTTCTATTTCATTGAATGCTCATTTTCCCCCCTGAAGTAATATATTTCATTTTGCTGGGTAGATGATTTTTGGTTTTAATCCTAGCTCCTTTGACTTCTGGAATATCATATTGCAAGCTCTTTGATCCCTTAACGTAGAAGCTGCTAGATCTTGTACTATCCTGATTGTGTTTCGACAGTACTCCATTGTTTCTTTCTAGATGTTTGCAATATTTTCTCCTTGACCTGGGAACTCTGGAATTTGGCTACAATATTCCTAGGAGTTTTCCTTTTGGGATCTTTTTCAAATAGTGATTGGCAGTTTTTTTTTCAATTTCTATTTTACTGTCTGCATGTAGAATTTAAGGGCAGTTTTCCTAGTTAATTTCTTGAAAGATAATGTCTAGGATCTGTTTTTGATCATGGCTTTCATGTAGTCAAATAATTTTAAAATTATCTCTCCTGCATCTATTCTCCAAGTCAGTTGTTTTTCCAATGAGATATATCTCATTGTCTTCTATTTTTTCATTCTTTTGGGGTTTTTTTTATAATTTCTTGATTTCTTATAGAGTCCTTAGCTTTCATTTGCTCCATTGTTATTTTTAAGGAATTATTTTTTCGGTGAGTTTTGGACCTCCTTTTCAAATTGGCTCACTCTGCTTTTTATGGCATTCTTCTTCTCATTGGCTTTTGGATCTCATTGGCCATTTGGGTTGGTCTATTTTTATGGTGTTATTTTCTTAAGTATTTTTAGGGTCTCCTTTAGGAAGCTGTTGACTCATTTTTCATGATTTTCTTGCATCACTCTCATTTCTCTTCCCAATTTTCCCTCTACTTCTCTTACTTGATTTTCAGTATCCTTTTGAGCTCTTCTCTGGCATGAGACCAATTCATATTTTCACTGGAAGCTTTTGATGTAGGATCTTTGACTTTGTTGTCTTCTTCTGGTTGTATGTTTGTACTTTGTCACCAAAGTAAGATTCTGTAGTCTGGGTTTCTTTTTTTACACTGCCTGTTCATTTTCCCAGCCAATTACTTGACTTTTCAACTCTTTGTCAAGGTATGATTCTGCTTCCAGAGAGGAGAGTGCTCTGTCTCAGGCTTCAGGAGTTTTAAGTAGCTGTTTTCAGAGATAATTCTATGCACCTGTAAATTTTCAGTTTTTCTGAGATGTTATGATTCAAGGAGCAGTGTTTACTCCTCTCCTGGCCTTTGCTCTGGTCTGTGAGTGATCTCAAGCACTCTTCTCTGCCCTGGAACTATGAGGAGGATTCCCTCTCCACAGTTGCCACAAGCTCTGCCACACTAACACTCCTCCTCTCCACAGGAAGGCCACCTAGGACTGTGACCCAGATCCAAGCAGAGCAAAGTAAGTCAATCCTGCCTCAGTGCCAATGAAGAGATCCCTGTAGTCCAACTATGATCGGCCACTTGATCACCCCACTGTCTGTGGGCTTGAACTCTGGAAGCAGCCACTGCCACTCCTGCCACCTCCAATACCCCTGGGCTGGGGCCAGACTGTGCTCTTCTCTCACCAGGTCCAACAGAGTTTTCCCACTAACCTGTTATGTTGTCTTTGGTGTTTGTTGGTTCAGAAGTCTGGAGACTGCCGTAACTTCCGGTGTTTCAGTCCTCTGAGGCCAGCTTCAGCCCCATCTGTGCTGGCACAGGCCACAGTATGCTGTGCTCTGCTCCCAAGCCTGGTGCAATGAACCTTTCTGATCAACCATCCAGTATGACTTAGGCCAGAGATTTGCCTCACTCTTTCATTTGGTGGATTCTGTAGCTATAGAATTTGTTTAGAGTTATGTTTTATATTTATTTGAAGGGGTTTAGGGGAGAGCTCAAGCAAGTCCTAGCTTTTATACCACCATCTTGGCTCTGGCCCCGGGAGATTTTTTCTTAAGGAGTTGATTGGTGCCTTGTTCAGTTAATTTTTCTAAACTCATGATTATTATTTATTTTATTTTGTCTTCCATTAATCTGGGCAATTTATATTTTTGTAAGTATGTATCCATTTCATTTAGATTGTCAGATTTATTGTCATAAAGTTGGGCAAAATAGCTCTGAATTACTGCTTTAATTGCCTTTAATTGGTGGGGAATTCATCCATTTCATTTTTGAGGCTGTGTAATTTGGCTTTCTTCTTTCTTTTTTAAAATCAAATTAACGAAAAGTTTATCTATTTTATTGGGTTCCCCCCATAAAACCAAGTCTCAGTTTTATTTATTAGTTCAATATTTTTACTTTCAATTATATTAATCTCTCCTTTGATTTTCAGAATTTCTAATGTGGTATTTAATTGGAGATTTTGAGTTTGTTCTTTTTCTAACTTTTTTAGTTGAGTGCCCAATTCATGGATCTCCTCTTTCTCTATTTTATTTGTGTAAGCATTTAGTGATATAAAACTTCCCCTACGTACTGCGTTGCCTGCATCCCAGAAGCTTTGGTATGCTGTCTCACTATTGTTATTCTCTTTGATAAAATAATTGATTGTTTCTATGATTTGGTGGATGCTGTCTCACCATTGTTATTCTCATTGATTAAATTATTGATGGGTTTTATGATTTGTTCTTTCATGCACTCATTCATTAAGATTAGATCACTTAGTTTCCAAGTCATTGTTGGGCTATCTTTCTTTGGCCCTTTATTATTTATTATTTCCATGACCCAACTGCATCATGATCTGAAGAGGATGCATTAAATATTTCTACCTTTCTGGATTTGATGGTGAGGTTTTTATGCCCTAATACATGGTCAATTTTTGTGTACATGCCATGTACCACTGAGAAAACCCTAACCTTTCCATTCCCCTTCAATTTTCTTCAAAACTCTATCATCTCTAACTTTTCTATATTAACTTTGTGAACTTAACCATGAACTCCTTTCACTCTGTCCTTGCAGTTTTTCCCACTAACCTTCTCTGTTGTCTTTGGTGTTTGTGGGTTGAGAAGTCTGGTAACTGCCACAGCTCACTGATTCATGGTGCTGGGTTAGGATGCATGGCCCACTCTGGGCTCTCCTCTGCTTGGCTCCCAGGTCAGTGCAATAGACCTTACCCTGGGACCATCCAGGCTGTCCTGGGCTGGAGCCCTGCTTCCCTCTGCTATTTTGTGCGTTCTGCAGTTCTAGAATTTGTTCACAGCCATTTTTTATCAGTGTTAGGATGGTCCTGGGGGAGAACCCTAGGCAAGTCCTTGCTTTCCAGCTGCCATCTTGATTCTGCCCCCAGGTCATGCAAAAAAAAAATATTTATAACAGTTCTTTTAGTGCTGGTAAAGAATTGGAAATTCAGGAAATGCCCATCAATTGGGGAATGGCTGAACAAGTTGTGGGACATGAATGTAATGGAATACTATTGCACTATAAAAAACGATAAGCATGTGGATGTTGGAGAAACAGGAAAGACTTATATGAACTGATGCTGAGTGAAGTGAGTAGAAGCAGGAGAACATTATACGTAGTAAAAGCAATATTGTGCGATGATCAACTATAAATGACTTAGTTCTTGTCAGCATTACAATAATCCAAGACAATTCTGAAAGACTCCTGATGGAAAATGCTATCCACATCAACAGAACTTTGGAATGTGAATGCAGATCAAAGATTAATAATCGCATGCCATTTTCTCAGATCCTGAATTGCCTGGTCTGTTATTCTGAAAAAGTAAAAAATAACTGCAGGAATTGGTGTGACAACTTTGCTTAGTTTGTAATAATCCAATGGAAATTACCAAGTACAATCTGAGGAGTTTATATAGTGAAGTACTCCAGGCTCACAGGCTCATTCATCTCCTTTATTAGGGTTCCTTCCCAACCTCTGGAACTGGATATTTTTATTTACCTTACTAGATGGTTCAGGCAATTCCATGGGCTACCATTTACCCCTACCCCCAACAACCTGAATGAACAGCTAGGTGGCACAATAGATAGAGTGCCATGCCTGAAATCAGGAAGACTCATCTCCCTTGAGCTCAATATAAGCTCAAATCTGACCTCAGACACTTACTGGCTATTGGACGCTGGGCCAGTCACTTAACCCTGTTTCCCTCAGTTCCTCATGTGTACAACTAGGTGGAGAAATGGTGAACTGCTCCAGTGTCTTTGACGGAAAAAAAACATACCCCCAAGGCCAAATGAGGTCATAAAGAGTTGGACACAAGTAGAAAATGACTGAAAAAGAGCAACAAAAACCTGACTAGAATTATTGTAAGGATATAGAACTAGATCTTTGCAGGGTACTATATTTCACCACATAATCATTGCCACAGGCCCATCTTTGTACCCTGTGTTTCAGCCCAAAAATTGGTTCAGAAACTTTCATTGTGATGTCTTCACATGGTATAATTCTGTTTGTGATGAGTCTTAAAAGGTAAACAGAGAAGTGATATGTTTACCAGTGGCATATGGATATGCATTTAGCTCTTGTGCATTTTGAATTTCAGGCCTAGAATTCTCAGAACACCAGCATTGTCAGTATATTTGATTCTAATCAGTGATTAAGGATGTTCCCCTTCCAGCCCCCCATTTAATAGGCCTTTGGTGGAGCTAGTTAAGGAAAGCTTGATTAGAGGAGGCTTGTTTGTAGGAAGGCCCACACCCTTTTGCTAATTAGGTGTGAAACCACAGGCCCACACCCTTTTGCTAATTAGGTCAGGAGATGTGTGAATCCTTTGGGCCCTGTAAAAGGGTATATATACCCAGAGTACATCCATTGAATTTAGAAGTAAGAGAACTGGGAATAGAGAACTCAGAAGTCAGAGAGCAGATAATCCACAGATTGGAGAATCCACAGAATGCAGAACTGAGAATTCACAAGGAGAAGGCAGCCCAAGGAGAAGGCAAGAAATACAGAGAAACCAAAGAGAGAAGACTGCAAGGATTCTGAGAACTGCAAGGGCTCTCAGAACTCTGAGTGGAGAGGAAGTGGGCAAGCAGACAACTAGGATTTGTGACCCTGCCTTCTGGTGGCCTCTGTCCTAGGAGCCTTGTAGTAGGAGGGCAGAGTTTATAATCTCAAAGAGGATCATAAACATGTCTGAAAGGTTCGGAACCGCCGGATATAAGAAACTCTCAAAGTAGAAGGCAGAAGAATCAAAACATTTATTTAGGCTCCACAGTAACCAACCCATGAACCAGCAACCCCATTTTGATATATTGATGAAAAGCTTCCAGGCCCAATATGTACGCCTTGAAAGAGTAACCAGGAGGCTACAGAGAAGCATGATTGCGTAAAGCAAAATCATGTTTCCCCCTCTATGGTAATAAGATTACCCCACTGGCCTGAAGTCTTTGTTCAGCTTTCTCCCGTAGGTCAGCTCTGCTACTGGCAGCTCCTGCTTCAGCTGTGGCTGTGTCTGTAACTGACGTAACTGTCGTAACTGCCTCTGTAACTGCCTCTGGCTCCAACTGTCGCTGTAACTGTCGCTGTAATGGCCTGAAGTCTTTGTTCAGCTTCCTCCCGTAGGTCAGCTCTGCTACTGGCAGCTCCTGCTTCAGCTGTGTCTGTGGCTGTAACTGACGTAACTGTCGTAACTGTCGCTGGCTCCAACCGGAAAAGGAAGAGAGGATCTTCAAGCTGTCCTCTCCCCTCTTATAGAGTTTTTGACATCATCAAGCACCTCCTGAACGACCAGGGCCGATTGGTTCTTGACTTGGCCCCTCCCCCTAGCATAGCCGTTAACACCTCCCCTCAGCCAGCCCCATGACTCATCACACAGGAAGTTCTGGTCCCTGGAATGCTCTTTGGGCTTCCTGCCCCGGAAGAGCAAGCCACAGTGTCCAGAGGCTCAATGAGGTAAGCTGAGTCATTCAAAGAAAACAAAGGCCATTCTGGCTACAGTGGAGAGGAAGTGGGCAAGCAGACAACTAGGATTTGTGACCCTGCCTTCTGGTGGCCTCTGTCCTAGGAGCCTTGAGGAAGAGAGAATGGCTCCTGTGCTGACAGCCAGGCCCCAAAAGGAATCAGTGACATTCAAGGATGTGGCCGTGGAATTCACCCAAGAGGAGTGGCTACAGTTGAGCCCATCTCAGAAAAATTTGTACAGGGATGTGATGCTGGAGAACTATAGGAACTTGGTGTCTTTGGGATTTGCAGTTTCCAAACCAGATGTGATCTGCCATTTGGAAAGAATGGAAGCATCTTGGATGCCAGAGGCAGATATTCCCAGAAGCAGTTCTCCAGGGATCAGAGAATTTGCTGGAGATAAACCTCCTGAATGCAATCAATGTGGGAAGGCCTTCTGGAGCAAGGAGCATCTTGCTGTGCATCAGAAAATTTACACTGGAGAGAAATCTTATGAATGTATTGAATGTGGGAATGCCTTCAGAAACAAGACATATTTGATAAAGCATCAGATAATTCATACTGGAGAGAAACCTTATGAATGCAGTGAATGTGGGAAGGCCTTCAGATATAAGACTGGACTTAGAGCGCACCACCGAATTCACAGTGGAGAGAAACCTTATGAATGCAGTGAATGTGGGAAGGCCTTCAGATATAAGACTGCACTTAGAGAGCATCACAGAATTCATACTGGAGAGAAACCTTATGAATGCAGTGAATGTGGGAAGGCCTTCAGATATAAGACTGGACTTAGAGTGCATCACAGAATTCACAGTGGAGAAAAACCTTATGAATGCAGTGCATGTGGAAAGGTTTGCAGTAATAATACTCAACTTACAGAGCATTACCGAATTCATACTGGAGAGAAACCTTATGAATGTCATGAATGTGGAAGGGCCTTCAGATATAAGACAGATTTGATAAATCATCAAAGAATTCATACTGGAGAGAAACCTTATGAATGCAGTGAATGTGGAAAGGCCTTCAGATATAAGACACAATTTAAAGTGCATCACAGAATTCATACTGGAGAGAAACCTTATGAATGCAGTGTATGTGGGAGGGCCTGCAGGAATAATACTCAACTTACAGAGCATTCCCGAATTCATACAGGAGAGAAACCTTATGAATGTCATGAATGTGGAAGAGCCTTCAGATATAAGACAGATTTTATAATTCATCAAAGAATTCATACTGGAGAGAAACCTTATGAATGTAGTGAATGTGGGGAGGCCTTCAGAAGAAAAGCACACCTTACTGTCCATCAGAGAATTCATTCAGGAAAGAAACCTTAAGTGTGTAATGCAAGTAGGTAGGCATTTTGATGGAGGACACTACTTTCTGTCCATCAGAGAATTCATCCTGCTAAGTTTCCTCATGAATTTCAGCAGTTTGGGAAGGCCTTCTCCTGCAATTCAGATCTTATTAGATATAAAAAATTCATGTTGGAGAAAAACCTTATGTATGTAGTGAATGTAGGAAGGCCTTCAGGAAGAAGCCACATCTTACTGTGCATCAGAGGATTCGTACTTGAGAAATTCTGTATGAATGTGAGTATTGTGGGAAGACCTTCCATCCCAAGTCAGATCTTTCTCAACTTCAAATAATTCATAACTTCTGAATGCCTTCCACCTGAATGTATCTTTTGCTCAACATCAGAGCTTTCATATTGGAGGGAGACCTTATGAATTCAGTGAATATGGGAAGACCTTCAGCCTGAAGACACTACTTGCTCAACATCTGAGAACTAATTCTGGAAAGAAACCTTTGAGTTTGGGCTGATCTTTAAACTAAGGACACTTCTTTATGTCCATGAAAGAATTCATACTAGAGTGATTCTTCAAGGTTGTTAAGAGTAGGAAGATTCCCCCAGCTGACTAGAATATGATTCTGAGTGCCTAGATGCAATGGAGAGATTCTTTATTAAGGTACCATGGCAGAAGGAGCTATCCCTCACCTCTGTAGAGGCCCATAAAGGGACAAAGATCTGGTGTTATCATCCCCTGGACCTTCAGAGAAGGAAAGAATATGCTGGCTGAGCCAGAGATTGCTAAGTGGATGGGTTTGAAAGTATTAGTATTAACTTTGATCCCTGAGCACATCATTTTCAAGGCTCTTGTGGGCAACGTCTTGGCCAAGTGATGAGCCTGAGCCTTAGGTGTGATGAATAATTGTTGCCTTTGCTTCAGGATTATTTTACTATCTAAGCTGTTTCTAAATTGAAATGGCAAAAAAAATCTATTTGTATAATAAGTTAGCAAAGCCTGGAAGTTTTACTGAAAGAGAGAGAAAAGTGGGGTCAGAAATTGACCTCCAAACCTGGCTTTTAAGGTCAGTAGGACTAATTTTTAGTAATTGGCTTTTTGGACATTCTTTGAAAAAAATTAAATTTGATTGTGGGGTACTGGTAAAGCAGTTAGGTATTACTACAAAGGGTAATTAATTACTGGAATTAAATCAGAGATTTTTTTTATTTTAGGGAAAAGAATTTCAATGTAAGTCTCTTTAAGATGGATAAGTTGTAGAAAATTTTTGTGTTGATTGGAAAAGCTAAATGTGGCTGTTTGAATTGAATTATAGTTAGAGGAGGCTAGAATGTAAAGTGTATCCAACAAAACTGAAGTGTACCAAATTTTTTTATATGGAGGTACCAAGGGAGGAACTTGATTAGCTGTAACTAGTGAGGATTGCTGTTTAAGGCAAAAGGTACTTGGGACCAAAACTAATTTTGTTTTGAATTTAAATTTGAGTATAGTTGTCTGCATTAAATCCATATCTGAGAGAAATGCCACAAGCTACTTAGAGGGAATGTGATCCTGTATGGTTAACAGGTGGAGGTATGCAGTTGGGAAAAAGCTGAGGGGACAATCTTAGTCCCAATCTAGGATAGGATCCTCTTGGCTCTGCTCTTCCCCCTTGAGTTCCTTTGGGAAGGAATATTTTCCCACCTGACTATTCCTGACTTCAAATATGGAAACAGATACCGCATAATTGAAGAATCTAACTATATTTGAGTTTGAACAAAAGCCAAGGATGTTTTATCCTGTCATATTTGGCATATCATATGTCCCTGCTTTCTTACGTTCTGTAGCAAGTCTGTGTGATTGGAGCAAGCAGCGAGTAAAAGATATGAGCTCTTTTGTGTTATCTTATTGGGAATATGTGTAGAAAGTTATGCAAACTGCTTAAGATTCACCCTAAGATATTTCCTTTTGTTTAAAGGATTCTAAGAGCAGTACTTTTTTTAATACCATAGGCCTGGGACTAGTGTTCCTGTGTGTGGCCCTGTATAAGTGAGGCTAATTTATATTTTTAGTAGTGGTATGGAGACAATTATTAGGTCAAGGGCTTGTGAGAATATTATTTTGTTATTTGGTTAATATCAAGCTGATTCCTACAAGAAGAAGAAACTGTGGAAGTGGCTGATCAGGAGACTTCATTGATGCTCCCTGCCAGACAGCCATATTGAAAGAGACTTTTGAAATTTAAAGGGACAATTGTATTATCATTTTCTTTTGGGTCTCTGTATTTGTACTTATAAAGGGGACTGCCCCCTTTGATTTGTCAATATGTTGATCAATCCTGCCCATATTTATTAAAAAGGGTAATGGGGATACCAGCATGACGGGAAAGAAAATGTGGTATAGAAGTGTGATGAATGAAGAAGATAGCTGGCTGGATAATTCATATCAGCAATGGTTTGTGAAGTCTTCAAAATGTTGTCAATAAGAGGTGGGATTGTCTGAGGTAAATAAAATGTGAAGAATTCACAGGGAATATATGTATAAATATCTATATCTATATCTATACTATAAAATGTTTAAAAATCAAGAAATAGGGAAATAGGGAAGTGGAAAATTCTGAAGCCATGAGAGTCTGATGGCTCAGCCGCTGGGAAAGTTTACCCTGAAACTTTTTGTTCTCTCTTCTGGTTCTGGTTTAAAGATTTGCTCAATAAGAATAGGGTCACTGTGACCTGCTTTCCTTTATTGTAAAAATACTGTAAAAGAGTGGAGAGGGTCTCCCCTCCCCTTATTCTATTCTCTTTCTTTATTTAGATTTATAGGTGTCACCTCAGTTGTAATCATTAACGAAGGGAATGAGAATTGGAGTTTCTGTGCCTCCATTTCCCAGTTCTTTGTCTAGCTTTCATGCTCAGATTGTAAGCCTGCCACCCAGCCAATGGTGAGAAGGGTCAAAGGTGGGCAGGAATTATCTTGTGTTAGGTATAATTATTGATGCATTGCCTCTTGTATTTGACCTCCCTTGCTAGATCTGTTCTGGCAGAGGATGCCCTGTTCTCAAGAATTGAATAAAATTTGTTTCTGTTCCCACCCTGAGATGGCTCCTTATTATAAATTAATTTTTTAATTGGTGAAGGTCTTTCATCCCACACACCAGATATCAAGAAAATGGGATTTTGAAGGGATTAAGTGTGGGAAGCTGCTGGAGGCAATCCAGAGATAAGGGACAATGGAGGCCTAGGCTAGTTTAAGGGTAACAGATTTGGTCATAGATATTTTGATAAGATCAAGGGTGGGAAGTAACTGGACAATGGAGGGTTAGGCTAGGTTAAGAGTAAATAGACATTTAGACCCAGGGATAATGAAAGGCTTATGGCCTCAGGCAAACACTTCATCAAGTAGGACCATTCAAGAAGAGTCCCAGAGCCTACACCCCATCAAAAACATGAAAGTTTTGAAAATTAAACATGAGTTTATTAACATACCAAGTCAACCTCTTGCCGAATCCAAGATTCAAACCGAGGGAATAAAAATCCATATAAAGGCAAAGGTATTTTGACTGGATCATGGGAACATGAGAGAATGGGATTAGTGCTCTCTCAGCTTCTCCTGAAATAGATGTTGACTGTATGCTATAAATTTATATCACATAATCTCCAAAGGACCCTCACTAAAAACAGGTAATCTTTTTGTACCATCCTAATAAACTAACTATCCCACTCACTCCAATGCCTCTTCCAAACTTTTTCTTCTCTCTTGAACTTTCCCTTGACTACTCATTCCCTCTTATCTGAGAAGCTAGCTCACATTTCATGGAAAAATGAGGTCATTCAATAATTACTGATATAGATTGTAAGTTCTTTGAGTGGAGGGACTATCTTGTGCCTCTTTTTTAAATCCCCATTACTCACCACAATATCTGTCACATTCCTTAATAAATATTGATTGATTAATTGATGGAAAGTTCTTTCTTCTCCCTTCTGCTTATCTTAAATCACCTAGATGCCTTCTCTACAATCACCTACTTCACCCCAGTCTCACCTGAAGAGGTAAAAATTCTTAAAAATCCCTCTACATGAACATGATCCCATTCTATCTGATTTTCTCCAGTTGATTGATTTTTCTATCATCCCCAGTCTCTAACTTACCTTTGTGATGTTTACAGATGTTGAAAGACTGATCGATTTATTTTATTAATACAAGGATCAGTGATACTCTCAAATGCCAAAGACCCTTCATGGTGGTAGGCTCACAGTGTATATGCCCTTGGAAAAGTGGGTAATCCTGATGCTGGCAATCTACACTGATTGGTTAACAAGTAAGGAGAGAGAATGAATATTTCAATGAACATGGATCTATTCAAGTTCATTATGTCATTTACTTCTAAATTGCCCAGCCCTGAGCAATCTAATCAAAAAATGTATCCCCACCCAAACCTGAGTAGAACATAATGGGCAGGAATTCACCTAGATAAGATGGTTTAGGGGGGATAAATTTTTGGCAGAGGTGAGGAATGTCCTTCAAAGGCTGGGCTTAGAACAAAGAAACAGGACAGGGAAAAAACCTGGATCTCCCCCATTCTCATTCCCCTATTTCAGTCTATTGAGAGACAGAACCTCTTTAATGAATCAATAACTGACATGACAAGCACGTCATCAAGGATTTCTAACTATAGGGCTTGTGAGGGGAAACAACATGTGGAGAAGAGGGAAAGATTGACTAGTGCTTTGAGAAAATCAAAAGGGGCCATCCCCTTTGATAAGTAGTCCTTACAGATAAAAGGAAGAAAAAGAAGAATAAACAGTAAAAAAGAAGATTATTGCTTTCGCAGAAGTCTTATCCCATATAACTTTCTAATTCTTTGGAGACATCTGATGCAGCCCTCTGGTTTGGGTTTGGTCTCAGCAGTTTACAGCTGACTGGCTTCTCTGGTTCAGGCCACTGGTACATATCCTCTTCTCTGCTAAAAATCTCCTACAAAATTGGTTAAAACAATTTTAAATTTGCTTTTCCAATAGCCAGGTCAAGAAACCTTAAGTCTCTGTTACTAGAAAATAAAATTTGGAAACTTTTAGACCAGAAATTTTACAGTTTTAGGTTGACCAATTGTCATATTGATATATTAAAGAAACCTGGATACAACCCAAAAATTAGAACCCAATTTTTATACTTGGCAATGTTGATTCCCCAATTAGGAAGGTGATATTCTGCTAAGCAATCAATAACAGAACACTTTTTATAAGAAGATGTACTGTAATATGAAAAGAAATTTAAAAGTTGCAAAATTAACTTCAGTTGTAAGAGAAATGTTCTGAGATGGGGGGATAGAGCCAAGGCGGCAGCTGGAAAGCAGGGACTTGCCTAAAGCTCTCCCCGGGACCCTCCAAACACCTATAAAATGCCTCTGAAGAAATTCTAGAACTTCAGAACCCACAAATTAGCAGAGGGGAGCAGGGCTACAGCCCAGGACAGCCTGGATGGTTGCTGGGTAAGGTCTATCACACTGTGGTGGGAGTAGAGTGGAGGATAGTCCAGTGTGGCCTGTGCCCAGACCAACCAGATCTGGAACTGGGTGGAACAGGCCCTAGCACCCTGAATGAGTGAGTTGTGGCAGTTACCAGACTTCTGAACCCGCAAACACCAAAAACAACAGAGAAGGTTTGTGGGGAAAAGCTGCAGGGACAGAGTGAAAGGAGTTTGAGGTTGGCCACCACCCAGGGACAGCAGAGTGGTGCAGCTCTGAGGCTTCTTACAGAGCTACAGCTGCAGTTGCTTCCAGCCCCAGGCCCACCTGGTGGGTGGAATTAAGTGGTTGATCAGAATAGGAGTGCAGAGCCTGCTTAGATCTGAATCATGGTCCTGATTGGTGGTTCTTGTGGGAGGAGGAGCACTAGTGTGGCAGAGCTAGCTGTGTAGAAATATGTCTGAAAACAACACTGCATCCCCTCAAGATTGGAACAAAGTACTCTCTACTCTACAAGCAGTCATACCCCCACAAAAAAACTCAAGGGTCAAGTAGTTGTCTGGGAATATGGCTAGGCAGCAAAAATGGACTCAGATTCAGACTCAGACTTTGGAATCTTTCTTTGGTGACAAGGAACACCAAAGCATACAGCCAGAAGAAATCAACAAAGTCAAAGAGCCTACATCAAAAGCCTCCAAGAAAAACATGAAATGGGCTCAGGCCATGGAAGAGCTCAAAAAAGAGTTGGAAAAGCAAGTTAGAGAAGTAGAGGGAAAATAGGGATGAGAAATGAGAATGACACAAGAAAACCATGTAAAGCAAGTCAATGACTTGCTAATGGAGACCCAAAAAAATACTGACAAAAATATTGAAGAAAACGACACCTTAAAAAATAGACTAACTCAAATGGCAAAAGAGAGCCAAAAAGCTAATGAGGAGAAGAATGCCTTGAAAGGCAGAATTAGCCAAATGGAAAATTAAGTCCAAAAGACCACTGAAGAAAATACTACCTTAAAAATTAGATTGCAGCAAGTGGAAGCTAGTGACTTTATGAGAAATCAAGATATGATAGAACAGAACCAAAGGAATGAAAATGTGGAAGACAATGTGAAATATCTCATTTTAAATATCACTGACTTGTAAAATAGATCCAGGAGACATAATTTAAAAATTATTGGACTCCCTGAAAGCCATGATCAAAAAAAGAGCCTAGATATCATCTTTCAAGAAATTATCAAGGAGAACTGCCATGATATTCTAGAGCTAGAGGGTAAAATAAAAATTTAAACAATCCACCAATCATCTCCTGAAAATGATCCCAAGAAGAAAATTCCTAGGAATATTGTCACCAAATTGCAGAGCTCACAGATCAAGGAGAAAATACTGCAAGCAGCAAGAAAGAAACAATTTGAGTATTGTGAAAAAACAATTAGGATAACACAGGATCTAGCAGCTTCCACATTAAGGCACTGAAGGGCTTAGAATATGATATTCTGGAGGTCAGTGGAGCTAGGATGAAAACCAAGAATCACCTACCCAGCAAAACTGAGTATCATGCTCCAAGGCAAAATATGGATTTTCAATAAAATAGAGGATTTTCAAGCTTTCTCAGTGAAAAGACCAGAGTTAAATAGAAAATTTGACTTTCAAACAGAAGAATCAAGAGAAGCATGAAAAGGTAAACAAGAAAGAGAAATCTCAAGGGACTTACTAAAGTTGAACTGTTTTGTTTACATTCTCACTTGGAAAGACAATGTGTATGATTCATGAGACCTCAATATTAGGGTAGCTGAAGGGAATATGCCTATATATTTGTATGTGTGTGAGTATGTGTGTGTGTGTGTGTATATATATATATATTTATATATATATATATATATATATATACATTATACATATACGTGTGTGTAAGTATGTCTATGTGTATGTCTATATATATATGTCTGTATATACATACAGTTATATATATATAGACAGAGGGTACAGGGTGAGTTGAATATGAAGGGATGATATCTTAAAAAATAATATCAAATTAAGGGATGAGAGGGGAATATATTTTGAGAGGGAGAAAGGGGAAGATAGAATGGGGTAAATTATCTTGCATAAAAGTGGCAAGAAAAAGCAGTTCTGTAGGAAGGGAAGAGGAGGCTGGTGAGGGGGAATGAGTGAATCTTGCTCTCATTGGATTTGGCCTGAGGAGGGAATACCATACACACTCAATTAGGTATCTTATCCCACGGGAAAGAAGGAGGAAGAAGATAAAAAAGGGGAGATGATAGAAGGGAGGGCAGATAGGGGGAGGAGATAATCAAAAACAAACACTTTTGAAAAGGGACAGGGTCAAGGGAGAAAATTGAATAAAGGCAGATAGGTTAGGAAGGGGCAAAATGTCATTAGTCTTTCACAACATGAGTATTGTGGAAGTGTTTTACATAATGATATGCATGTGGCCTATGTTGAATTGCTTGCCTTCTTAGGGAGGGTGGGTTGGGAGGGAAGAGGGGAGAGAATTTGGAACTCAAAGTTTTAAAAACAGATGTTCAAAAACAAAGAAAAGAAAAGGTTTTGCATGCAACTAGGAAATAAGATACATAGGCAGTGGGGCATAGAATTTTATCTTGCCCTACATGAAAGAAAGGGAAAAGAGGATGGGACGGGAGTGGGGTGACAGAAGGGAGGCCTGACTGGGGAATGGGGCAACCGGAATATACACCATCTTGGAGTGGGCAGGAGGGTAGAAATGGGGAGAAAATTCACAATTTAAACTCTTGTGAAAATCACTGCTGCAAACTAAATATATTAAATAAATTAAATAAAATTAAATTAAAAAAAAAAAGAGCCTGGACAGCATCTTTCAAGAAATTATCAAGGAAAAGTTATCTGATATCTGAGAACCAGAGGCTAAAATAATCATTGAAAGAATCCACTGATCATGTCTTGAAAGAGATTCCCCAATGAAAAGTCTAAAAAATATCATAGCCAAATTCCAGAATTATCAGGCCAAGGAGAAAATACTGGAAGCAGCCAGAAAGAAACAATCCAGATATCAAGGAACCATGGTCAGGATTACACAGGACTCAGCTGCTTGAACATTAAAGGACCAGAAGGTTTGGAATATGATATTCTAGAAGGCAAAGGAGCTTGAATTACAAACAATAATCAACTATCCAGCTAAACAGAGCATAATGTTGCAGAGGAAAGGATGGATATTTATTGAAATGTGGGTCTTTCAAAAGTTTCTTGAGGAAAAGACCAGAGCTGAATAGAAAATTCAATTTTGAAATACAAAACCCAAGAGAAGCATAAAAAGTTTGATAGGAAAGGAAAAACAATTTATCTAATAAGGTTAAACTGTTTAAATCCCTACATGGGAAGATGATACTTGTAACTCTTGAGAACTATATCTCTGTAAGGACAGTTAGAAGGGCTATACATAAACAGAGGGTGAGGATATGGGTTGACTTTAATGTGTTGATATAAAAAAATTAAGGAGTAAAAATGTATTGTTTTGGGGAAAAGAGGGAAGGGGGAGGCAGAGTAGGGTAAATAACATCACATGAAGAGGTGCAAAAGACCTATTACAGTAGAGGGAAATAAGAGGGGTGTGTGAGAACATTGTTTCACCCTTATTCTCATTGGATTTGGCTCAAAGAGGGAATAACATACACACTCAGCTGGGTAGAGAAATCTATCTTACCCTGAGGCAAGTAGGAGGGGAAAGAAAATGGAAGGGGGGGTTGCTGAGAGAATGAATGGCAAAAGTAGCACAGGAAAAGGTAAAGAAAAGGGAAGGTTGATAGAAGGGAGGGAACACTGAGGGAGGTGGTGGTCAGAATCAAAACACTGGTGAGAAGGGACAGGGTGAATGGAGAGAGAATATTAAAAGCAGGTGGGGGAAACAGAATGGAGGGAAATACACAGTTAAGAACCATAGCTGTGAATGTGAATGGGATGATCTCTCCCATAGAAAGCAACCAGATAGCAGAGTGGATTAAAAAACAGAATCCTATACTATTTTGCTTACAAGAAACACATTTGAAGCAGAGAAATACACACAGAATAAAAGTCAAAGGCTGGAGCAGAATATATTGTGCTTTAGCTGAAGTAAAAAAAAAAGCAGGGGTAGCAATCCTGATTTCAGACAAAGCAAAAGCAAAAATAGATCTAACTAAAAGAGACAAGAAAGGAAACTACATCCTGCTAAAAGGTACCATAGACAATGAAATAATACCTATACTAAACAAAAATGCACCAAGTGGTATAGGATTCAAATTCTTGGAGGAGAAGTTAAGTGAGTTTCAGGAAAGAATGGCCAACAAAACTATACTAGTTGTGGACCTCAACCTTTCCCTCTCAGAATTAGACAAATCTAACCATAACATAAAAAAGTTAAAGTAGAAAAGTTACGGTAGAAAAGTTATAGATAATAGAGCTTTGGAGAAAATTGAAGGGGAATGGAAAGGTTAGGTTTTTCTCAGTGGTACATTGCATGTACACAAAAATTGACCATGTATTAGGGCATAGAAACCTCATAATCAAATCCAGAAGGGTAGAAATATTTAATGCATCATCTTCAGATCATGATGCAGTTGGGCCATAAATAATAATAAATAATAAATAAATAAATAATAAAGGGCCAAGGAAAGATATTCCAAAAATGGATTGGAAACTAAATAATCTAATGTTAAATAATGAGTGCCTCAAACAACAAATCCTAGAAACAATCAATAATTTTATCGAGGGGAATAATAATAGTGAAACAGTATACCAAAATTTCTGGGATGCAAATAAAGCAGTACCTGGGGGAAGTTTTTTTATCTCTAAATGCTTACATGAATAAAATAAAGAAAGAGGAGATCAGTGAATTGGCCACTCAACTAAAATAGCTAGAAAAAGAACGAACTCAAAATCTCCAATTAAATACCAAATACCAAATTCTGAAAATCAAAGGTGGGATTAATTAAATTCAAATTAAAAATGATTGAAATAATAAATAAAACTAAGACCTGGTTTTATGGGTGAGGGGAACCCAATAAAATAGATAAACCTTTGGTTAATTTGATTTTAAAAAAGAAAGAAGAAAGCCAAATTACCAGCCTCAAAAATGAAATGTGTGAATTTCCCACCAATGAAGATGCAATTAAAACAATAATTTTGAGCTATTTTGCCCAACTTTATGACAGTAAATAAGACAATTTAAATGAAATGGAAAATATTTACAAAAATATAAGTTGCCCAGATTAAGAGAAGAAATAGGTAATAAGTATGATTCTAGAAAAATAAACTAAACAAGACACCAATGAACTCCCTAAGAAAACATTTCCAGGGGGTAGAGCCAAGATGGTGGTGTAAAAGCTGGGCCTTACTTGAGCTCCCCCTAAACCCCTTCAACTACCTGTAAAACATGACTCTAAACAAATTCTAGAGCTACAGAACCCACAAAATTAGAGTGAAGCAGCTCTCCAGCCCAAGTCATCCTGGAAGGTTCATGGGAAGAGTTTATTCCACTAGGCTTGGGAGCAGAGCACAGTCTAGTGTGGCCTGTGCCAGAACAGATGGGCCTGGAGCAGCCATCAGAGGACTGAACCACTGGCAGCTATGGCAGCCTCTAGACTTCTCAACCCAGAAACACCAAAGATATAATAAAAGGTCAGTGGGGAAACTCTGTTGGACCTGGGTGAGAGAAGAGCACAGTTTGGCCCTAGCCCCGGAGCACTGGAGGTGGCAGCAGTGGCAGTGGTTGCTTCCAGAGCTCCAACCCACAGACAGTGGAGGGGGGAGCAAGTGGCTGATCAGAATGGGACTGCAGGGATCTCTTTGCGGCTGCTGAGGCAAGATTCTGTTGCTTTGTCCTGCTTGGATCTGGGTCACAGTCCTGGGTGGCCTTCCTGGAGTGAAGAGGAATGTTAGTGTGGCAGACCTTGTTGTGGTTGTGTAGAGGGAATCCCTTTCACAGTTCCAGGGCAGAGAAGAGTGCTTGAGATCACTCATAGAGCAGAGAAAAGGGCAGGAGAGGAGTAAAAACTACTCCTTGGATTATAACAACTCAGAAGAACTGAAAATTTATAGGTGCTTAGAAGTAGCTCTGAAAACAGCTACATGAAACACCTGAAGCTTGAGAGAGAGCACTCTCCACTCTGGAAGCAGGGTCATACCTTGACAAAGAGCTCAAAAGTCAAGTAAGTGGCTGGGAAAATGAGGAGGTAGTGTAAAAAACTCATAATGTAGATTCTTACTTTGGTGACAAAGAAGATCAAAATATACAACTAGAAGAAGACAACAAAGTCAAAGATGCTACATCAAAAGCCTCCAAAAAATATGAATTGGTCTTAGGGCATAGAAGAGTTCAAAAATGATTTTGAAAATCAAGTAAGAGAAGCAGAGGAAAAATTGGGAAGAGAAATGAGAGTGATGCAAGAGGATCATGAAAAAAAGTCAAGAGCTTGCTACAGGACACCCTAAAAATACAGAAGAAAATAACACCTTAAAAATAGACTAACCCAAATGGCAAAAGAGATCCAAAAAGCCAATAAGGAGAAGAATGCCTTAAAAAGTAGAAAGGACACAATTGAAAAGGGGGTCCAAAAGCTCACTTAAGAAAATAATTCATTAAAAATTGGAATGGAGCAAATGGAAGCTTAGGACTCTATGAGAAATCAAGAAATTATAAAACAAAACCAAAAGAATGAAAAATTAGAAGACAATATGATATATCTCATGGGAAAAACAACCAACCTGGAGAATAGATTTGGAGAAATAATTTGAAAATTATGGGACTACCTGAGAGCTAGTATCAAAAAAAAAATAAACCTAGACATCATCTTTCAAGAAATTAACAAGGAAAACTGCCCTCAAGTTCTAGAACCAGAGGATAAAAGAGAAATTGAAAAAACCAGTAAATAATCATTTGAAAAAGATCCCAAAAGGAAAACTTCTAGGAATATAGTAGCCAAATTCCAGAGTTCCCAGGTCAAGGAGTAAGTATTGCAAACAGTCAGAAAAAAACAACTCAAATATTATGGAAACACAATCATGATAATACAAGATCTAACAGCTTCTACATTAAGGGATTGAAAGGCTTGCAATATGATATTCCAGAAATCAAAGGAGGTAGGATTAAAACCAAGAATCACCTATCCAGCAAAATTAAATATAATACTTAAGGGGAAAAATGGATCTTTGATGAAATAGAAGGCCTTCAAGTATTCTTGATGAAAAAACCAGAGCTGAATACAAAATCTGACTTTCATATATAAGAACTGAGAGAAGCATGAAAACATAAACAGGAAAGAGAAATCATAAGGGACTCATTATAGTTGAATTCATTACATTCCTATATGGAAAGACGATATTTGTAACTCGAAACCTTTGTCAGTATTAGGGTAGGTGAAAGGAATATGTATACATACACACACACACACACACACACCATATTTTCCCATGTATAAGACGCACCTTAATTTTGTGGCCGAGAATTTGAAAAAATGTATTCCATAAAGTTATTGAAGTCAAGTTTTATTTATTTGCTCATAGCTTTCAGGCATTTTTGGCCAAGTCTGGTGTGTGCACGCATGCTTAGTCCATTCTGTTTCATGAACCTGAAGAACCAATTGTGTTCTCTTTTAAAATCAGTAACTTCTTTTTCATCAGCAATTCTTCTTGCCTCATGCTGAACCATCTTTGTGGACACAGGAATTCCAATTGCTCTTTGATCTTCAATCCATATCTTCAATTCCCTCCCTAAATCAGGCCATTTTGCTGACTTGCCTCTCATGGCCTTCTTCTGCTGTGGTGTTTTCAGTAGGGTTTCTTCTTCCCGTAGCCAGTCTCAGATTGTTTTCTCAGTTGGAGGAGGACCAAACTTACGTTCAGCAGCATGATTTCCATTCACTTTCGCAAACTGGATCACTTTTAACTTGAATTCAGCACTGTATTAAAATCTTTTCTGAGCCATTTCTGGGCAGAATGTGGCAAAATGTAATCTAATATACTGGTTACAAATGTGAAACAATGAGCGCACAGACAACAAGCATGAAAAAATGGGAAATGCAAGTAAAAAAATCTATAACCACTGTATAAGACACACCCAGTTTTTAGACACGAAATTTTTTTAAAAGGGTGTGTTTCTTCTACATGGGGACTTATGGCATGTGTGTGTGTGTGTGTGTGTGTGTGTGTGTGTATGTGTATGTATATGTATATATATACATATACATACACATATATATATATACATACACACATATATATACACATACACATACACACATATGTGTGTGTATATACATATATAGACAGATGGCAGACGGTGAGTTGAATATGAAGGGATATCTAAAAAACAAAATTAAGGGGTGAGAGAGGAATATATTGGGAGAAGGAAAAAGAGTGAGATAGAATGGGGTAAATTATCTAACATAGAAGTGGCAAGAAAAAGCTATTATAATGGAAGGGAAGTGGGGGGTGTGAAAGGGAATGAGTGGGGGGGTGGAGCCAAGATGGCAGCAGGAAAGCAGGGACTTGCATGAGCTCCCCCCCAGGTACCTCCAAAAACCTAAAATGTTTAATAAAAATGGCTCTGAACAAATTCTAGAACTGCAGAATCCACAAAATAGTAGAGGGAAGCAGGGCTCCAACCCAGGACAGCCTGGATGGTCTCTGGGTAGGGTCTATCACATGGAACTGGGAGCAGAGTGGAGCAGAGCCCACTGTTTTTTCAATTCAAACTCTTTTTTTTAGTCCAGTCCTTTTATTTTATTTGATTTCTGGTTACATTGCATTTTTATTTATTTTGTTAAACATTTCCCAATTACAAGTTTGAATGAATGAATGAATGAAACATGTATATTTTATTTTTTTATTGGATTTTAATATTTAATTTATTTAATACATTTAGTTTTCAGCATGGTTTTTCACAAGAGTTTGAATTACAAATTATCTCCCCATTTCTACCTTCCCGCCCACTTCAAGATGGTGTATATTCTGGTTGCCCCGTTCCCCAGTCAGCCCTCCCATCTGTCACCCCACTCCCCTCCCATCCCCCTTTCCCTTCTCTTGTAAGGCAAGATAAACTTCTATGCCCCATTGCCTGTGTATCTTATTTCCCAGTTGCATGCAAAAACTTTTTTTTGTTGCTGTTTTTGAATGCCTGTTTCTAAAACTTTGAGTTCCAAATTCTCTCCCGTCTTCCCTCCCTACCCACCCTCCCTAAGAAGGCGAGCAGTTCAACACAGGCCACATGTGTATCCTTATGTAAAACCCTTCCACAATACTCATGTTGTGAAAGATTAACTATGTTTTGCTCCTTCCTAACCTATCCCCCTTTATTCAATTTTCTCCCTTGACCCTGTCCCTTTCGAAAGTATTTGTTTTTGATTACCTCCTCCCCCTGTCTGCCCTGCCTTCTATTGTCCCTCCTTTTTTATCCTCTTCCTCCTTCTTTCCTGGGGGGAGAGATACCCAGTTGAGTGTGTATGGTATTCCCTCCTCAAGTCAAATCCAATGAGAACAAGATTTACTCATTCCTCCTCACCTGTCCCCTCTTTGCTTCCTAGAGAACCACTTTTTCTTGCCAATTTTATGTGATGTGATTTATCCCATTCTGTCTCTCTCTTTCTCCCTCACTCAATATATTTCTCTCTTATCCCTTGATTTTATTTTTTAGATATCATCCCTTCGTATTCAACTCAGCTTGTGCCCTCTGTCCATATATATATACACACACACCTACAGATATACATACATAGACACACATCTATGTATATATATATGCATACACAAACACACACACACATACACACACACACACACACATATATATATATATATATATATATATATATATATATGCATACTCCTTTCAGCTACTATGATATTGAGGTCTCATGAATCATATACATCATCTTTCCACGTAGGAAATTAAACAAAACAATTCAACTTTAGTGAGTCCCTTATGATTTCTCTTTCTTGTTTACCTTTTCATGCTTCTCTTGATTCTTGTGTTTGAAAGTCATATTTTCTATTCAGCTCTGGTCTTTTCACTGAGAAAGCTTGAAAGTCCTCTATTTTATTAAAAACCCATATTTTGCCTTGGAGTATGATACTCAGTTTTACTGGGTAGGTGATTCTTAGTTTTAATCCAAGCTCCATTGACCTCCGGAATATCATATTCCAAGCCCTTTGATCCCTTAATGTGGAAGCTGCTAGATCCTGTGTTATCCTGATTGTTTTTCCACAATACTCAAATTGTTTCTTTCTGGCTGTTTGCAGTATTTTCTCCTTGACCTGAGAGCTCTTGAATTTGTTGACAATATTCCTAGGAGTTTTGTTTTTGGCATCTATTTGAGGAGGCAGTCTGTGGATTCTTTCAATTTCTATTGTACCCTCTGGCTCTAGAATATCAGGGCAGTTCTCCTTGATAATTTCTTGAAAGATGATATCTGGGCTCTTTTTTTGATCATGGCTTTTGGGTAGTCCAGTAATTTTCAAATTGTCTCTCTTGGATCTATTTTCCAGGTCAGTGGTTTTTACAATGAGATATTTCACATTGTCTTTCACTTTTTCATTCCTTTGGTTCTGTTTTATAATTTCTTGATATCTCATAAAGTCACTAGCTTCCACTTGCTGCAATCTAATTTTTAAGGTAGTATTTTCTTCAGTGGTCTTTTGGACCTCCATTTCCATTTGGCTAATTCTGCCTTTCGAGACATTCTTTTCCTCATTGGCTTTTTGGAGCTCTTTTGCCATTTGAGTTAGTCTATTTTTTAAGGTGTTGTTTTCTTCAGTATTTTTTCATCATTTTTTTTGGGTCTCCTTTTGCAGGTCATTGACTTGTTTTTCATGGTTTTCTTGCCTCATTCTCATTTCTCGTCCCAATTTTTCCTCTACTTCTCTAACTTGCTTTTCCAACTCCTTTTTGAGCTCTTCCATGGCCCGAGCTCATTTCATGTTTTTCTTGGAAGCTTTTGATGTAGGGTCTTTGACTTTGTTGACTTCTTCTGGCTGTATGTTTTGGTCTTGTTTGTCACCAAAGAAAGATTCCAAAGTCTGAGACTGAATCTGAGAGCATTTTCGCTGCCTGGACATGTTCCCAGACAACTTACTTGACCCTTGAGTTTTTCACCTGAGTATGACTGCTTGTAGAGCAAAGAGTACTTTGTTCCAATTATGAGGGGATGCTCCATTGATTTCAGAGCTATTTCTATACAGCCAGCTCTGCCACACTAGCACTCCTCCTTCCCCAAGAACCACCAAACTGGACCTGACGCAAATTTTAAGCAGGCTCTGCACTCCTGCTCTGATCCACCACTTAATTCCTCCCACCAGGTGCACCTGGGGCTGGAAGTAACTGCAGCTGTAGTTCTGTAGCTGCACCACCCCCGCTGCCCCTGGGGCAGTAGCTGAACCTCGAACTCTGTCCCAGGCAGCTTTTCCCCACTAACCTTCTCTGTTGTCTTTGGTGTTTGTGGGTTGAGAAGTCTGGTAACTGTGACAGCTCACTGATTCAAGGCACTAGAGCCTGTACCACCAGGCTCCTGGTCTGGTTGGTCCTGCCGCCACACACGCTGAGGTCCTTTCCCCTCTGCTCTGTATGTGATAGACCTCATCGAGTGACCATCCAGGCTGTCCTCGGCTGGATCCCTGCTTCCCTCTGCTATTTTGTGGATTCTGTAGTTCTAAAATTTGTTCAGAGCCATTTTTAATAGGTTTTTGGAGGGACATGGTGGGGAGCTCATACCAGTCCCTGCTTTCCAGCTGCCATCTTGGCTCCGCCTCTGTAATTCAAACTCTTGTGAAAATCAATGCTGAAAACTAAATATATTAAATAAATTATGAAAAAAAGAAAGGGAATGAGTGAACTTTACACTCATTGGATTTGCCTTAAGAAGGGAAAAAGATACACACTCAATTGGGTATCTTACCTACAGCAAAGAAGGTGTGAAGGGGATAAATATGGGGATGATAGATGGGAGGGCAGATCAGGGGAGGGCATAGTCAAGAGCAAACACTTTTGAAAAAGGACTGTATCAGTAAGACAAGATTCATGACCTTGAGGACAACCAAGAACATCCCTGAAGGGCTCAGAATCACAAAGTATGAAAAACTTTCTAGGTAGAAGGCAGAGGAAGTATAACATTTATTTAGACTCCAGAAGACAAAATCCCAAGACCAGTAATTCAAATCTCATATAGCAGTAATTATATTCCAAAAACAGTACGCCCACTTCAATGTAGCAAAAAGGAAATTATAACACAGTATTATATGGAGGAACCAAGTCAACCTGTAACCTTCCCCCCTTGTAGGGACTTTCTGTAAGCCATCACTCATGAATCCTAACTCTTCCCTCAGCTCTCTCTGCAGCCCTGTTCACTCTGACTTTCTGCTCCTTCTCCTTGGGCCAGTCATTTAACCCTGGTTCCTCATCTATAAAACTAGGTGGAGAAATGACGAAGTGCTCCAGTGTCTTTGACAAAAACAAACAAATCCCCAAATTCAAATGAGGTCAGAAAGAGTTGGACAAAACTAGAAAATGACTGAACAACAACAACAACAAAAACATGAATACCATTACTATAAGGATATAAAACTATATCTTTGCAGGGTATGATATTTCACCACATAATCATTGCCACAGCATCATCTTTGTACCCTGTCTTTTCAGTCCAAAAATTGGTTTATAACCTTTCATCGTGATGTCCTCACATGGTATAATTCCGTTTGTGATGCCTTTGAAAAGGTAAAGAGGGAAGTAATGTATTCACCTGTAGCATATGGATTCACATTTATCTCTTGTGCACTGTGAGCTTCAGGCCTAGAATTCTCAGCACACCAGCACTGTCAGTGATGCTAACCAGTCATTAAAGATCTTCCCTGCCCATTTAATAGGCCTCAGGTGGGGCTAGTTAAGGAAAGCTTGATGAGAGGAAGTTTGTTTGTAGGAATGCTCACACCCTTTTGCCAACTAGGTGCTAAGCCCCAGGTCCACACCTTTTTGCTATTTAGGTGTGAAACCCCAGGCACACACCCTATTGTTAACTAGGTGCTAAGTCCAAAGGCCAAACCCTTTTGCTAATGAGGTTATGAGAGGTGTGAATCCTTTGGGCCCTGAAAAAGGGTATATATACCCAGAGGATAGCCATTGAATTTAGAACTCCGAGAACTGAGAAAAGAGAACTCAGAACTCAGAGAAGGGATAATTGGAGAATCTACAGAATGCAGAACTGAGAATTCACAAGGAGAATTCAGCCCAAGGAGCAGGAGAGGGAGAGCCACAGAGAAATCAGAGTGAGAAGACTGCAAGCATTCTGAGAACTGCAAGGACTCTCAAAACTGTGGGAGGAGAGAACACAGGGAAGCAGACCCCTAGGATTTGTGACTCTCCCTTCTGTGGGCTCTGTCCTGGGAGCCTTGAGGAAGAGGGAATGGCTCCTGTGATGACAGCCAGGCCCCAAAAGGAATCAGTGACATTCAAGGATGTGGCCGTGGAATTCACCCAAGAGGAGTGGCTACAGTTGAGCCCATCTCAGAAAAAGTTGTACAGGGATGTGATGCTGGAGAACTATAGGAACTTGGTGTCTTTGGGATTTGCAGTTTCCAAACCAGATGTGATCTACCAATTAGAAAGAAAGGAAGCATCTTGGATGCCAGAGGCAGGTATTCTCAGAAGCAGCTGTCCAGAGAGTAGAGAAGTTACTGGAGATAAACCTTCAGAATGTAATGAATGTGGGAAGGCCTTCTGGAGCAAGGAGCATCTTGTTGTGCATCGGCAAATTCGAACTGGAGAGAAACCTTATGAATGTAGTGAATGTGGAAAGGCCTTCAGATATAAGACTGGACTTACAGTGCATCACAGAATTCATACAGGAGAGAAACCTTATGAATGTAGTGAATGTGGGAAGGCCTTCAGATATAAGACTGGACTTACAGAGCATCACAGAATTCATACTGGAGAGAAACCTTATGAATGTAATGAATGTGGAAGGGCCTTCAGATATAAGACACATTTTTTAAAGCATCATAGAGTTCATACTGGAGAGAAACCTTATGAATGTAGTGAATGTGGGAAGGCCTTTAGAGAGAAGATGCAATTTATAATGCATCACAGAATTCATACTGGAGAGAAACCTTATGAATGTAGTGAATGTGGGAAGGCTTTTAGACAGCAGATGCAACTTACAGAGCATCACAGAATTCATACAGGAGAGAAACCTTATGAATGTAGTGAGTGTGGGAAGGCCTTCAGATATAAAACTGGACTTACAGAGCATCACAGAATTCATACTGGAGAGAAACCTTATGAATGTAGTGAATGTGGGAAAGCCTTCAGGGGTAAGACACACCTTACAGTGCATCACAGAATTCATACTGGAGAGAAACCTTATGAATGTAATGAATGTGGAAACGCCTTCAGATATAGAAGTGCACTTACAGAGCATCACAGAATTCATAGTGGAGAGAAACCTTATGAATGCAGTGAATGTGGAAAGGCTTTCAGATATAAGACTGGACTTACAGTGCATCACAGAATTCATACAGGAGAGAAATCTTATGAATGTAGTGAATGTGGGAAGGTCTTCAGATATAAGAGTCTACTTACAGAGCATCACAGAATTCATACAGGAGAGAAACCTTATGAATGTAGTGAATGTGGGAAGGCCTTCAGGAGAAAGGCACACCTTACTGTACATCAGAGAATTCATTCAGGAAAGAAACCTTAAGAGTGTAATGCAATTAGGAAGGCCTTTAGAAGGAGGACACTACTTTATATCCATTGGAAAATTCATCCTGCTAAGTTTCCTCATGAATTTCAGCAGTGTGGGAAGGCCTTCCATTGCAATTGAGATCTTATCAGATTTCAGAAATTTATGTTGGAGAAATACCTTAGGTATGTAGTTGCATTGGTAACTAAGGAGTTTCTTACTGTTTTATAATGATTAATTGAATGTCTTTGATTGAGCCTTACTAGGTACAAAGCCCCAGGCCCAAACCCCTATCTATTAGGTGCTAAGCCTATGTGGGCATGAAGCCCTTAGGGTCCTCATTGGAGTTGCTAAGACCAGAGCCAATAGTGGGACCCTGGGTTCTGGTCACTCAGATGACTTTGGTGATGGCTAAAGAGTGTATTAAAAGAGATAACAGAGCTATTTGCTAGAGGCCCTCACTCCTCTAGGTGGGGGACTCTGGGTAGTTGTTCTCAGAGCCTCCTGGCTGAACTCAGATGTTGATGCTTTTTGGTAACTATGAATTGTAATTTGGTCTGTTTCTAATGTATGTTTGTATTTGTGTTTGCTCTGAAGTTCAGGTGGCTGGCTTTTCCTCCGGAACTAAATGAGTCTATATGTATATGTTGGATTAAAATAAGATTGTTAAACCCTTAATGTTACTTTCCTTAGTAAAGAAGATCAAAAGAACTTGTGCTGGCAGAGTTCTTGTTGTTAGGCTTGTGTTGGTCTTTCACCCCCACAACAGCTGCTAGCAAAATTGTTGCAACAGTAGTGAATGTGGGAAGGCCTTCAGGAAAAAGTCACATTTTACTGTGCATCAGAGAAAATTCTTTATGAATGTGAGTTTTATGGGAATGAAGAGGGCACAATCTCTGGGGTCTTCCAACTGGATTTGGGCTTCCCCTAAGGCCATGGGCCTTGCAGTATCATTGGGCCCAAGTCTCTGCCTAGCCTAGCCCTCTATTGTCCAGCTGTTTCCTGATCACTTAATCCTGATCAAAATATCTATCCCCTAGCTCCCTTACCCCAGCCCTCTATTGTCTGTATGTCTCCATGGAGCCTTCAGCTATTGCCCACCCTGGAGTCTGACCTCATCTCAGTCCCATCAAGCTCCTCCTTAGACTCCTCCTCAAGTCCCTCCCTAAACCCCTCCTCTAGTCACCCCAGACCACCCCTCAATCCCTCCCACAATCTTTGTGTATATAATCTCCATCTTGCTTCCATGAAGGCGCTCAGATTCAGTAGGTTGAATCTGGCCCGCTTGTGGAAACAGGTGTCACAAAGGGTGGGATTTCTTAAGGCAACCCATTATGGTGAATCCCTAATAAACGTTGTCTTTTCCCTTGGCTGAGAAGACTTGAGTCGAATTCTTTCGGCAGGACCTGGCATGTTGGTATTTTGGGGTCTTGAGCACCCCTAGAAACCTATGGTTCCCTACCATATTCATTTTGATTAAACCTCTTCATTTTTGGTTCCCTGAGACCTGGAGTACTGCTAATCTCAAGTTCTTCTCCAGCCAAGACTGAAGGTATGTGGGCCTCTCCCTCTTCCAATCCCCTTCTTGCTCTCTAAGCATTTTCAGGGTGCTTTTGGGGCCTGACCTCAGCAGGTCCCAGTAGGTCAGACAGCTAGGAGGCTGTCTTGTTGTACTCAGCCTGAGGCTCTCAGGTGGTTCTCAGTCCAGTGGCTATATTGGAAGCCATGGACCTAGGCACGGCTTCTGAAGTATGGAGGACATGGACAGATGCCCCATACAGAAGCATATGCCAGATTATTTCAATTCTCTTCGCACTAGGGAATTGGGAAACTCCAGCAGGTACGTTCTTGTGGTTTTTTTTGTCTTGTTTTATTTTGTTTGTCTCTTACTTACTTACTTACTTACACGTACTTACTTACTCTTAACCTCTCCTTTACTACGGAGGAAGAGACTTCCAGCCCAAACGCCTGAAATGGCTCAATCTTTATTAATTCCCAAAAGTTCACCTTTAAAAGGTTGTAGGATGTTTGTTGCTAGAGCTGCCCCACACAGGGGCAATGAGGGTGAACAGGGCATTTTGGATGACCCCCTTCTTATGGCCCCCAGGATTTCGGCCCCTCCCCCCTTGGCGACCCATGCTCAGGTCCCAGCCAAGGGTCTTGTTGAGATGGCTCCCTCTGTGGCCCCTTTCCCTAAAGGGACCCCTACTCAGGTTTTGGCCTCATGGCCTACCTCTACTACAGGCCCTGCAGTATCTATCACCATGGGCCCTACCCCCAAGGCAATCCCTACTCAGGTTCCAGGCTTGGGCCCTGCCCCCATGGCAATATCTCCTCCCCTAGCCCCTCTCTTTGAGGTGGCACCCACTTGGGTCTCTGGGATATCTTCCCCTCTGACCTCTATCCCTCCTCAGCTATCAGCTGATTTTCTCCCTTGTCAGCCTCATCCCCTGGCCTTGCAGTCTAATCTAGTTCAGCCAGCACTGCCCAGCCCCTCCTCCCTCACAAGAAGTGGGACTTCCTATATCCCTCCTCAAGCCTCAGTCTCCACAGCTCCCTCAAGGCTTTTTTCCCCTGAGGGAAGTGCCTGCCTCCTCTATGGGGACAATCAGGGTACATGTTCCATTCTCCATTTCAGAGATCATTCAGATTAAAGAGAAGCTGGGGAGATACTTAGAAGACCCCACTAAGTTTACTGAGGGTTTTAGGGATCTGTCCCTACAATTTATGCTTTCTTGGGGTGAATCGCACATCCTCTTCTCTATCTATTCTACCACTGAGGAGAAGCGGAAGATATGGGAACAAGCCCCAAAATTTGGGGATCGTTTGGCTAGCGATAACTCCATAAAATACCCCCCCAGGAACAGCTGCTGTTCCCACTAGTGACCCAGGATGGAATTATCAAAAGAGAAAGGTTAGAGAAAAAAGAGACCATATGGTAATTTGCCTGTTAGAAGTCCTAAAAACAGCATTTCAAAAGCAGATAAATTTTCAAAAAATTTGGGAAATTACTCAGGGAGAAAAGGAAAACCCTGCCCTTTTCCAAAACTGGCTAGTAGAAGCTATTAAGAAGTATACACATTTGGATCGTGATTCTGTTGAAGGGGCAGCAATCCTTAGCAGGTATTTCATTAATCAGTCTGCCCCAGATATTAGGAGGAAACTGCAGAAATTGGCAATGGGACCACAGACACCTCAGGCCCAATTACTGACTTGGCCTTTGGAGTGTATAATAATAGAGACCTGGTTGCAACAGAGGAAAGAAAATGCAGGGAAAGGGCTAGAGACAGAGAACATGCTCTATTTTTGGCTGCTGCCTTGGCCAGGAAAAGACCCAAGGAGTACCCTTCCAGGGGGCCCCCTTGAAGGAAGCCTGGCAGTGTGGGCCGTGGGGAAACCTGCCTTCTATGTCACAAGGAGGGTCACTGGCCCAAGGAGTGCCCCTCTAGGGCGGCCCCCTGGAGGAAGCCTCCAGGATCCATGCCTCCAGGACCATGTCCAGCATGTAACCAGGAGGGTCATTAGAGGAAGGATTGTCCCCAAGGTTGGAAAAGTGGTAGAGCCTCCTCCCAGTACCCTGTCCTCCAGTCTTCTGAAGACTTGGAAGGAGGGGAAAGCCTGGCGCTTGGCAGTGCTCCCACATTCTCCACCTCTCTCTCGAGGAGCCCGGGGCGAAATTGAGGCTGCAGCTAAGGTTACCCACTTTATCACAGCTATGTTCTTTTGTTTAAACTAGTTGCTCTGGCCTCATGCGCCCCTCGACCCATCAGGTCATGGGCGTTAAGGATCTGTTGTTTGAACACTCCTTCCTTACACTCTCTTCTGGCCCTGCCCCCTTGTTGGGAAGGGACCTGATGGTGAAATTGGGGAGCCAATTTTCTCTAGTTAAACCTCCCAGTTCCCTTTTCCCTCTGCTCACCAAACCTCCCCCAGAAGTGTGGGAGACAGTCAAGCCAGTTTTTTGGGATCAAGGAATTCCTGGGAAAGCTACTCATGCCACCCAAGCCCTTAGTCACCTCAGAGAGTCTAATGTGTTCCCCAAACCCTGTCAATATCCAATTAAACCTCAGGCTTGGGAAGGACTGCAACCATTAATTGAAAATTTCCTTAAGCATAAAATCCTTGTGCCTTGTCAACATTCCAATCCTTCCCATAAGGAAGCCCAGTGGAGAGTACTGAATGGCTGTAGATTTCAGGGCTGTTAATGAAGCTGTTATTCCTATGCATTGTCACAACCCATATTGGGGTACCCAATGGTTTTCCACCCTGGACCTCAAAGATGCCTTTTTCAGTATAGCTCTGCACACAGACTTTATTTTTGTCTTTGAATGGATACTTCTAGGTGAATCAAGTTCATGTCAGCTAATATGTACAGTTTTGCCCCAAGGGTTTCAAGATAACCCTCATTTATTTGGCCAGGCTTTGGGAAAAGATATAAGGGGCCTGAAATTAGCTGACAGTAGCTTAATTCAGTATGTGGAGGATATTCTTATTTGTAACCCCACCTGGAAGGCTTCTTTGGCTGTGGCCCCAGAAATGCTGAACTTCTTGGGTACTCGATGCTACAGGGCCTCCTTGAACAAAGTCCAGACAGCATGCTGAGTGGGATGGATAATTGTGAAGACTTCACAGGGTATGTCTAATGGAGAGGTTTTGGGATTTGATTTGGCTTTGTGATTTTGGAAGGTGAGGGCCTGGAACTGTGGGCGTGCCCTTCCCCCTCTCTCTCAGATGTTAGAAGATAATGAACTTCCTGTGAGCTATTTGTTCTTTGCTCTAGGAAGGTCTCTCCTCCCCTCCACCCCATTTCTTCTCCTAGACTTTCAGACGCCAGTTGAGTTCTGATAAGGAAAAACCTGAATGGACCGGATCAACCTTGGTCCTCTGTGTAGTTTTCATGCCTAGACTGTAAGCCCACCTCTCAGCCAGTGGTGAGAAGGGATAGAGATGGGTGGGAATCTTTTCATTAAAGAGTATAAATTAGGGCAGGTTCCCTTTTACCTCACCTCCTCTATTATGGAAGTGTGCCCAAATCTTGCAAGGTTTGTAGAATAAATTTACTTTGTTTATCCTAAGGATGTCTCTCCTATTATTTAAAAATTCTGTCCCATACAGTTTGGAGGTCCCACCGAGATTTGCGCTCTGCATGTGAGCAGGCACCGAACTCATGGCTTAGCCAGCGGGCACACTGGAGAGTTCCCCAACTAGCTGAGCGCCTGAGGGTCTCACTGGAGAGTCACAAACTTGGAGGAGAGGAACTCGGAGAAGGAAAGTAAAAAGGGGAAAATTTGAGTGCACGATGCACTGGGTGGGAATCGGCCGGCTGTGAAATTTTCAGTCGTGAACAGTCATACGCCTTGTGACCCAGGGTAAGTCCTCAGTGTCCCCTGTCTGTGTGATCCAAGAGTGTCGACTGACAGATTTAAGGACTCTGAGAAGACACTGGAGGACTGAGCTAAGATCGCAAGGTCTTAGAAAAAAACCAAGCCACCTGGACCTGGAGTGCCAGGGGATTGGAATTTGTGGGGTTTCTAACCTGGAGACAAGGGCGACCTGTCTCGTGTAAATTGGTTGCAAATCTCAGCGCTTGGATGTCCCTGATGTGCTGTACCAAAGTAGAAAGGAATGGCCATAGAAAGAGCTCTTAATTTGACTCAAGTGGGGAAAGTGGGTTTCCCCTGGTAATGTTGGAAGTGGGTCTGAATTCAAATTCGTTCATGTGAAATGTCTGTCTAACTAATGTTTTGTCTGTGTTTTTTTGTTCTATGTTCAGGGAAAAATGTTTAACTCTAGGAGACTTGAAATGGGCTCCTTTGGTATGAAAATTGTTAGATAAGGAATCAGAGCTGAAGCTGCCAGCCGGGAGGGTTGGGGGCTCTGAATTGAGGGTTGGCTAGGTTCTAAAGGGAAAAAAAATCTGTATTTTGTATTGAGTTAGCCTATCTAACATCAGGCAAGTGTTTAAACTGTAGAGGAGAAGTAAAGGGGTCTGTATGAAAAATTGGATGACCACTTTAAAGAGGTTCAGTGGTCTGCTTAGGATGTGATTAAAAATTGTTGGTAATTTTAACCTTTAAGTTTTAAGGTGAAAAGAAAGCAGCTGGGAAAAGGAAAAGCTGGGTGAGCATGTAATTTATAATTTACTTGAAATGTTTGAGGTGGTTTGGGTCAAGATTAGGGAAGAGAGATTGAAATTGGAATGCAGAGGCTAAAAGTTAAAGTAAAATTTGGGAAAGAGAGAGAAACTTGTATAAAGGAATTTAGGTGTGGGGGTAGAACTGCAGCTGAGTCCACGTGGCACTGGGTCCATGTGCTCTTGGCCACCCCCTCCCCCCACTCTACCTTAGAAGACTGGGTGTGTCAATCAGGAGCTGAAGCTAAAAGAAACTTGTAACCTGATTGGGAGATAGGGCTGATTAGTTAGTGATGAAAGGTTTTATTGAATCTCTGGGTATTTACTATAAGAAAGATTCTGATTTGTATAATCATTAAGCTTTGCCCACGTAAGGTATTACTGAATTTTGTTTTCACGGAGATTATATAAAAGCATGATTTGAAGCCATATGCTAATGGCTAGGAATAGGAAAATGAGCATGTCTAAAAGGCTGGCTCCTTTGTTCTCAAAGGGATGCCAGGCCCAAAGTAATTTACCCATGATTGAGATCTTCAACTCACCTTTGTCAATCCTCCTCAGCAAGTGAAAGGGATCCCCCTCTCTTGCTGAGGCAGACAAAGGGAGGGGAAACAGAAAAATATTTTAGCTTGGTAGAAAGAATGAGTGGGGGAGTTGCAAACCCATATGCTCTTAAGGACCACTCCCTCTTATCTTTCTTAAGTGTCCAAAAGGTTTTTTTTGGAAGAGAAGTGCCCTCATCCCTTCTCCCTCAAAATCCTCTTAAGCATTTTGTTAATTGCCAGTATGCAGAAGATGAAACTTGGAGAAAGCGGGGTGCCAAATTCAAATCTGGATGGTTCATGAAAGCAGATAATGACATGAAATAAAGTTTTTCTTTCCTTTTATAAGTTCATTCATGGCCAGACAAATATTCCTAATACTTGGGCCAGAGGTAGTGGGTGCTAAAGAGTATACAGCTAAATAAATAAAGTGTATTTAAGATATTAGTGTATTAATATATGTTATGCATGCATTTATATATTAATGTATTAATATAGAAATGCCAGAAGTAACAGGATCAATAATTCCTGTATGT